>NC_136494.1:37623831-37753831 GCF_053919585.1 Euprymna scolopes | reverse complement strand
GCTTCAATGAAAGTACAAAGGTACTCACCAACACGATCCATGACTTGCTCTATGCGGATGACTGTGATCTGGGTAGCACATTAAGTATGTCTGGTGCCCTGGAAGATGAGGTCTCGTTACGGATCAGCAGGGCAAGTGATGCCTTTGGAAAGTTGGACAGGCGTTTGTGGAGCTGTCATGGGATCTTGCTGCCAACAAAAATTAAGGTTTATGTCGCATGCGTTCTCTCTGCGCTTCTCTATGCCTGTGAAACTTGGACAACATACAGGAAGCATTTGATACGTCTCGAGCGGTTCACCTGATGTGCCTATGGCGAATATTAGGTGTGGGTTGGCAAATGTATGTCAGTGATGTGGAGGTGCTTGAACAGACCCAATGTCTAAGCATTGAAGCTCACATTATCAAACATAGACTGAGATGGAGTGGACATGTGGTGAGGATGTTAGACAGTCGACTCCCAAAACAACTCCTTTATGGCGAGCTCGCCAAGGGAAGACGTCTGGCTCAAAAGCCTAAAATGAGATTCAAAGACTGTTTGAGGTCTACTTTAAAAAAATGGGAGAGTCTTGCTTTAGATTGTGGAGAGTGGAGAATGACCTTACTGGGAGGTGTGGGCAAGTTTGAGGCAGATCAAACCCAGTATGAGCGTCTGAAACATGATATCTGGAAAGGGGGGGTGAAAGGAGCAGTGGATGGGCAGGGGCGCCAAATTGGTCTGGAGTGTGAGGTGTGTAGAAGATTATGTTTGAGCAGAGCTGGGCTGATGAGCCACCAGACTACTCATCAACGCAGTGGGCCATAAAGCAGTCTTGTGTTGCCAGATCTAACCTGTGTCAACTGCGAGCGGATGTACAAAACAGCAGGTGGTTTGAAGCAGCATTTGATTATACATAGAAGTGACCATCAAGAACGTGCTGCTAGTGGCGCACATGTCTGCACAATATGTGCCAAGGAATGCCAGAGTTTGGCAAGGCTTAAAAGCCACCTTCGTGATGTCCATCACTGAGTTGTTTTCCTGTTTCTATATATCTTTTTTTTTTCTTTTTTTTTGTGCTATATCAAGTAATGGCAATGTTCGAAAATGAATTTGCTGCCATCATATAAATGTATATATATATATATATATATATATATATATATATATATATATATGTATATGTATATATATATGTATATATGTATATGCATATATATATGTATATATATGTATATATGTATATGTGTGTGTATGTATATATATATGTGTGTATATATATATGTATACATGTATATATATATGTATATATATGTATATATATGTATATGTGTATATGCTTATATAAATGCATATGTATATGTTTATATATATGTATGTATATATGTATATATGTATATATACGTATATATATATATGTATATATATATGTATATATATATATGTATATATATGTGTGTGCATATATATATGTATGTATATGCATGTATATGTATATATATATGTATATATATATATGTATATATGTTTCTATATATGTATATATATATGTACATGTATATATATATACATATATACATATATTCATTCATCTGTCATCCCTTTTTTAAAAGATAGAATTGTCCGATAGAATAGGCAAGATTTTAGCAAGCCGGATGGTCTATAGAGTTTTATAATATATAGATGTGGGGGATCAATCTCCCAAATCTTTTTACCATTTTGTGACAAATTTCCAGTCGATGGACGTCCGGCACGAATGCAGTCCCCACGATAATGCATCATATTTGAACAGAACAGATACTAAACTTTGATCTCGCCCTAAGGCCAAGAAAGTGTATTTCTAGTTGAATTTCACATTTAACACATAGCAACATCAGATGAGATTTTTTAATTACTTTTTTAGCATTGCATCTTCAACGATCAAGCGTCGTTGCCTCCTTCTTTTGGGGAATAGTATAGTATATGTTCGTTCATCATATACTAACAAAAATATACGACTAGAAAAAAAGTATTTTTGCTAGTTACTCTAAGCAGCTTATTTAGCATAATGGTAAGAGTGTTTGCTAATGGCCTGGAAGACTTGGGTTCAATCCTTGGTCGAGTCATGTCAAAAAAAAAATAGTATTTGATAATACCTTGCTAAACATTTAACATTATGAGGATCAAGGGTAAGTGGAGTAACCCTCGGAAAGGAGTTGCACCCTCTACTACACCTAATGAAAATAGAGCTTTCGCATAGCTCTTGACTGTGGTCGACTATTTTACTTTTTTTTTATTTTAATGAACTAAAACAGTTGAAGATGGCAACCATAAATTCTGAACTGCATTTTCTTTTACTTTCCACAACTTCTATAAAGTTGAAGCCGTGGAGACAAACGGATTATCTTTTGCAACAAGAGAAAGGAATTAGAATCAATTCAGTCTATGGCACTCACTTAATGCGACCAAAGTTTAGACATTTCAGTCAGGCAATGCGTCACCCTGAAACACAGTATGAATCTTTGCATTACAGGTAAATCTTTGTTATTATACATTTTCACAGAATTGATCGGCATCTTTGTTTGGAATTTAACAGAACATTGATTCTTGTAAGCATAGACTTTCACACACACACACACACACACACACACACTCTCTCTCTCTCTCTCTCTCTCTCTCTATTTCAATATAATAATATTTAAACTTTGATTTGTTTAATCACACAATATCAGGTCAAATACGGTCGCCATCTTGCTTTGGTTTCGCTTATTCAGATAATGTTGACACATTTCAAGCATGCTTTTCTCAAGTTTACCTGCGTAATACTATATGGATTTTAAATCGAAATGATTCCTCATTTATTAATAATTAACAAAAACATTAATATAAAACCATTTTTAATGCCGATACAGAATTTTTTCTTGCATTCTTCTCTGGTCCCGATCTTTAACACCGACCTTATTTGTAATGAAGAATTTCTAGACGTCAAATCGCTCACATCTAAAATGTTGATATTAGCTACTGCTATAATGTTGTGCCAATCTCTGGTTAAATTAAGGAAAATTATTTGCACTAGTGCTGACATGTACTGCATTCAAACAACACTGCTGTAAAATGGGATTCCTGATAGTCTATTGAAAAAATACTGAGAGGACAGCCAGGACACCCGGATATTAATACTTTGATCGTGTATGGTGGCTAGAGAAGACGAGTGTAGGATTTATCGCATGACATAAAAGTGAAAGAAGAAAAAAACTAAAACAGTTATGCTTATTTTTAAGTCGATATGTTCCAGCAATATTTTTAGTTATAGTCAAGATTGTCTGCTCTTTTTTATTTCCGGTTTCTGCTCCAAAGACAGACCGACGATAACAAGCAAGATATGGTCCCTTCTGATTCCTCTTAGATAACGTAAAAGCCCCGTTCCTCATGTTAAGAATGGCTTTCTTGTTTGTTTTACCATGTATAATTATCCAACGAAATGGACAGCAGAAACCAAAAGTCGAAAAAAAGAATACAATTTGACTTTAACCATATTTTTATATTAAAGTTGACTGGGATTATTTTTGAGAACTTATCAGTACTTAGGATCAATGTTGATGGTCCGTGACTGCAAATTTTTATTGCGGATTAAGGTAAATCAAAATCAAGACTAAAGAGATGACAAAGATGTTGAGAGTTGTTCAAAACTTGTGTTTGTGAACACTTCGTGAAAAATTGTTTGTAATGCTAATAACTGCTATTCATCCACCAAAAAAACATGGCAAGCTTTAAGGACAATCGAATAATCGAACTATCAAAGATGATTCGGTTTAGTGCAATTTTTTTTCTTCCACTTGACCTGAACGTCACATACCTTGTAAGGATGCAAGAATTAATCGATAATTTCTGAAGAAACATTGTCTTTGCTATTCAACAGTACATAAAAAATGGGAAAAAGTTGTAGACGCGCGCATACACACACACATATGGCACTAGTGGCATTAACCAAAAAGAAAAGCATCTGCCTTATACTGTTGTACATTGCCTGGCAGTGACAGCTAGTGGACTCCCCTGGCTGTCATTGTTGACGCTGGTGGTTACTGGCGATTAATGTTGCTTTAGGACGGCTAATTGCCTTTACAACTGTTACTGTAGGTGCATAGCACTGTCAGTTATTACTATATTGAGGTGATTACTTGTGGGGACTGGCTGACTTAACAACCTTTTCTCACTGTTATCAAGTGTTGAATAATGTCGGCCATGACCGCCGCGTTCATATCGATGTTATATTACAACATGTATTTTTATGTGTGCGTAATTTGGAATGTGCTATATTTTACATATTATGTTCAAGTAAAACTAAAGTGTATACGATAGGTTTTGTGTTTTTTGAAATTACCCCCTGTGTAAAGACTGAGTCAAATAAATAACATTATCATTTCAGTACGGTTCGTAATCTACATAATTGTACTAAAGCTGATTTGATATTTGTTTTAATATTTTTCTTTATATCTGTATTAATCACACGAAATATATGTTAAAATATTCCTCGGTCTTGTGATTGATTTATATTCGAAAATAAATGTATTGCAATTCTTCTAATTAGTTGTAATTGACGATTTTTTTTTTTAGCTAATTTGGAAAGGAATTCATTAAAAAATACTTTTACAATTTTTACTCAATCAATTTCTTTAAAGAAAATCATACATTTAATAAGATACTAATTTGTTCTCATTTTTTTTCTTACGAAAATTTACAATAACAAAATTAAACGATTTCTCTTCGTATATTTGAAAGAAAATAAATTACTCTCTCATAAATATATAGCTTTTCGTTAACGAATAGAGCACCCCAGCTAACTGATAATTGCGAATATATTAACATTTATAGATGTCCCCTTACATGCAGCAGTAGCTGATAGCTCAGTGGTTATGACTCTCAACTGCTGATAAGGTGATTATGTTTCTAATCACGGTTTGAAGCACTCGCTCTTTTATAGCAACATTGAAGAACCGTGATGCGACGAACAAGCTATATGTAGATGAACACGCATACCCACACCTACCAACTACTCTAAGCTTGTTAAAATGTAATGCGTACATCAGTCTTTCTCCAAATTAGCCAAGATGGTTTCTTTAACAATATTTATGAACATGTTCGATTTAATCTTTAATTTCCTTGTAGTTTTGTTCAATTCTAATTAAACACACTAATATATATATATATATATATATATATATATATATATATATATATATATATATATATATATATATATGTTAAACTCGAGTCTTGAACTTTCAGTTTGTTGGCTGTCATAGCCCTTGTGGCTGGAACGTTGTTTTGCTGTGGAAATAATTATATATATATATATATATATATATATATATATATATATATATATATATATATTAAGTAATGTGATTTATAATTTAAAAGTTTTAAAATTTTTTAAATTTAACAATCAAAATTTAATTAAATTAAAAATCAGTTTCATAAGAAGGAACAACAACAAAGTCAATTATCTGTACGATCGTTTCGGAAATCCGTGCTTTTTATTTGTGGTATACATGAAGTCACGTAGAATAATTATACATAGTTTTTTTGGTAAGCACGGTCTCCTCATCAGCAAATTTAGGAGGATTTCTATTGAATTGGTTTATTTTTGGTGTCTTTTCAAACCTATCTAAGAACACTGCCAGGCACATAAAGTACCTTCATGTGAAATTTCATAAAAATCGGCACAGCCATTTTCAAGTCCATAGGAAAGAACTTCAGATACACACACACAGACGCACGCACAAAAAGAATTTCAAAAACTATCTGGCGAATATACCAGGTGAACCAAGTGCAAGAGAAATAGAAACAATAGCACTTAAAGGGACGGTTAGGATCTTAAAAGATCTCTCGGTTGGAGTAACTAAGCTAATGGGAGAATGTTTGGCATCCGGTAGAATGCCCCATCCCCAGCAAAAGCAAAGTGATAAGAAAATTAAAACAAAGATAGAAAGTTCCTTTCCTATAATAGTCGAGATTTCTTTACTTCGATACTAGAAATGCCTCCATTGAAATAGCCTTCATTTACTGCATTCATATTTGGAGAGTTAAAACGAGGGGAATCTTGTTTTGACTTCATTTCTTTTCAAGTTCCCATTGGCTGAATTTTTCTCACTCAGACATCCGGTCGTGACGTCACATCATACAATAAAATAAAAATGCACTCAGAAAGAATGATATTATTATCCTTTGTTTCGTGTGTGCAAGCATCATTCGTGCATACATCTTATCAGTGGCGCTGTAAAGATCAATGGGCATTAAAGACATGGTAAGAATATTTTATATTTTACTAGCATGGCTGTCCGGTATTGCCCAGGAGCATATGCAGCAAAATAGAAGAGTAAAGAGATTTAGATTACAGTGAAATTATTATGACCTCTTGCTCTCTTTTTTTTAAAAAGGGTTCCTGAGAAAGCACATCATCAGCATCGTCATATCGAATGAATCTGAAGATTCTATTTTTGGCATTAGTTTCCCTGATATTTTTCTAGTCAGAATTCTTTCTATAAAGACAGAGTAGTTATGGGAGAGGTCACCCTAAGTGGTTTTGTGGAATGAACTGGATTCAAGTAAAGTTTCTTTGCATCCTCCGCTGTGATCTTATTTAAATCAGAGATAAATAAAGTTTCATGAGTTTTCCCTTATGAAAATTTGTTTATCTCTGACTTTAATGAGATCGCAGCAAAGGATGCACTTAAACTTTATTCTAGTGTACATCATTGGCAGAAATTTAAATCTACCTTTAAAGGATTCTTTTGTCTCAGCGTCAAATCGAAGCCTCTTCTGACTACCCGCAAAACATGTATCACTGTAGCATTCTTTTCAATAGAATAAAGGCAACATTCTCTGTTTCTGCTCCGTAGAACAGCCTGTTAGAGGAGGTCGTGACAATGGCTATTATATCCAGGTTTAAAATGACCTTAGACAAGCATTCAGAATGTGGGTATAAATATCTCCTTGCATGGCTTGTTGCACTTTGCTAATTTTTTCCAATAAATCTGATTTGATATATAACAGACAAAATCTATATGTAACAAAGCATGGGCACGTGTATATTCTGCCTTGACAGAGTTCAAAATAGACTTTGTAGCTTAGTGGGGGATGCTCTTTTCTCTTCCCTGCAACCTCTTTCTCACAGAAGAGACGTTGCAAGCATGTCTCGGCTTTATCATTATCTTCATGGCTAATGCTCAGCTGAGCTTCAATCTATGGTCCCCCCTCGCCAAACTTTCACGAAAAACACTCGTCTAACCAAAACCACTATCAATAATTTCCCACACTCTTTATCTGTGCCTAAACCTAAATGTAGATTCCATGAACAAAGCTTCTTTCTTAGAACTGCACGCCTGTGGAACTCTCTTCCAATTGCCTGCTTTCCAGCTGACTACAATCTAATTGTCTTCAAGTCCAATGTAAACAAGTTCTTGATGAACCGTCTCCCTAAGTAATCCAATTTACAAAATTCCCACTACTTATGTTTACTACGCTATAATCACATTAAGTAGTGTATAGTCATTGACCCTTATCCTCGAGTAGCCTCCGGGCCTTGATAAGTGGTGATTACTGTTTAAAAAAATAAATGAATAAAAAGAAGAGCACGGTCACGTTTTATTTGGGAAAGTATCGGGAAATAAATGTCGTTGTTACAAAAAAATAAATAAATAAAAGGACTCAAGTTATTACTTGTTCTATGTTCCTTGCGATATACTTTGGTTCCCAGGTGTCTACATTTTAATGTGTGTGTAAACATGTGTAACGTTACATACATATCGAATCTAAAAATATGAACAATGGTAACAGCCATACCTGAGTTTGTTGTAGTGGCTATCTCATGCTAGAGAATAAAGGCATATGCTGAAAAATACTTCAGCATAATTGACCAAGTAGATCACATGCTATATGATGGAATTTGAAAATAGTCAGTTGGTTAAGCAAATGAGAAAGACGAGGCTAACAGGGCTTTGAGGAATAATGTTCTACATGGTCATCTGAATAAGGAGATAATTAAGCACCCTAAGAATGTATGATTCATCTAAACATTGCTTGTTTTTGGTCCTCCAACAGAAGGAAGGTAGACCTGTGAATTGTCTGTTCGTCTGTTTGCACTTTTCTCAATAACTACGCCTTGGAATTTTTTTAAATTTTGCACAAACATTAAACATGATATGAGTAAAAAAAGTAACAGAACAGATTTTCCAGGAAAACTCCGGTTGCCCCCCCCCCAATCCTTCCCAGGGGTGCCTTTTGGGTTAAAATGGCTAAAATTGACACTTTTGTGCTTATTAAAAAAAATTGATGCCTTGGATTTTTATAAAATTTTCTGAAAAGTTGTAATTAACTGATTTCTATATAATTTTGTTTGTTTATACTTCGCGATAACTCTTGGCTGTGCCCCAGGGGCTCTTTTAGGGCTAATAAAAACACTCCATTTTTTGTGACTATTTTACCATATTTGTCCAAAATTTTCTGTGTATATCTATTTAGCAGTTTTGCGTGGTGCTGAACTCAAATTTAAATATGTTAAGGCCTTGAGGACTTTTGGGGCTGAATGGAGGGGGAGAGCAAATGATGGACTTAGTCATTTCTTTTTTTGCATGGTGCTGAACTCAAAGTTAAATATATTAAGGCCTAAAACTGCACCATTTGTTCATTTTCACCAGGATTTGACGCCCCTTGGGGACTTTTGAGGCTAAATGGGGAGGGGGGGGCAAATGTTGAATTTTTTTTTTATTCCTTGTTCACTGTGCACTCACGGGGGACCATGCATGCTTCACTTGTTTTTATTCGTTTTCAACCTGGATGAAGCATATTGCCACTTAGACATAAGAGACTACTATTTGGGATCATGTTTACAGTTGAGCAGCAAGATGTTTGTTCACATTACATTTAAACTTCTGCACGTTAATACAGTCAGGGAAGCAGGAATCAGGGAGGGAATTCCAAAGTCTAATAGCCCAAGGACAGAAACTTTTACAACAGAAGGCTTTCCTGCATCTAGGAACCTCTACAGTGAAAGATAGTCTATGTTGATCAAAGTCATCAATTCGTTCCAATCCAGATCCCAGCCATGAAGATGAGATCCAAGTGTAGGATAGTAGTCATCATATAGTAAAATGCTATGTCGGATGTATTAGGTACTTGTATCTACTAGAATTTTTCTAAGGAAATCGCTCCGGACAATGCATGAAGCCACTTTATGTAAGGAGCTAAAAAAAATCTTCTTAAGGTCAAAACTAACCAACGTTAAGTGTTACATGGATAGATTCCGACTGGAAAAAAAACAGCAATTCTTACCCCTTAGTCAGAAACATCGCTCATAGAATGCGAGGACTAAAGAACAAAATAAGGGAAGTGAAAATTACGAGGTTGCCGAAAGTAAATTCAATGTCCCTTTCTAGACTCTTAAAGTTAAGTTAATGTGTGGAAATGGGAAACTTTTACTAGAAATTATGTTAACATGTTCCAAAGAAATAGCATAAGGAAACAATAAGTTGAGCAAGACATGACAAATAGCTAGTCTAACCTACCCTCTTGGTTTTTGTTTACAAAGCATACCTGTTTTCAGAGATCCTTTTCACCCTGCATGAAGGAATTAAGCGTATATAATATTACTATATATTATAAAGATACTAAGAGCAGTTTAAGAAAAATATAAAAAGTCAGAATTGAGAAGAAACATTTTTTTTCTGAAATATTGTGATATACAGGTTGCAAACATCGCTTGTGAAGGATATGAAAACCGAAATGAAGTAAAATTTTTCATAAAAATGAAAATAAATAAAAATAAATATTTCTGCTTGTCACAGGCGCCATTGTTGAATGTTGTAGAACGTAAAAGAAATATAAAAAACACTTGAGGTGGGGAATTTTCCCAGAAATATTGTACTACAAACATCTCTAGCGAACAAAGCGAAAACTGAAAAGAAGCAAGATTAAAAAAAAAGACGAATGAGTACAAACAAAGCAAAGAAGCTTTTTCATTTTTATTTTCATTTTTATTTTCATTTTTATTTTCATTTTTATTTTCATTTTTATTTTCATTTTTATTTTCATTTTTATTTTCATTTTTATTTTCATTTTTATTTTCATTTTTATTTTCATTTTTATTTTCATTTTTATTTTCATTTTTATTTTCATTTTTATTTTCATTTTTATTTTCATTTTTATTTTCATTTTTATTTTCATTTTTATTTTCATTTTTATTTTCATTTTTATTTTCATTTTTATTTTCATTTTTATTTTTTTATTTTATTTTCATTTTTATTTTCATTTTTATTTTCATTTTTATTTTCATTTTTATTTTCATTTTTATTTTCATCTTTTATTTTCATTTTTATTTTCATTTTTATTTTCATTTTTATTTTCATTTTTATTTTCATTTTTATTTTCATTTTTATTTTCATTTTTATTTTCATTTTTATTTTCATTTTTATTTTCATTTTTATTTTCATTTTTATTTTCATTTTTATTTTCATTTTTATTTTCATTTTTATTTTTTTCTTTTATTTTCATTTTTATTTTCATTTTTATTTTCATTTTTATTTTCATTTTTATTTTCATTTTTATTTTCATTTTTATTTTCATCTTTTATTTTCATTTTTATTTTCATTTTTATTTTCATTTTTATTTTCATTTTTATTTTCATTTTTATTTTCATTTTTATTTTCATTTTTATTTTCATTTTTATTTTCATTTTTATTTTCATTTTTATTTTCATTTTTATTTTCATTTTTATTTTCATTTTTATTTTTTTCTTTTATTTTCATTTTTATTTTCATTTTTATTTTCATTTTTATTTTCATTTTTATTTTCATTTTTATTTTCATTTTTATTTTCATTTTTATTTTCATCTTTTATTTTCATTTTTATTTTCATTTTTATTTTCATTTTTATTTTCATTTTTATTTTCATTTTTATTTTCATTTTTATTTTCATTTTTATTTTCATTTTTATTTTCATTTTTATTTTTTTTCTTTTATTTTCATTTTTATTTTCATTTTTATTTTCATTTTTATTTTCATTTTTATTTTCATTTTTATTTTCATTTTTATTTTCATCTTTTATTTTCATTTTTATTTTCATTTTTATTTTCATTTTTATTTTCATTTTTATTTTCATTTTTATTTTCATTTTTATTTTCATTTTTATTTTCATTTTTATTTTCATTTTTATTTTCATTTTTATTTTCATTTTTATTTTCATTTTTATTTTCATTTTTATTTTCATTTTTATTTTCATTTTTATTTTCATTTTTATTTTCATTTTTATTTTCATTTTTATTTTTTTCTTTTATTTTCATTTTTATTTTCATTTTTATTTTCATTTTTATTTTCATTTTTATTTTCATTTTTATTTTCATTTTTATTTTCATTTTTATTTTCATTTTTATTTTCATTTTTATTTTCATTTTTATTTTCATTTTTATTTTCATTTTTATTTTCATTTTTATTTTTTTCTTTTATTTTCATTTTTATTTTCATTTTTATTTTCATTTTTATTTTCATTTTTATTTTCATTTTTATTTTCATTTTTATTTTCATCTTTTATTTTCATTTTTATTTTCATTTTTATTTTCATTTTTATTTTCATTTTTATTTTCATTTTTATTTTCATTTTTATTTTCATTTTTATTTTCATTTTTATTTTCATTTTTATTTTCATTTTTATTTTCATTTTTATTTTCATCTTTTATTTTCATTTTTATTTTCATTTTTATTTTCATTTTTATTTTCATTTTTATTTTCATTTTTATTTTCATTTTTATTTTCATTTTTATTTTTTTCTTTTATTTTCATTTTTATTTTCATTTTTATTTTCATTTTTATTTTCATTTTTATTTTCATTTTTATTTTCATTTTTATTTTCATCTTTTATTTTCATTTTTATTTTCATTTTTATTTTCATTTTTATTTTCATTTTTATTTTCATTTTTATTTTCATTTTTATTTTCATTTTTATTTTCATTTTTATTTTCATTTTTATTTTCATTTTTATTTTCATTTTTATTTTCATTTTTATTTTCATTTTTATTTTCATTTTTATTTTCATTTTTATTTTCATTTTTATTTTCATTTTTATTTTTTTCTTTTATTTTCATTTTTATTTTCATTTTTATTTTCATTTTTATTTTCATTTTTATTTTCATTTTTATTTTCATCTTTTATTTTCATTTTTATTTTCATTTTTATTTTCATTTTTATTTTCATTTTTATTTTCATTTTTATTTTCATTTTTATTTTCATTTTTATTTTCATTTTTATTTTCATTTTTATTTTCATTTTTATTTTCATTTTTATTTTCATTTTTATTTTCATTTTTATTTTCATTTTTATTTTCATTTTTATTTTCATTTTTATTTTTTTCTTTTATTTTCATTTTTATTTTCATTTTTATTTTCATTTTTATTTTCATTTTTATTTTCATTTTTATTTTCATTTTTATTTTCATTTTATTTTCATTTTTATTTTCATTTTTATTTTCATTTTTATTTTCATTTTTATTTTCATTTTTATTTTCATTTTTATTTTCATTTTTATTTTCATTTTTATTTTCATTTTTATTTTCATCTTTTATTTTCATTTTTATTTTCATTTTTATTTTCATTTTTATTTTCATTTTTATTTTCATTTTTATTTTCATTTTTATTTTTTTCTTTTATTTTCATTTTTATTTTCATTTTTATTTTCATTTTTATTTTCATTTTTATTTTCATTTTTATTTTCATTTTTATTTTCATCTTTTATTTTCATTTTTATTTTCATTTTTATTTTCATTTTTATTTTCATTTTTATTTTCATTTTTATTTTCATTTTTATTTTCATTTTTATTTTCATTTTTATTTTCATTTTTATTTTCATTTTTATTTTCATTTTTATTTTCATTTTTATTTTCATTTTTATTTTCATTTTTATTTTCATTTTTATTTTCATTTTTATTTTTTTCTTTTATTTTCATTTTTATTTTCATTTTTATTTTCATTTTTATTTTCATTTTTATTTTCATTTTTATTTTCATTTTTATTTTCATCTTTTATTTTCATTTTTATTTTCATTTTTATTTTCATTTTTATTTTCATTTTTATTTTCATTTTTATTTTCATTTTTATTTTCATTTTTATTTTCATTTTTATTTTCATTTTTATTTTCATTTTTATTTTCATTTTTATTTTCATTTTTATTTTCATTTTTATTTTCATTTTTATTTTCATTTTTATTTTCATTTTTATTTTTTTCTTTTATTTTCATTTTTATTTTCATTTTTATTTTCATCTTTTATTTTCATTTTTATTTTCATTTTTATTTTCATTTTTATTTTCATCTTTTATTTTCATTTTTATTTTCATTTTTATTTTCATTTTTATTTTCATTTTTATTTTCATTTTTATTTTCATTTTTATTTTCATTTTTATTTTCATTTTTATTTTCATTTTTATTTTCATTTTTATTTTTTTCTTTTATTTTCATTTTTATTTTCATTTTTATTTTCATTTTTATTTTCATTTTTATTTTCATTTTTATTTTCATCTTTTATTTTCATTTTTATTTTCATTTTTATTTTCATTTTTATTTTCATTTTTATTTTCATTTTTATTTTCATTTTTATTTTCATTTTTATTTTCATCTTTTATTTTCATTTTTATTTTCATTTTTATTTTCATTTTTATTTTCATTTTTATTTTCATTTTTATTTTCATTTTTATTTTCATTTTTATTTTCATTTTTATTTTCATTTTTATTTTTTTCTTTTATTTTCATTTTTATTTTCATTTTTATTTTCATTTTTATTTTCATTTTTATTTTCATTTTTATTTTCATTTTTATTTTCATCTTTTATTTTCATTTTTATTTTCATTTTTATTTTCATTTTTATTTTCATTTTTATTTTCATTTTTATTTTCATTTTTATTTTCATTTTTATTTTCATTTTTATTTTCATTTTTATTTTCATTTTTATTTTCATTTTTATTTTCATTTTTATTTTCATTTTTATTTTCATTTTTATTTTCATTTTTATTTTCATTTTTATTTTCATTTTTATTTTCATTTTTATTTTCATTTTTATTTTCATTTTTATTTTCATTTTTATTTTCATTTTTATTTTCATTTTTATTTTCATTTTTATTTTCATTTTTATTTTCATTTTTATTTTCATTTTTATTTTCATTTTTATTTTCATTTTTATTTTCATTTTTATTTTCATTTTTATTTTCATTTTTATTTTCTTTTATTTTTATTTTCATTTTTATTTTCATTTTTATTTTCATTTTTATTTTCATTTTTATTTTCATTTTTATTTTCATTTTTATTTTCATTTTTATTTTCATTTTTATTTTCATTTTTATTTTCATTTTTATTTTCATTTTTATTTTCATTTTTATTTTCATTTTTATTTTCATTTTTATTTTCATTTTTATTTTCATTTTTATTTTCATTTTTATTTTCATTTTTATTTTCATTTTTATTTTCATTTTTATTTTCATTTTTATTTTCATTTTTATTTTCATTTTTATTTTCATTTTTATTTTTTTCATTTTTATTTTCATTTTTATTTTCATTTTTATTTTCATTTTTATTTTCATTTTTATTTTCATTTTTATTTTCATTTTTATTTTCATTTTTATTTTCATTTTTATTTTCATTTTTATTTTCATTTTTATTTTCATTTTTATTTTCATTTTTATTTTCATTTTTATTTTCATTTTTATTTTCATTTTTATTTTCATTTTTATTTTCATTTTTATTTTCATTTTTCATTTTTATTTTCATTTTTATTTTCATTTTTATTTTCATTTTTATTTTCATTTTTATTTTCATTTTTATTTTCATTTTTATTTTCATTTTTATTTTCATTTTTATTTTCATTTTTATTTTCATTTTTATTTTCATTTTTATTTTCATTTTTATTTTCATTTTTATTTTCATTTTTATTTTCATTTTTATTTTCATTTTTATTTTCATTTTTATTTTCATTTTTATTTTCATTTTTATTTTCATTTTTATTTTCATTTTTATTTTCATTTTTATTTTCATTTTTATTTTCATTTTTATTTTCATTTTTATTTTCATTTTTATTTTCATTTTTATTTTCATTTTTATTTTCATTTTTATTTTCATTTTTATTTTCATTTTTATTTTCATTTTTATTTTCATTTTTATTTTCATTTTTATTTTCATTTTTATTTTCATTTTTATTTTCATTTTTATTTTCATTTTTATTTTCATTTTTATTTTCATTTTTATTTTCATTTTTATTTTCATTTTTATTTTCATTTTTATTTTCATTTTTATTTTCATTTTTATTTTCATTTTTATTTTCATTTTTATTTTCATTTTTATTTTCATTTTTATTTTCATTTTTATTTTCATTTTTATTTTCATTTTTATTTTCATTTTTATTTTCATTTTTATTTTCATTTTTATTTTCATTTTTATTTTCATTTTTATTTTCATTTTTATTTTCATTTTTATTTTCATTTTTATTTTCATTTTTATTTTCATTTTTATTTTCATTTTTATTTTCATTTTTATTTTCATTTTTATTTTCATTTTTATTTTCATTTTTATTTTCATTTTTATTTTCATTTTTATTTTCATTTTTATTTTCATTTTTATTTTCATTTTTATTTTCATTTTTATTTTCATTTTTATTTTCATTTTTATTTTCATTTTTATTTTCATTTTTATTTTCATTTTTATTTTCATTTTTATTTTCATTTTTATTTTCATTTTTATTTTCATTTTTATTTTCATTTTTATTTTCATTTTTATTTTCATTTTTATTTTCATTTTTATTTTCATTTTTATTTTCATTTTTATTTTCATTTTTATTTTCATTTTTATTTTCATTTTTATTTTCATTTTTATTTTCATTTTTATTTTCATTTTTATTTTCATTTTTATTTTCATTTTTATTTTCATTTTTATTTTCATTTTTATTTTCATTTTTATTTTCATTTTTATTTTCATTTTTATTTTCATTTTTATTTTCATTTTTATTTTCATTTTTATTTTCATTTTTATTTTCATTTTTATTTTCATTTTTATTTTCATCTTTTATTTTCATTTTTATTTTCATTTTTATTTTCATTTTTATTTTCATTTTTTATTTTCATTTTTATTTTCATTTTTATTTTCATTTTTATTTTCATTTTTATTTTCATTTTTATTTTCATTTTTATTTTCATTTTTATTTTCATTTTTATTTTCATTTTTATTTTTATTTTTATTTTCATTTTTATTTTCATTTTTATTTTCATTTTTATTTTCATTTTTATTTTCATTTTTATTTTCATTTTTTATTTTCATTTTTATTTTCATTTTTATTTTCATTTTTATTTTCATTTTTATTTTCATTTTTATTTTCATTTTTATTTTCATTTTTATTTTCATTTTTATTTTCATTTTTATTTTCATTTTTATTTTCATTTTTATTTTCATTTTTATTTTCATTTTTATTTTCATTTTTATTTTCATTTTTATTTTCATTTTTATTTTCATTTTTATTTTCATTTTTATTTTCATTTTTATTTTCATTTTTATTTTCATTTTTATTTTCATTTTTATTTTCATTTTTATTTTCATTTTTATTTTCATTTTTATTTTCATTTTTATTTTCATTTTTATTTTCATTTTTTATTTTCATTTTTATTTTCATTTTTATTTTCATTTTTATTTTCATTTTTATTTTCATTTTTATTTTCATTTTTATTTTCATTTTTATTTTCATTTTTATTTTCATTTTTATTTTCATTTTTATTTTCATTTTTATTTTCATTTTTATTTTCATTTTTATTTTCATTTTTATTTTCATTTTTATTTTCATTTTTATTTTCATTTTTATTTTCATTTTTATTTTCATTTTTATTTTCATTTTTATTTTCATTTTTATTTTCATTTTTATTTTCATTTTTATTTTCATTTTTTATTTTCATTTTTATTTTCATTTTTATTTTCATTTTTATTTTCATTTTTATTTTCATTTTTTATTTTCATTTTTATTTTCATTTTTATTTTCATTTTTATTTTCATTTTTATTTTCATTTTTATTTTCATTTTTATTTTCATTTTTATTTTCATTTTTATTTTCATTTTTATTTTCATTTTTTATTTTCATTTTTATTTTCATTTTTATTTTCATTTTTATTTTCATTTTTATTTTCATTTTTATTTTCATTTTTATTTTCATTTTTATTTTCATTTTTATTTTCATTTTTATTTTCATTTTTATTTTCATTTTTATTTTCATTTTTATTTTCATTTTTATTTTCATTTTTATTTTCATTTTTATTTTCATTTTTATTTTCATTTTTATTTTCATTTTTATTTTCATTTTTATTTTCATTTTTATTTTCATTTTTATTTTCATTTTTATTTTCATTTTTATTTTCATTTTTATTTTCATTTTTATTTTCATTTTTATTTTCATTTTTATTTTCATTTTTATTTTCATTTTTATTTTCATTTTTATTTTCATTTTTATTTTCATTTTTATTTTCATTTTTATTTTCATTTTTATTTTCATTTTTTATTTTCATTTTTATTTTCATTTTATTTTCATTTTTATTTTCATTTTTATTTTCATTTTTATTTCATTTTTATTTTCATTTTTATTTTCATTTTTATTTTCATTTTTTATTTTTCATTTTTATTTTTATTTTCATTTTATTTTCATTTTTATTTTCATTTTTATTTTCATTTTTATTTTCATTTTTATTTTCATTTTTATTTTCATTTTTATTTTTTTTATTTTCATTTTTATTTTCATTTTTATTTTCATTTTTATTTTCATTTTTATTTTCATTTTTATTTTCATTTTTATTTTCATTTTTATTTCATTTTTATTTTCATTTTTATTTTCATTTTTATTTTCATTTTTATTTTCATTTTTATTTTCATCATTTTTATTTTCATTTTTATTTTCATTTTTATTTTCATTTTTATTTTTTTCTTTTATTTTCATTTTTATTTTCATTTTTATTTTCATTTTTATTTTCATTTTTATTTTCATTTTTATTTTCATTTTTATTTTCATCTTTTATTTTCATTTTTATTTTCATTTTTATTTTCATTTTTATTTTCATTTTTATTTTCATTTTTATTTTCATTTTTATTTTCATTTTTATTTTCATTTTTATTTTCATTTTTATTTTCATTTTTATTTTCATCTTTTATTTTCATTTTTATTTTCATTTTTATTTTCATTTTTATTTTCATTTTTATTTTCATTTTTATTTTCATTTTTATTTTTTTCTTTTATTTTCATTTTTATTTTCATTTTTATTTTCATTTTTATTTTCATTTTTATTTTCATTTTTATTTTCATTTTTATTTTCATCTTTTATTTTCATTTTTATTTTCATTTTTATTTTCATTTTTATTTTCATTTTTATTTTCATTTTTATTTTCATTTTTATTTTCATTTTTATTTTCATTTTTATTTTCATTTTTATTTTCATTTTTATTTTCATTTTTATTTTCATTTTTATTTTCATTTTTATTTTCATTTTTATTTTCATTTTTATTTTCATTTTTATTTTTTTCTTTTATTTTCATTTTTATTTTCATTTTTATTTTCATTTTTATTTTCATTTTTATTTTCATTTTTATTTTCATTTTTATTTTCATCTTTTATTTTTCATTTTTATTTTCATTTTTATTTTCATTTTTATTTTCATTTTTATTTTCATTTTTTATTTTCATTTTTATTTTCATTTTTTATTTTCATTTTTATTTTCATTTTTATTTTCATTTTTATTTTCATTTTTATTTTCATTTTTATTTTCATTTTTTATTTTCATTTTTATTTTCATTTTTTATTTTCATTTTTATTTTCATTTTTATTTTCATTTTTATTTTCATTTTTATTTTCATTTTTATTTTCATTTTTATTTTCATTTTTTTTTCATTTTTTATTTTCATTTTTATTTTCATTTTTTATTTTCATTTTTATTTTCATTTTTATTTTCATCTTTTATTTTCATTTTTATTTTCATTTTTTATTTTCATTTTTATTTTCATCTTTTATTTTCATTTTTATTTTCATTTTTATTTTCATTTTTATTTTCATTTTTATTTTCATTTTTATTTTCATTTTTATTTTCATTTTTTATTTTCATTTTTATTTTCATTTTTATTTTCATCTTTTATTTTCATTTTTATTTTCATTTTTTATTTTCATTTTTATTTTCATTTTTTATTTTCATTTTTATTTTCATTTTTATTTTCATCTTTTATTTTCATTTTTATTTTCATTTTTTATTTTCATTTTTATTTTCATCTTTTATTTTCATTTTTTATTTTCATTTTTATTTTCATCTTTTATTTTCATTTTTATTTTCATTTTTATTTTCATTTTTATTTTCATTTTTATTTTCATCTTTTATTTTCATTTTTATTTTCATTTTTATTTTCATTTTTATTTTCATTTTTATTTTCATTTTTATTTTCATTTTTATTTTCATTTTTATTTTCATCTTTTATTTTCATTTTTATTTTCATTTTTATTTTCATTTTTATTTTCATTTTTATTTTCATTTTTATTTTCATTTTTATTTTCATTTTTTATTTTCATTTTTATTTTCATTTTTATTTTCATTTTTATTTTCATCTTTTATTTTCATTTTTATTTTCATTTTTATTTTCATTTTTATTTTCATTTTTATTTTCATTTTTATTTTCATTTTTATTTTCATTTTTATTTTCATTTTTATTTTCATTTTTATTTTCATTTTTATTTTCATTTTTATTTTCATTTTTATTTTCATTTTTATTTTCATTTTTATTTTCATTTTTATTTTCATTTTTATTTTCATTTTTATTTTCATTTTTATTTTCATTTTTTATTTTCATTTTTATTTTCATTTTTATTTTCATCTTTTATTTTCATTTTTATTTTCATTTTTATTTTCATTTTTATTTTCATTTTTATTTTCATTTTTATTTTCATTTTTATTTTCATCTTTTATTTTCATTTTTATTTTCATTTTTATTTTCATTTTTATTTTCATTTTTATTTTCATTTTTATTTTCATTTTTTATTTTCATTTTTATTTTCATCTTTTATTTTCATTTTTTATTTTCATTTTTATTTTCATCTTTTATTTTCATTTTTATTTTCATTTTTATTTTCATTTTTATTTTCATTTTTATTTTCATTTTTATTTTCATTTTTATTTTCATTTTTTATTTTCATTTTTATTTTCATTTTTATTTTCATTTTTATTTTCATTTTTTATTTTCATTTTTATTTTCATTTTTATTTTCATTTTTATTTTCATTTTTATTTTCATTTTTATTTTCATTTTTATTTTCATTTTTATTTTCATTTTTATTTTCATTTTTATTTTCATTTTTATTTTCATTTTTATTTTCATCTTTTATTTTCATTTTTATTTTCATTTTTTATTTTCAATTTTATTTTCATTTTTTATTTTCAATTTTATTTTCATCTTTTATTTTCATTTTTATTTTCATTTTTATTTTCATTTTTATTTTCATTTTTATTTTCATTTTTATTTTCATCTTTTATTTTCATTTTTATTTTCATTTTTATTTTTTTTCTATTTTCATTTTTATTTTCATTTTTATTTTCATTTTTATTTTTTTTCTATTTTCATTTTTATTTTCATTTTTATTTTCATTTTTATTTTCATTTTTATTTTCATTTTTATTTTCATTTTTATTTTCATTTTTATTTTTTTTCTATTTTCATTTTTATTTTCATTTTTATTTTCATTTTTATTTTCATCTTTTATTTTCATTTTTATTTTCATTTTTATTTTCATTTTTATTTTCATCTTTTATTTTCATTTTTATTTTCATTTTTATTTTCATTTTTATTTTCATTTTTATTTTCATTTTTATTTTCATTTTTATTTTCATTTTTATTTTCATCTTTTATTTTCATTTTTATTTTCATTTTTATTTTCATCTTTTATGTTCATTTTTATTTTCATTTTTATTTTCATTTTTATTTTCATTTTTATTTTCATTTTTATTTTCATTTTTATTTTCATTTTTATTTTCATTTTTATTTTCATTTTTATTTTCATTTTTATTTTCATTTTTATTTTCATTTTTATTTTTATTTTTATTTTCATCTTCTATTTTCATTTTTATTTTCATTTTTATTTTCATCTTTTATTTTCATTTTTATTTTCATTTTTATTTTCATTTTTATTTTCATTTTTATTTTCATTTTTATTTTCATTTTTATTTTCATCTTTTATTTTCATTTTTATTTTCATTTTTATTTTCATTTTTATTTTCATTTTTATTTTCATTTTTATTTTCATTTTTATTTTCATCTTTTATTTTCATTTTTATTTTCATTTTTATTTTCATCTTTTATTTTCATTTTTATTTTCATTTTTATTTTCATTTTTATTTTCATTTTTATTTTCATTTTTATTTTCATTTTTATTTTCATCTTTTATTTTCATTTTTATTTTCATTTTTATTTTCATTTTTATTTTCATTTTTATTTTCATCTTTTATTTTCATTTTTATTTTCATTTTTATTTTCATTTTTATTTTCATTTTTATTTTCATTTTTATTTTCATTTTTATTTTCATTTTTATTTTCATTTTTATTTTCATCTTTTATTTTCATTTTTATTTTCGTTTTTATTTTCATCTTTTATTTTCATTTTTATTTTCATTTTTATTTTCATTTTTATTTTCATTTTTATTTTCATCTTTTATTTTCATTTTTATTTTCATCTTTTATTTTCATTTTTATTTTCATTTTTATTTTCATTTTTATTTTCATTTTTATTTTCATTTTTATTTTCATTTTTATTTTCATTTTTATTTTCATTTTTATTTTCATTTTTATTTTCATTTTTATTTTCATTTTTATTTTCATCTTTTATTTTCATTTTTATTTTCATTTTTATTTTCATTTTTATTTTCATCTTTTATTTTCATTTTTATTTTCATTTTTATTTTCATTTTTATTTTCATTTTTATTTTCATTTTTATTTTCATTTGTATTTTCATTTTTATTTTCATCTTTTATTTTCATTTTTATTTTCATTTTTATTTTCATTTTTATTTTCATTTTTATTTTCATTTTTATTTTCATTTTTATTTTCATTTTTATTTTCATCTTTTATTTTCATTTTTATTTTCATTTTTATTTTCATCTTTTATTTTCATTTTTATTTTCATTTTTATTTTCATTTTTATTTTCATTTTTATATTCATCTTTTATTTTCATTTTTATTTTCATTTTTATTTTCATTTTTATTTTCATTTTTATTTTCATTTTTATTTTCATTTTTATTTTCATCTTTTATTTTCATTTTTATTTTCATTTTTATTTTCATTTTTATTTTCATTTTTATTTTCATCTTTTATTTTCATTTTTATTTTCATTTTTATTTTCATTTTTATTTTCATTTTTATTTTCATTTTTATTTTCATTTTTATTTTCATTTTTATTTTCATCTTTTATTTTCATTTTTATTTTCATTTTTATTTTCATCTTTTATTTTCATTTTTATTTTCATTTTTATTTTCATTTTTATTTTCATCTTTTATTTTCATTTTTATTTTCATCTTTTATTTTCATTTTTATTTTCATTTTTATTTTCATTTTTATTTTCATTTTTATTTTCATTTTTATTTTCATCTTTTATTTTCATTTTTATTTTCATTTTTATTTTCATCTTTTATTTTCATTTTTATTTTCATTTTTATTTTCATTTTTATTTTCATCTTTTATTTTCATTTTTATTTTCATCTTTTATTTTCATTTTTATTTTCATTTTTATTTTCATTTTTATTTTCATTTTTATTTTCATTTTTATTTTCATTTTTATTTTCATTTTTATTTTCATCTTTTATTTTCATTTTTATTTTCATTTTTATTTTCATCTTTTATTTTCATTTTTATTTTCATTTTTATTTTCATTTTTATTTTCATTTTTATTTTCATTTTTATTTTCATCTTTTATTTTCATTTTTATTTTCATCTTTTATTTTCATTTTTATTTTCATCTTTTATTTTCATTTTTATTTTCATTTTTATTTTCATATTTAAAGTTTTCCTTACAACAACTCGGCATATTTCTGCATTGTTATTAGACTTCTATGAATTTACCTTCTCTCTTATATATACCAACATTCTTATTTTAAATATTTATTATTTTTGCCTTCAAACATTGGTATTTCATGCTTACGCAATCTTCAGTGTAGGAAATGATAATTGCTGCTGGTCAGTGGATTCAAATCCTATTGCAAAGTCAGCCTTAACTCCACAGTTTGGTATTCAACCTCCAAGCCATCAACAATTAACATGAAGAAGAAGGAAAGCCTCTCTCTTTCTCTCTCTCTCTCTCTCTCTCTCTCTCTCTCTCTCTCTCTCTCTCTCTCTCTGTATATATATATATATATATATATATATATATATATACACACAATGTTTCAAGCAACTTATATCAATCTCTTATTAGAATGTGTGTTGTTTATAACAATCATTCCAATCGTTTTTATGAAGAAAAAACAAACTACATACATCATGGTTGTGACGTTTACTGCTGCTATGTGTCAACAAGCCTTCTCCTACGAGAGGCCATACTTTTGTCGCTGTCTAAAGAAGACAAAAATTAGTAATGTTAGGCAGTCTCTCATCCACCCCACGATTTAGACTTGTAATTAAATCCAATGCTTCCTTTAAATGAAAAGCCTTATGAAAAATGAGAGATGATGAGGATGCTGAAAATGATTTGTTATCGATCAGCTCTTTTTTTTTTATTTTTAAACTTGCTTTCTGTTTTACAGTTTTTCGAAATCTAAAAATACAAATAAAATGAAATTCTTTTTCAAAATTCTTTTGAAGATTTCGCCATGAAAATCGATTTTTCTGTTTGGAATTTTTCTTTGATTTAATTGCAAAAGATAATTTTCTTCTTTTTTTTAAATTTGGAACCGAGTCTGCAACTGAAGCTGAGGATTTCCTCAAAGACTGAGCCAAATTTAAAGTGGCAGAATATTGTTTCATAATTTCCGTTAAGTTCTACTGTGGCCTTTGGGATGAATCCGTTAAAGAAATTAATGTCTTTTTATCAACTTTTATTGTTTGACTTCGAAACATGCTGCTTCTTCATTTTCGAAATAGACAAAAAAGCTATTTTTTTTCGTTTTTATGACCGTGAAACATAAGACAAGGATACATTAGATGTATTTATGTTGTGGTGTATATATATATATATATATATATATATATATATATATATATATATATATATCAGATATACACGAAAGTTATTGCAGTTTTTAACTTTTAAATTCAAATGAACATATCTCGGCTCAAACTAAAATTTATTGGTCGAAATAAGCACCATCATTTTGCCAATGCAGAACAAGTACATTTATGCCAGTAAATGTAAAAATCTTGCGTTCTGGTGACGATGAAGGCGCTAAAAGCGTTTTTGATATCGCTTAGGTTTTTGAAGCATTTCTCATGCAGAAAGTTGTTGAAATCCTTGAAAAAGTGGTAGTCAGTAGATGAGAAACCTGAAGATTATGGCGGATGAGGCAGAATTTCGTAGCCTAATTCGTTCAACTTCTTCAGGGTCTATTTAGCAACGTGTGGGTGGGCATTGTCGTGAAGGAGAATTGGGCCTTCTCTGTTGACTAATGCTGGGTGTTGTTGTCGAAGTTTCTGATGCATTTCATCTATTTTTTGACAGTACTTCTTTGCTGTAATGGTTCTTTTCCTGAATTCAAAAAACTAATAAGATCAGTCGCAGACCACCAAACAGTGAGCATGGCTTCTTTGGGTGCAACTCTGGCTTCAGGAAGTGTCGTCGAGCTTCGTCTGTGTCTAACCACTGAGATGAGCATCAGCGGTTGTCATAAAGAATCCACTTTTCATCGCAAGTCACAACCTGGATGAGAAACGGGTCGTTCTTATTGTGTAAACGAAGAGAAAATGACACTTCATAACAGCGCTTTTATTTAGTTGTTGTTCAATTCGTGAGACATCCATTTATCATCGTTTTTTCCTTCTAATCTCTCTCAAGTAGCAGGAAATCATTGTATACATTACGTTTAATTCAGAAGCAATTTCTCGAATAGTTGTGCGTGGATTAGCTTCGACTAAGGCTCTTAATTGATCGTTGTCAACATCTGATGGCCGACCACTACACTCATTATCTTCAAGACTCTCGGCGTCACCACAAAATTTTTAAACCACCATTGTGCATTCATAGTGGTTCCTGGGCCAAACGCTTCGTTTATGTCGCGAGTTGTTTCAGCAGCTTTTCGGCCTAGCTTGAATTGAAATAAGAACATTGTGTGAAATTGTTTTTTTCTCTCCTGTATTCAACGTTCTGAAAATAAGACATAATTATTTTGAAACGATTGTAATTTAAACGATTAGATAGAGCGAAAAACGCTTTTTAAAATGACATATGAAATAAAGGTATTATAATGAAAACTTATTTGAAAATACATCATTTGAAATCGAAATTAAAAATTCCGCAAAAACCTTCTTGTCAACCTTATATATAAAGTCAGGATATTAAAACTATGTTCTTCTAAATATATATATATATATATATATAGCCTTCAAATACAAACTGAATTTGCCAATACCTAAAACAATATGGCTGCTAACATTCCCAATTTAGAAAAATCCTAGTTGAAAACACGAAAATCATTCATATGGATCCAAATAACTAAGAATACTGGAAGCAATGTATATAAGAGCTAAACAGCCAAACATTAACAATCTAAATTTTGAAAACAGTAATAACATTTTAAAGTGCGTAAAGTACGTAATCACCCAATTACTAGCATGTGTGCCCGGCGTTGCCCGGGTATTTGGAGGTGTATGCTGAGCAAAAAAAAAAAAAAAAAAAAGGTCAATTTTTTTTTAGCTTTGACTCCTATTATGACCCCTTAACATTTATTGTTTTGGGCTCAAATCAAGTTATTAAGTTAGATCCATGTCCAAGGAACTTATATCTAAAATTTCAAGTGTTTAGACCTAAAATTATCGGAGGAGTTTAATAGAGTTCTCAAAGGTCAAATCGTTGAACTTTGACCCCTTAACAGCAAAATTTCTGGCCGAAAACTGATCACATCGATTTCCCCAAATCTTAGTACCCTTTATATCAAATTGACAGAATTATTGCGTAGGGAAATGTACACACACAAACACACAGACAGACAGATACACAGACACGTTCACTTTTATAGATATATAGATATATATGTATGTGTGTGTGTGTGTGCACATATAGTTATATATGCATATCTAGATATATGTTGTAATGTAAATTTATAAATAATTTAAAAAAAACTAATCTCGATACCATTTTGTAAATCAGACTTTTAAACCATTGTACATTTATTTTAGCCATGTTTTTAACACGTAAAAAATTTTTTTTTTACACTCGAGACGCTTCACTATTGAATTTAGGCATATAAAAGCATCCAAAATTTAAACGAAACAGTAATAAAAACTGCTTGAAAACCACTGAAGAAAATCAGTTGAAAGTACTTGCGAAAAAAACTAAAAGAAAAACAAAAAAAAAAACAGATGGACGAAAATGACTCTAGAATTTTTTTACACAAATTCGACCGAGATATTAAAATGACCATACGAAAAATGGAGAAATTACAAAAAAGACGAGTAAGCAGAAACATTCTGTGCTGTTCAACAATGTCTGTCTAAACGAAAACATACTGCCTATATATATATATATATATATATATATATATATATATATATATATATATGAAATATTAAAATGGAGACGTAAATCATAATACTAATACTTGTAGATTAATTCTTCCAGATAAGAATGCTCAATATTCGAGATAGAGCATAACTATATGAAAGGAGTTAATATTTTGCAAATTATGATTTGAAAAAAATCATTATTCATGAACAATGAATACAGTATAAAGGTTCTCTTGTATTCATTTTGTGCGAACAAAAAAAATGTTCTAAATCATAAATTTGCAAAATTTTAACCCCCTTCATATACTGATGTGTACAACAATTTAAAAATAGTAATCATAATATTGTTTATGGAACCCTTAATGCTAAGACAGACGCGTTAATAAAATTATAAACAAGCTGTCGAACTTGATGCAGAATGTGAAGTTCCATCCAACCCAGTCGTTGAACTCTGTCTGCTTGCAAAGGCATAGACCTTAATTATTTTCCTTTCACCATGGTTGTTGGCATAGTTGCAGGTTTAGAAAAAAGTTAAAATATTAACTTGGGTCTTAGTTTTGAATCATATGATCGGCAGAACAATCATTCTCTACACTGATGATTCCTAGAAATGTATGAAACACGTGCACGTGGGTAATATATATATATATATATATATATATATATATATATATATATAATAAATTCCACAGCCAAACAACGTCGCAGCCCACAAGAGCCATGACAGTCAAAGAACCGGAAGTCCAAGACTCGAGTTTCGCCCTCATTTGGGCTCATCAGTTAGACACATCCGAACTCAGGATTCGGAACCCGAGCCTCTTGCATGCAAGGCAAGCACTCTACCAACTGAGCAAACGCCCTGCACACAAGAATTTCAATCAACCAACACAGATCAAGCAAACCGCGTCGAAATCCGACTGTGAAATGAACCTACTTCGTCTCAACAAGGGACGCGGTCATCCAACCAGCTAATAACCCCAAGCTGATGTCTCACAAGTAGGAGTTTTAACTCGAAAGGACGATGCCATCCAGCAATACTAACCAAGCGAGCAACTTATGATAGGATTGAGATCTCAGTATTTATTTGCTAGTGTTGTTTGTGTGAAGCAACCACAGAATTCGCGCATAAGCCTGATGAATCCTATAGTGGATGAAACGCAGAATATTCAGTGTAGCTTAATCGCCATATATATTTTATAAATTACTAACTAGCTCTACCTACGTATTGAGCACTTTTGAAGTAAATACTTACGCATAAATCTGTACTGTCGTATATTAAATTTATGTGAGTAAATGAAGTAGTTATATATATATATATATTTTATAAATTACATATATATATATATTTTATAAATTACTATATATATATATATATATATATATATAGGAGGGCCGTTCCAGAAGTAAAGCCTTCCATGCTTTTATTCTGCACATTATTTTACTTTGTACATTATCCGCCCTAGGTAAGAAAATTTCTTTCTATATACATGCTGTAAATTTCCTGTCCTAAGGAAGGTACAATTATTTCATGTATATGTTGTGTAATACTCATCTTAGGGTGGGTAAAATATTCTTTACTCAAGATGACAAATGATACATAGACATCAAAAATTCCTCTCCCCGAAGAATAACAGGTATCTTCAAAATCAACTTCATTTATCTCATCGTCTTATACGGTCCGGAACAACACCGGGTGGCCTTGCTAGTATATGTACATACGAAAGTCGTTCCAAAAGTAAAGTATGTTTTTATTCCGTGCAAATGGAGTAGAGGGGATTGTAAATTGCATTGTTATGATGACTGGACGTATGCGTTCATGACCTGAAAGTTTCAGCTCTTTCTTGCAAGTATTAATGGTGTGAAACTAAGAAAGCAACCCCTGTCATGGACGTGCGTCAGAAGCAGAGATACGTCGTAGAGTTATATATTTTTTTATTCTGTGAAAAAATTCGAAACAAAAAATTAAGCACAAGGCCACTCAATAATTGTGGAGAGGGAGTCTATGGTCATCCTCATCACTGTATCTTTGCTTGTCTATCCTAGCTAGGGTTACCATTCACCACAATACCGACAATCCGGGCAGCGTTCTACTTAAGATTTCCTGAATCAAATGTTTTTGGTTTTTTTACGTCATTGAATTCCTGGTGAAAGCGCATTGAGAATTGTGGTGACTATGTAGAAAATAAATTCTGGAACACAAAAGATCGCTCGTTTTAATGGTACTGCTCTCGTCTTCATAGCTCTTCTCCAAGTGGTACACAAAGAGACAACCACAGACAAAAGGTAGTACAGCAAAAGATTTCCAGAATAGCTATTATAATTACATTCAGCAATGCCCAATTGTGAAACCATTTATCACTAAATTAACACAATTAAATAAAAGAAATTTAATAAAATCAATATTCTAAATCAAGCTGAAGTAAACATGCAATAATATTTTAATTAATTAATACAACATCTAAAGAAAATAGACAGGAAATTTCCAAATTTCCAGCTTTGTATATTGGCCGTCTGAACCACTGGACCTCTACAGACAAATAGGAAAAACAGCAACTGTCATAAGAACAAGACAAGTTTTAATTAAGAATCTGGAAGGAAAATGCAAATCTAATTTGTTGTTTTAGTGTCTAAGCAAAATAAAAATTTTGTCATCTGCTTTGCTTTTATAGGCAAAGCCGGTACTAACGTCTTGGAGGCCAAATCTGAAACTTTGATATGTGGACCCTCTCTACTGCATGCCAATTTAAAAACTTTTCAATGGTTCCGACTGTTAAATTGATAATTTATAAAAATGGGTAACCGTTTTTATAAATTATCAATTTTTACATTTTATATTAAGATTTTAACTCCCTCGGAAGAAATAAAAAAAATATATTACAAAAATTTCAACATAAAACCTTATATAAAAAAGTTTCAGCAAACAACTATCTTAAAATATAAGTGTTATGGTATCTATCGTGGACTACATGAATTCCTTTTGAACTCTACTATAAATATCAGGGGCCCATACCTATTGACATTAGGACAACCACAGTCAATGCAACCGCGGTTTTTACTTTTGCACAAACATCAACAATCTAAGCCATTATTGAAAGGGCTTTTTCCCTAGTAACTAGATATGTTTGTCTTTGGTCATGTGCAGTTATAGGAAGCTCATCCTTTCAGGCCGTTGCTTCCTGTCTTTTTGGTGAAAGTAAGTCCAGTGCTTACTGCCTGAGGCGCCCCTACCGAGCAATGCCGATGCGACTGACCAGCGATTTTTATATGCCAGAGTGTTCTTCCTTTAGAGGCGCTTGCTTGACTCTCCTCTACCTTCTGGCTATGTGTCACATCTTTCTGCAGTCGTAAGGAAGTAAATAATAGGACAACTCCAGTTTAATACTTAGCAGTCAGACTAACGTTCAACCATTCTTTTATATGCTGCGTTTACATTTTCTATAATATGCTTTATTTCATTTAATCCCATGTTAAGGAAATAAAAAAGCGGTTGAGAGGTAATGACACCAACTTTGCTGATTATTATGGTTGATTAAGGAAAAAAACCTTTGTATTATTACCATTCTTCGGACTACTGTTTTCATCCTGAGGTTCATTTTCCCAACGTTTCGGCCGATGTAACCTCTGACTTTCTTCAGGTGTATCTTGTTGAACTCGGGAATTTTTCTGTCTTGACCCATGACACCGTGGTAAGACTACTTGCAAAAATCAATTGTAAAAATGATATTCTCCTGAAGGTTAAAGGTTCAATTCTCAGTGTGGGCGACCAAAAAATACAATTGTGAATTACTTAGGACATCTATCCAGTCATGGCTGACAGAACGAGAGTATGCTATCCCTGAAGTAAATAAAGGGTTCCGCTCGAAATTCTGTCTAAATTTCCGAGTTCGACTGAAACATTCCTGCGGTTGACATGATAAAGGTCGGAGATTACATCGGTCGAAACGTTGTGAAAATGACACTTAAGATGGGAAGAGTTATCAGAAGTATCCAAACAATACGAATAACCACTTCTCATCTTGAAAATTCAGAAATGAAAAACACCTTTGCTGAAACTTAAATGCCCATACGCGCTGTATTTTTCCTGCATAGCATGTGTCAATAAAAGCAAGAGAATTCTAAACTTTGACAAGAACATTCACTGAACCAAACCCAGCAGCAACACTAATATGACCCAACATGGACTCTTACAGTAACTTTGATATGAGCCAACACAGATTCAAAATTATGAACGCCGACACAATCCAAGAATAACCTGTGAAGTTACTCTCAAACGACTCTCCTCTCGTCTTTATATAGCTCTTGGACTAGTGCATTCTGGTATTTCAAGGGGTGTCCAGTGAAAACATATACACACTGTTCTCAGGCGCTTCTACGCATACCCACCAGAGCATGCACTGCATAATTCATGCAGGTGCGTAATGCATATTATTTGTTCATAACTGAAAATATAATATCGGTTTTAAAAAGTTGATAGCAACAACTCATACTATCAATCAAGCCCCAAGTCCCACCGATGCAATGTTACATCCTTGTGCCTGTTTTACAAGTACTTATTCTTATATTCAGGATAGTATGGATTCGTCTTGCACTATGTAAGGCAGACATTTCTGCCTTCAAATAGAGAGCACACGCGTAGTTTAACCGCTTGCAGTGAACACCAGGACACTTTCACCTTAATATTGTGACCGCCTAACAGGACCACAACAATACTTTAATGGAATATGCTCTGACAAACCCAAGGCTGTCTGAAGATATCAACTTCCTGACTGAAATGTGTCAAACATTGATGTTATTATATTATCCTTTCCTTTTACAAAACTCAATCATGTTCTGCAAAGTAAAAAATAAACACAAAAATAATAGATTAAAGTAGTTTACTTGTTTAATGTGTATATAAGAGGAAATTTAAGTTTATAGAAGGCAGAATAATGCAAAGTTGTGATGGATAATCTCAGGCGCAGCTTACGAAAAAACAAGTGAAGCATGCATGGTCCCCCGGGAGTGCCCAGTGAACGAGCATAAAAAAAATATATTCAGCATTTTCCCACCACCCATTTAGCCCCAAAAGTCCCCAGGGGACGTCAAATCCTAGTGAAAATGAACAAAAAGTGCCGTTTTAGGCCTTAACATATATAAATTTGTGTTCTGCACCACGTAAAAAAAGAAATTATTAAGTCCATCATTTGCCCCCCCCCCATTTAGCCCCAAAAATCCCCAAGGCTTTAACATATTTAACTTTGAGTTCAGCACCATGCAAAACTGCTAAATAGACACACAGAGAAAAGTTTGGACAAATATGTTAAAATAGTCCCAAAAATGGAGTGTTTTTATTAGCCGTAGAAGAGTCCTTGGAGCACACCCAAGAGTATAGACAAACAAAATTATATAGAAATCAGTTAGTTACAACTTTTCAGAAAGTTTTATAAAAATCCAAGGCATTAATTTTTTTTTTTATAAACACAAAAGTGTCAATTTTAGCAATTTTAACCCAAAAGGCACCCCTGGGAGTCGGGGGGGGGACCGGAGTTTTCCGGGAAAATCTGTTCTGTTACTTTTTTACTCATATCATGTTTAATGTTTGTGCAAAATTTAAAAAAATTCCAAGGCGTAGTTATTGAGAAAAGTGCAGACAGACAAGAGGACAAACAGACAAGGGTGAATTTATAGGTCCCCCCCTGCTTTTGTTGGGGGACCAAAAAACATGTATATATGTATTATTATATATATATATATATACACATGAACTGGGTCAATAAAAGTGAAACTGCCTAGGTGGTCCCACCATTTTATCTTAAGTTGCGTCAATTTGAGTCTATCCGTCACACCTTTGTATTATTCTGCCTTCTATAAACTTAAATTTCTTCTTAAAACAAAAATATTCTATACAAAACAACCAAACTAAACACCATGAATAAATATTTGAAGATACAAAGAACTTAGAGCATAAAACTTTTTTTTCCAAATTTACCTGACTCGATATTAAATAAGCCAAGAAGGGTTGATATGTCGTAAACCAAAACCAACCAAACAACTAAATGTTACTATGGAACTAAAAAGAAAAGGAATCGAAAAAAGAGAAAATGGCGCAGAAAAAAAAAATGAGAAAAAGTTAAAAGAGAGAGAGAGAGGAAAAGCTTGGAAAAAACTGCTAAAAAGAATAAAAAATATTTTATTTTCCTCTTTTATAAAATACAGAAAAGGAATCAATATTCTCTTTGCTTATCTTAGAGTTAAATCTGGAATTCTTATCTTTCATATTGAATGTCGTATTAATATCTTTAGCTGGTGTCAGCTCTTGTAGACTTCAAGTCGGAATTGTCACATCAAAGTATACATACTCACTGCAGTAATATTAAGGGAAATTATAAATAATGTTCCATAAAAATATCTGAAATTTGAATTACATCAAATTTCTTTTATATATATATATATATATATATATATATATATATATATATATATATATATATATATATATCTTTATTGGCATCATAGTAAAAATAAAGTATACTATGCCTCCAAAAGAAAACATTTATAATCTCAGTTTTATTTTCTTCCTACTTTTACTAATCATATTGATCAGTTCATATTTATTTTAATATTTAATTTGAAAGCTTTCAAGTTTGGATAGCAATCAAAAATAAAAAAAAATGGAACTAGACATAAAATAGTCAAAGAAGGTAGCATTTTTTTCTTTATCAATGATGCGCATGCAAAAAAGTTTGGATATTATAGATAGGAGCTGCATATCTTACCTGGGAGGGAGAGGTTCGTGTGTTTTGGTTAGGAGAAAAGGTTTATGCAATCCTTTAATTGTAGTAAATAATTTAACTCCCAATCTTTTCTTTTGCTTACTGACAGTTAAACTGAGAAGCCCACTTGTAACGTTGTTTGCCGAACCAACACGTTGTGTCCAGTTTCAGTCGCATGAAACTAACAATGGAGACAAAGAATAGGAAATAACTCCAACTCGCTTATGCTTTGTAGCAGCAACATTTATTTCCTCATTGGTACAGCCGTGATGTCACCCACATGATTTAGAACGGTCTACACGTCTCCCATAAAGACTCCCTAAGATTCACAAGGACGGTATTCCATTAAGGCCCATTGTCAGCGCCTGAGGTTCAGCATGTGATCCATTTCGCTGATTCCTGGTAGATATAATCACCCCCAATCATCAGCAAATCTCCATCATACGTCAAGAACTCAGCTCACTTCATGGACATAATAAACAATGCTCCCATTCATTTCAACCAAATGATAAGTCTAGATGTAGTAAGCCTGTTCACGAAAGTACACAGATGAGACTGACAGCAGTGGTGTGAGACAAGTTGACTTCTGATGCTTCACTCAAGAAACACACTTGCATCCCAATTGACAACATAATGGAGATGTTGACCTTCTGTGTAGAAACTACATACTTCGTGATGGGATTTGATATATATCGGCAGGAAGAAAATCTGGCAATGGGATCTCCATTATTCCCAGTATGGGCCAATGCATACATGGAATACTTTGAGGAAACGGCATTAGGATCAACACCACTAAAGCCAACAATGTGGTTGCGATATGTAGATGACATATTTATGCTCTGGCCTCATCAGGAACATGTTCAAACATTATTAGACCATGTGAACTCGATCCGTCCAACTATACAGTTCACGATAGAAAAAGAACATAACAGCAAATTATCATTCCCAGATGTGATAATTACCTGCACTGATCAGGGGGTTATGTGACCTGTATACCAAAAGCCAACTTTTACTGAACAGTACCTAAACTTCAACTCCCACCATCGATATAATATAAAGAAAGGAATCGTCCGTTACCTACAACACCAAGCAAAAGCAATATGTAGTAACAGCAATGCATAATAAGAGGAGTTGGACAGTTTAAGAGAAATCCTTCACAAAACAACTATCCAGAGAGCATGACATCAGGTCCAAGAAATCTGGACCCAACACAAAAGAGCACCACACTTTGTATACCATACATGAAGGGCTTGTCTGAAAAGCTTCAACGAATATGTAATCCATATGACACCAGGATTCAGGACACCAGTATTCAGGAGTGATTAAACTCTCCGGAAACAGCTTGTGAGAGTCAAGCCCCCTACAGAAAAAAATCATGACTAAGAACTATGCATATGAAATCCCATGTAAATGTGGAAAACTATACAAAGGTGAAACATATAGTCCACTAAAAGTTAGGTTAGAAGAACATCGAAAGCCGTAGTACATGGACAGATTAAAAAATCTGGTATAGCTGACCATATCTGGAGGGAAAAGGGAAACCATCTACCATTATGGGATGAAGTAAAAATTTTGGCACAGAAGAACAGTGGAGAGTAAGACGACTCAAAAAAGCAGAACATACGCTGGAAGATAACCAATTACTAAGTAGACCTAGTATAAAATTTAATACGATATGGGAATCGTTAATTATAAATAATAGATAATATATACAAGTAATGAGTAAAAAAACAAAACAAAAAAATACAATGATATATATATATATATATATATATATCATTGTTTTTTTTTGTTTTGTTTTTTTACATCAGCAAATCTCCATCATACGTCAAGAACTATTATTGTATATATATATATACAATAATAATAATTGGTAATAGTAATATTCACAGCTAGAAATAAAAATAGGTTTAAGGCTCCTAAAATTCGTACTAGAATTGTCCACAAAGATTCGTGGCGCAGTGGTTAGAGTACTTGGGAAAATCAATTATAAAAAAGTGATATTCACCAGGAGGTTGAAGATTCAATTCTCAGTGTGAGTGATCAAAAAATACAATTGTGAACTACTTAGGACCGCTATCTAATCATGGCTGATGGAACAAGAGCATGCTACCCTTGTGAAGTAAATAAAGGGTTCCATTCGAAATTCTGCCCAAATTCCCGAGTTCGACAGAAACATTTTCGAGTTCAACAACATATACCTGAAGAAGGTCGGAGGTTACATTGATCGAAACATTGTGAAAATCACATTCAAGACTGATGAATCCAAATAATACGAATAACCAATTCTCATCTGCAAAATTCAGAAACGTCACATTACTGATTATGATATGCAGTAATGATTTCAAAAGTAGAATAAAAATAAGTGCCATCAGCTAGAATCGAAACGTTTGCGCTAACTTCAAACGGAAAGAAAATAGTTAAAAATAAACCTTATGTAACAGCGCAGATGCACATACATAAACGCATGACAAGTGACGTCATCAGTGAGGGGAAAACGACTATAAAGAAGAGAAAAACAAAGATCTCGAATGAAACGAGATAACGTTTAAGATCTCGTTAGAGACAAAATTACGTTCAGGGTCTTGTGAGAGATGTGGAAAACATTCTAGGTCACACAGATGACGTCACGATTGTACCAATGAGGAAATAAATGTTATTGCTACAAAGAACAAGTTGGAGTTGGAGTTATTTCCTATTCTTTGTCTTAGTCTCCTTTGAAACTACATGTGTTGGTTTGCAGACGTTACACTTAATGTATAAATGTATATTTGTGCATGCGTATAGGAGCACTTTAAGTAAACTTATGTCTGCTAAGTTCCAATTCTTTGCAAGTTCGATTCCTTAACAGTTATGTTTATAAACAAAACAAAAATCATTTGACCTGTCTCATGCCACTCTGTGACCTTGCACCTTAGAGGAGATGCAGTTTGAAAAAATAGGATACAAACAGACATAGTGAGATAGATTATTTCTTTGCCAAACAGTCTTCTCTTTTCATCATTTATTACTAAGGCATACATACTTTTCAAGTATACACAAAATATTTTGTGGTATCTAACGTGTTTATGTGGTTCCTTTGGATTTCATAACCACATGCAACTTATCTGGATAGCATAAGCATATCTAGTATTCATATCCCTTAGACCTAATGGATAAAACCAGAGTTTATGGAATTGGCTAAAATCCTATCTGTTCTATTGCTGGCCCTGGATATGACGTTAAACTATATCCAATGGTGAGGCCCCAGCTTGCGGGCTTTGAGGAGTGTGGAGCCACCCTTTAATTACCATTGCTCCCAGGTCCACTCTGACCCGGAGTGGTAGTACCTGTTAGGGTCCCAACTATGGGTTGAATAGAAACCGATTTGAAAACAACAAATACATTCTATTAAAAAATTTTTCTTCAAAATCTTTGGATTCGGCATTAAATAACCTGAAAAGGGTTGATATGCCGTAAAACAAAAACAACCAACCAACCTGTTCTATTGCATTCAATTATGCATTAATACTGTTTAGAAAAGTATGAACCTGCAATTTACCCTCACCTATGGATAAAATACTTCTTAATATTCAACTGTATTGAAAGTATTGTATTTTGCCATGAAATAATCCCAGACGGTTTACATTTCATAAAATAGACAAACTAAATATTCTGTTGAAACAAATCATTCAACCGATATTTTTAAAAATGCTCTTTCCTATGATACTATATGTCCCATAGGAGGGTTTTTTTTTTCACAAGGAAGTCACCACTTATCAAAGCCCTGAAGCCACTCGGGGATAAGGGTTATTGCGCATACAGTAATCAATGGGATAGTATCGTAGTAATCGCTTGTAATGGAGATCTGATAAAATGTCTTACTTAAGGAAGCGGTTCATCAGGAACTTGTTTATGTTGGACTTGAAGACATCCAAGTTGTAGTCAGGTGGGAAACAGGCAAGTGGAAGAGAGTTCCACATGTGTGCATTTCTAAGAAAGAAGCTTTGTTCATGGAAGCTACGTTTTAATTTAGGCACAGATAAAGAGTGGGGAAAATTACTCACTGGTTTCAGCTAGACGGGTGTTTTTCATGAAAGATTGGCAAGGGGAACCAGAGATTGGAGCTTAGCCGAGCACTTCCCATGGAAATAACGATAAAACAAAAACAGGCTCACAACGTCCCTTCTGTGGGAGAGAGGTTGCAGGGAAGAGAAAAGGGCACTAGGCTACGAAATCTATTTTGTACTTTGTCAAGGCAGGATAGGCTGTTTTTAGCAGCTCCTGCCCAAATATGGCAGCAGTACTCCATACTTGGATTTTATATAGATAGAGAATTGCATCAGCAGTGAGATATCTACTGGAGCAGTAGAAGGATCCCACCATTTTTCCAGCAACATTGGCAACAGATTTGATGTACGTGTTCCATTTCAGATCAGGAGTAAAGGTTCATCCCAGAAGCTTGTCAAAACATAGAGCCTCCCCAGGACGAGTCATAGTGAAATTGATACTGATGCAGGCTAACAACCAAAGTGTGCCAAGTTCAAATCCAGTCAGTTCCATAGAACTACTTTCACATAGATGCTGGCAACCTTCATCTTGGTTCTCCTGTCATTACCTGATTCTAGAATGAACGAGGTAAACCAATGCCACTAATAGAATCAAGCTGATCAAAATAGTCTTACCATACTAATTCATACGACTTTATTTTTTTATATATTTCTAAACACTAAGCGTAATTTTTTTGTGCGTTTCTACATCGTTGTGTACATATGAAATATATCGGTCTATAATTTTAAAGAGTGAAAGGGGAGATAATTCAAACTTTAGAGGGAAGTGAAAAGGGGAGATAAATGCAAAATCAAATAAACTTGTCAAATCTGATTTCTCTAAATATGGACAGAAACGATAGCATAAAACATTCTTCACATGTTTCGTCAGTTAGACTTTACCCACTTTTTATTATTTAAACTTTTTTAAAAAATTTATAAGATGTCCGGTTTATTTCAATAGCTGTATTTAATTTTCATGTATCCTCTGAAGTTTTATTTGATTTTGAACTTAACGCCCTCTTCTTCCCACCTATTTGGTACTACCAGATCAAGCTGTCTGAAGGTGTCAGCTTCTTGATTGAATGCACCAACTATTGATGTTGTTGATATTTTTCCGTTCCCCTGGCAAAACTCAATCATGTTCTGCAAAGCCAAAAACAAAAACAAGTTTTCTTCTACAAAAAAAAAAGAGAAAAAAACTAGATATCATGAATAAATATTTGAAGATATAAAGAACTTGAAACAAAATTTTTGGCAAAATGATTGAACCTGAAAAGGCTGGATATGTTGTAAAACAAAAAAGCACCATGAATAAATATTTGAAGATATAAAACCTTGTTCCAAAATGGCTGGATTAAGCATTAAATAAACCCAAAAGGGTTGATATGGCATAAAACAAAACAGCCTCCTCCAACGAAACATGTTTGAATTATCTCCCTTTTTCGTATTGTTCTTTTGAATTAAAAACGAAAATATTATTGCACAATAATATAGACGTACAGTTTTTTCTCGACAAAAAAACTGTAATAACTAAGGCTAGGACAACAGTATATTCTTTTCCTTGTTTTAACTCTCAGGTACATATCCATTGATATCTTATATGTTTTTATGTAAAGTGATATGGTTCTTGGTTGATTAATTGTGTCTAACTGTGTCGGATATATACTCGAGAGTAAAAACCATAAAAAGAATATGTTGCTGTCCTAGCCCTAGTAATAACTGTACAGATTTTAATTCTACAACCTGGAGACTTGATTAACGTGTATCCAATAGCTTTATATGCCACATAAATATTTAACTCTGGGTAATTTAACTTTTAATACTTATTACATAGAATTTTGTTCAATTAATCATGCTCAACTTAATTTTCTCATTAAAAAGAAAAAATATTCAAGTTGATGATTTTTTTTTTCGTTTTTCTTGAAGTTTTTTAATTCAAAAAGTTTGCTAATATCAACATTAATTACTGGAACAGTTTTGTAAATCTAAAATCTTTTGCAAATGAACTTAATTGGTCATTCGTCTGGAACAACATTCAATGAGAACCTTGATTAAAGAAATTCAGTGAGCCATAAAATAGCCAACTGAGATTGGTTGAGAAACAAGAAATAAAAGTTTTCAATTTTATTCTTTGTTTATTTTTTTTTTGGGGGGGGGGTAGCGATCTGATGAAATCTAATATTAAATTTATTCATAAATACATAACTCAACATTTGATAAAATATTATTTAAATTTGAAAGTCAATGAAAGTCTTTTCTTAACTCAACAAATTTAGAAACATCTATATTCAAAATATCAGGGAGTTTCACTGGATGTCATGCTTGCTTTGCTTTAATAATGAAAGCTGGCTCAAGACATTCCTTTGAATACGGAAATTTGAAAATACATTTTGATAATGCTTGTCCATTATAATAAGAAGTAACATAAAGTAATTTAGATACTTAGATCAGTTTGTTTATTTAATCCTCTTGGTGTGATCAGGCTGTTTTTTTATAAAGAAGTATCACACACACACACACACACACACACACACACACACACACACACACACACACACACACACACATATATATAGTCATCCACATACAGTATTGTTTTACTGTTTCATGGCTAGAAACAAACTACCTCAAGCCAGGATCGAAACTCGACCGCCTAAACGACAGTCGGAGCAGTGTTTTGTCCAAATATCTAAGCTCAATTTGTTTACACAAAGAGCATCGCTTAATTTGCTAATGGTAATTTGTATATCACGTCCCAATCCACATACAGTACTGTTTCGCTGTTTCACAGCTCATCAGTGTGGCTAGACAAACAACTACCTCAAGCCAGGATCAAAACCTGACCGAACAACAGTCGGAGCTTCTAACTATTGCACTATTCGGCTCCAATTAAAATAATATATACCATTCAGTACAGATCCAACCATGGAAGATCAGATAATAAATAAACATGGATCTATAAGACCAAAAAATTCAACTTTAACTGCCCTTCGGGGCCCGTGGCACAGTTGATAGAGATGATTCCAGGTGAGAATTGTCTGAAGATGGTGATTTCAATCCTACCCAAAACCAAAGCTTACTTGGCCAAAACGTGGTGAGACGACAACAAATAGGCAGTAATTGCAGTGGATGCAGTCAGAAGATTCAGCGTTCCTATCCCGTCGCGGTTACCCCATGACGAAGGTCAGAGAAATAGTTGGTCGAAACATCGTGAGACAACTAAGAAAAAGGTGAGGATAATAGTCCGCAATAAAAAAATATTAATAGATTCAACTCTACAGAAAGTTTATGAAAAATTATTTTCCTTACAAGTTGAATACAGTTGTTAGATATTGGAATAGTAAACCCACTAGTATACACAATGATTGGTTGAGAATAATAGAAAATGAGAGATCAGTCGAGTTTAACTTGGTGAATCCAAGGTAAGAACTGCTAGATTGTGGGAATTTAAAGGAATGGATATGACGTCAGATGAGTTGAAAAGAGAATGGGTGAGAGAGGAGCCCGTATGGATGACAAAATTTAATGAAACATTGATTATTGCTATCTGCCTCTGTTGACTCTCCCCACTGGTCAGTGATTTAGAACGAAGATCAAGCTTGATAACCCTCCTCTGTCATCCATCAGTTTTGTCTAGACTTAATCCTTTTGAAAGAATAAATAATTCACTAACCGAATGTATAAAGTATTAGTTCACTTAGTACTTCCTACAGTGTAGGATAAACACTTGTTACTGTTGGCCGGACGCCATATTGAATATTCACTCGAGACAAGGGACATAACTAAATACATAGAAGAAAGCCACAAAGTTCGATAACTCCAACTTTAACATTGCTGGTGTCTTTTGGCGTCAGATGCAAGTCAAAGTTCCAGCAGTTTTTCATTCATTTATGACTTAGTAACAAGGGTAAGTCATTTTTGACAATGTCAGCCTCTGCCTTCTGTAGTTACCGGAAATTTAACTGCTTTAATTGTCATACCTTCTCCCCATAACTAAAAACAAAATATCCTGTTGGATTTTAAAATCTTCACTAACAGCTTATATCGGTCATTTAATGTACAAAAAAAATAAATAAATAGAATAAAATAATAATAAAATAAAATAAAAAATAAAATAAAGTACATTAAACTAAAGTTCTCCAGTAATATTTCTAGAACAGGCATTGCCAGACCCAGATTGGACATTTTTATATTAGAATCATTTATCAATATTCGATAAGAGGACTCGGAATTAATAAATGAGAGGTCTTCATGGTTGTAATCCACAACAGTATTAATATTTCTAGGACTATTTCTGGCAAAATGCATAATAAAACCACATTTAAAACAACGCATTGTCCAACCTTTTCTGTCCGTTGGATTTGTTTTGTTTTGATAGAATTTTTGTTCCCTTATACTTCAGTTCTGATTGAAATTTACAGTTTAAATTTCTTCCTTGATAGCAGAAACTGTTTTGCATGCCAATGAAGAAATATCAGAAAACACTTTTTTTTTTTAAAGTATCCTTCATTGTTGTGTAAGTAAAACTTCCATATATTGTCCTCGCTAATTTTGCGTTTTCTTCTGATACATTCTGTTAATATGGTTTCCGCTCTGCAAGATCTACAGATGTGCTAACGGTTATATCACATAGGATTAGTGAATCTCTTGACAAAGGTTTCCTTTCCAGGGAAATTGCTCTTGACATATCAAAGGCCTTCGATAAGGTATGGCATAAGAGCCTACTTCACAAGATTTCCAGCTACGGTATTACTGGAAATGTTTTCTCAGTCATTAAATCATTTCTCTGATAGGTTCATAAGAGTAGTAGTTGATGGGCAGAAATTAGAGGCCCACAGTATTAATGCTGGAGTCCACCCCAGGGGTTCATCCTGGGCCCAACTCTCTTCCTGATCTACATCAATGATCTCCCAAAACACATACTTAAATCATTCGTTGACATCTATGCTGATGACAAAACCATCTATGGCAACACATCAAAAGCCGTAAATGACAAAGTTCTCTCTAATTCTCTTTCCTCTGATCTTGAGCGTGTGGTACAATGGAGGAAGAGGTGGCTGGTCACTTTTAATTCATCCAAAACCAAGCTTCTATCTTTACATCATCAATGCTCTGATCCCCCATCTGGCATCAATTGAAATGGATGGCTCTCGTCTTGGGGAGGCTCCATGTTTTAACAAGCTCCTGGGTTTGGCCTAAACTCCTGATCTGAAATGGAACACGTACATCAAATCTGTTGCCAGGGATGCTGGGAAAATGGTGGGATCCTTCTACCGCTCCAGAAGATATCTCACTACTGATGCAATTCTCTATCTGTATAAAAGCCAAGTACGTCCAAAGATGGAGTACTGCTGCCACATCTGGGCAGGAACTGCTAAAAACAGCCTATCCTGCCTTGACAGAGTACAAAATAGACTTTGTGGTTTAGTGGGGATGCCCTTTTCTCTTCCCTGCAACCTCTCTCCCACAGAAGAGACGTTGCAAGCCTGTCTTTGTTTTATCGTTATTTCCATGGCAGATGCTCGTCTGAGCTCCAATCCCTCGTCCCCCCTCGCCAATCTTTCACGAGAAACACCCGTCTGGCTGAAACTACCGTCAATAATTTTCCCCACTCTTTATCTGTTCCTAAATCTAAATGTAGATTCCATGAGCAAAGTTTCTTTCTTAGAACTGCACGCCAGTGGAACTCTGTTCCGTCTGCCTGTTTCCCACCTGACTACAACTTGGACGTCTTCAAGTCCAACATAAACAAATTCCTGACAAACCGCCCCCTTAAGTAAGACACTCTATCAAAACCCCCAATACTAATGATTACTACAATACTATCTCATTGATTACTGTACACGCAATAACCCTTATCCCTGAGTGGCCTTCAGGCCTTGATAAGTGGTGACTTCCCCCCCCCCCAAAAAAAAAAAAATTCACTGCATTTAAAACAAAAAATGCTTGGACTTTTTCTGGGAGAAAAATTCCATATTTACTTAATTTCTGCTACAAGAATTCATAATGCACCAAAAAGTCGTTTATGTTTATTCCAGCAGCTCTTCTTTAGTAAAATTCATTGAATGACATGTATGCCATTGTGTTTTCGTCCCTTGTCCGTAATTATTTTTAATCCATCTGTTCGGACGATATCTGTGACGTCCAAGTGTCGAACGCATTCTCGTATGTTTTGCGGCAATGACAAAAATACTGCTTGGTCCTATTTTCCCTTGGGTAAACCCGTAAAGATAGACCATATACTTATGTTTTGTTTCAACTCGGTGTGCCTTTATTCACTCAGCAAAATAGGTGTGTGTTTCGTAAATGATGCCATCTTTCTTTCAATTGCGCTTCAACGTAACTTGAAGAGATATAATATCTGTCACACGAAAGAATATGCTCTGCTACCAATGTTAGTTCATTTAGTACTTCCTATGACGTGTTATTGTTGGCCGGACGCCATATGGAATATCCACTCGAGGCAAGGGACATAACTACATATATAGAAGAAGACCACCAAAGTCGCTAACTCCAAATTTAACATATATCACCTTATATACACACACGCATTGTGATCAAAAACAGGTTGTTAATCAGCTGTGGATACAAAACTACTTGGACCAAAATGACCAGCTTTTAAGAAGGTTTAATTATTTAAAACGGATAAGTATAGTTGCAAGAATAAGTTATGTTTGTATGCATGAGAGAAAGACGATTACTGTATGGGATGGTTCCTATAAATACGACTGAAGAAGTTTGAAGGTTACATCAGCTGAAACGTTCATCATCTTATTATATAAATCAAAATATTTTATTGTTGGCATTGGTTTCCCCGATAATTATTTATTCTAGCCAGAAATCTGTCTAGAAAGATATTGGGTACTTTCAGGAGAAAGTTACCAACATCCTAAGTGAAAGTGATTTTAATGGAATGAACTGGATTCGAACTTGGAACAGTCAGGTCGTCAGTCTATGTCGTTAACCACTAGGTCATCTTCTGACGTTGTAATAGTAATATTCACAATGAGAACAGTAGTCCCAATAATCCAAATAATATACACGTTTGAAGAGTTTCAGATGACTGACGGTGGGTGATATGAACATGCCAGTTGAAATGTCCTTGTGCAACATATTTCTTTATGGAGGTTTGTAGAATGAAATTTTAATCCATCTGATGTGCTGGAGCCAGGAGTGTATTGTTTTGATGTTTCATTGATGGCTGAAGTCAGAAGTGTATCATTTTAACGTTTTGTAGATGTGTCGCAGCCATACAAGAGTAGAAATGGGTGTTGCAATTCTTGTATATGATAGGATTTCTACCTTTTGACAGCTGCCTGAAATATTAGGTGGTGTATGTGGGAGGCCGGCTGCATTAACCTGAAAATAAAACTATCATCGTCAAAATTGTCTACCTTGACTGGTTTGGCTAGGAGCAAACTATAGTATTTGTTCTGATACTACACTTTTATCTTTTTTGTTTTCTGTCAATCGAGCAGAAATCCTTTTAGACCAATGAAATTTTTATTTTCATTCCAATTCAGAGTGCTCTTCTAATTGGAAGCTTTTCGCCACATAGAAAATTCTATCTTCATGGGAAGTAAATGTGATTGTCGGAGAATGAATACAATATCTGGACTGAAGGAGCACTGCCTGTTTAATTGCATATCAATCTTTTGGTGTGAATACATTGAAGCACAATACTTATTGGATTCATTGTATAGGATTAATAGAACATAAATTGCCATTTTGCCCCAATGTAGGAGTAACATTGCGGGTTCATAACTGCACTGAAAATATTAGAACATAATAAATCTGCTGGGACTCTATAATCTCTGACAGTATCCATTAGGTCAATAATGTACACGCTATTATGTCTCAGAATTGTGACAAAAACTGTGATGTTTTAATCACAGACAAACGCAATATCTTTGTTAGAATAAAAATAAAACAAATACCCATGATGCGTAAAATTAATTCCCTATAAAGAACAGTTTTGCATCACTTTTGTGTTCCATACAAAGATTAAAAATAAAATATAATTCTGCTAAGCCATATGTCTTAAACCTTATTCCAATTTTGATTTAAATCTAGTACATGGTTTTATTTCTAGAAAAAGTCTAAAATTTAAGGCCTAAGTTTAAGGTTCTTAAGATAAAATTCGGGGAATCTTACTAAAATGATGGTTAATGATTAGGAATCAAATTTAATGCAGATCTGAAATATTTGAATATTCAAATAGGGAAGTTGCGCTCCCCAAAACTTTAAAGGACTGAAAAGAAACTAAAGTTAAGGAATATATATATCGATTGATGTCTAATGCCTAATAAAATTTCATGAAAATTAAACGTATCTGAAATTTCAAGAACCCACACCTAATTTTTAGACATCTAAATTAAACTAAATATGGATTACATTACTCACTCTTATTCATAAATGATCCAAAATTCATAATGATTGATTTATTAGTTTAGGAGTGAATCCTGTACATACAAATATATAAATATATACACAGTAAATTAAAGATAATAGTTGTGAATTCTTATACAAGAGCTGATTAGAGACTTCCGGTAGAAAAAGACAAAATGGCCGCCATCAAACTTGACATGAAAGAAACACAAGTTTGAAATAAAAAAACAAACAAACAAGGAAACAATCTGCATGTAACTTGTTTTTGGTGTTTTAATGAGTCAACAATTATCAAGATCAAAAACTATTCGAGGACAAGGATTAATGAGATTGATAAATTGACGGTTGAATGATGATGATTACTCTGAGAGAATTGGAAATTTTCACATCCCATCAAGTCAAAACAACAGCCGACTCAGAAAACAAATATTCTTCACCCCTTTGTCAGAAACATCGCTCATGGAATATGAGGACCAAAGGACAAAATAGGGATGTGGGTGAGAGTTAAGTTCCATTTCCTACTTTATGTGATCTGTATGTGAGCTCCACTTGTGACATAACGTCAGTTATAGTTTTGTGTGCTACGTATAGATTATCAAAAAGTTTAATGAAATGTGTTTGACCTGAGAGTCCACGTAACTCGATATATTACTAGAAAAAAGATTAGTGATTTACCAATGTAGTCAGGTGATTAGATATAGCTAAACTAATCAGTTGCCATTGAAACTCCAGAGGAAATGGATCGCCATTTAAATTCTGAGCAAATAGAGGTGTATAGCCTAGCGAAAAGATAGCCAGAAGCAATTTTAATTAAGGATATTGAATCCAATTAAGATAGAGATTAAGTTAAGTCCTTTCTGTGGGTTATCATCGTTAATCGGCCTTTTTGGCATAATGCTAAGAATGTTGGCTAATGGGCCGAACGACCAGGATTCGGGTCAGGTCATACTGAAACTTCAAAAATGGAACTTCATGTCCCTTGCTGGTCATTTAGCATTATAACGGTAGAATCAAGGACAGGTGGCCATCCTGGAAATTGAGTGGCGCTCTCCTCTAAACCTCAGTGTAGCAACTAATTAAAAGGGAGCCAATTACTTACTTACTACTCTTCCACCTCCTCCTCCTCCTCATCATCACCAGTTTAATGTTCTGTTTTATATATTGGCATTGTTGAACATCTATTAGAAATTGACTCACAAACTAACCTATCTCTGGCCAGGTCTTTATTTATTCCTCTTTCTTTCAAATCAGACTTTATAACTTCCTTCCATATTTTTCTTGGCCTTCACTTGCCAACTAACTCTGTTGCCTCAACTACTATCTCAAATACTCATTCATTCTGTCATTGTGACCATACTTGTGATATAAATAGTAAAACCTGTAAATTATGTTATGTGACCAAACCAACGAAGTCTTCTGTTCTGTGCATATCTCTCTATACTGTCCAGATTCCATTTTCCCCTGAGGTCAACAGCATTACACATTAATCGTGTCATTCTTATATCTTTTCTCTCCATGCATTCTCGGCTGGCACAAAAGATGTTGGTGGGCAGATAAAAACTTGGACAACAACAATGACTTGGAGGTACTATCAGACCCACAAGTGGGAGTGGTTAGCTATTTCCTACGACCTGACCCAGGATTATTGAAACTGGACTGTGATAGTTCGAGATGTAGTTCGTGCTCAGGAGGAAGTCGGCTCAATCCGATTAGGTTGATAGCTGCTACAAATACAAATTAAAACAAGAAATTCAACAATTGCATGCGAAGTTGTTGAAAGTTTCAGTCTCTTTCGAGTATTTTAAAAGATTTTTAAGGAAAATAATACAGACACAAACTCCAATTTGAAAATTCAAATATTTCAGATTAGCATTAATTTTGATCCATAGTCATTCGACACCAATAAATATTAAATCTTGTAATTGATTTTGATCAAAACTAGAATAAGGATTCTAGACATAAGGTTTATTAAAATCATATCCTTGTAAGGAGATATAAAAGTGCAAAACTATTATTTTTGAAGAACTAATTTATTTGACTTGTACGTATATATATATATATATATATATATATAATTATTTTATTAATAAAGATTTGAATATTAAGATAAGTAAAGTGAAGTGTATTAACTTTTTACAGTATTCTAACTAGACAAAAAACAAAAACAACGCCTACAAGTAAATCAAATACGTCAGTTACTGCAGATATTAAATAGGCTCAATAGTTGAGGCTTTGGATCAACCAGAGCTTATATCTAATACTCGCCTGGGTGCCTGGCGTTGCTCGAGTGTTTGTATTGAGCAAAAAAAACAAAAATGTTGTAGTAGGCAGGCAGGCTCAAATCTGTACTACGAAGGAGGAAAAGAACATGAAAAAAAAAAGTGACGTCTTTGCCGTTGCGTTCATCGCCAAACCGGAAGTGGCGAAGGTTAAGTCTAGTCAATCAAAAAGAGGGGATAACTTTCGAAAATATCGGAAAAAAGCGACCCATCCTTGTAGAAAAGTGCCTAGTTGAGGGTGGAGGAATTAATGTCTTCAGCCAATTTTTCTATATTTGTCGTCCGAAGGGTTGAACTTCAAAACGATACTGACCTTGTGTCAAAAGTTTTAGGCAGACATACATACATACATTTAAACAGACAGGTTAGATTTATATCATAGATAAATGTGATAATGTGTAGTCCAATTGAGGTTCAACAATGTGACTGGACTATTAGTGAAATGTCGATAATTTTTCTTCCTATATCTGTTGACGAACACACTTAATGAATTTATCTCAGAAACATACATCTCTATCTCTACTATTATATAAAAGGAACTTTGTAGGTGCGTGTGCACGCGTGTGCGTATGCACGCGTGTGCGTATGCACGCGTGTGCGTGTTTGTTCCCTATGGATTCCAATTATTTTGAAATTTCACACGAAGATACTTGATGTATCTGGGAATTTTCCTATGTAGGTTTTGTATCGGAATGCCCCTGATAAGTATCGAAAATCAATAATTGAAACAATCCAATTATAGAAACATGTCCGATGTTGACTAAAGTTAACACTTTTATAAACCACAAGTGCACGTGAAAAATTTAATTATTGCACAAACAGAAAGACTCAACAAATAAAATCAAAGTTCTAATGCACTTACTGATCTGCGCTAATTTTTTAAATCGTATTTCCAAGTTTAATTAAAGTTTTATGATATGTTTTTTTTTTTTAATTTAATTGTGAGGTTAAAGTACAGAATAGGTACAAAACACCTTCCCTCCCCATGTTAAGAATGGCTTTTTAAATAATAACGTTATTATTTCAGCACGGATTAACAAGTGCATGAGTACCAAAATCAACCGTAGATTCTTTTATAAGACAGAGGCGCGTTCGAAATGGATGTTTCTGTTTAGAGCACAACTGAACCATGATACTTGACTTTTACATTACAAACTTTAAGTAAAGCCAGATAATTTTATAAAATCACCGGAGGGTTCTATACAATGTAATGTAAGCTAGAAGGTAATGTGGACTAAGTCACTGCTGGGAGGCATGTAAAGCTTCCTCCCAGTATACCGCGGGGGGGGGGGGTCCTAACTAGAAAAGGCAGTCAATCGCTTTGATTGAAAAATGGTCGATTTCACCGATTTCGATAACAATAAAAGTATAGGAGGGTATAAAATTTATTGACTCTCATTCAATCCCGGACAACGTCGAACCCACCTGCTAGTTTTTTTTTTTTTTTTTTTTTTTTTTTTTTTACATAGGCATCACCACATTATCAAAGCCAAAGGCTACTTAAGGATAAGGGTTAAAAAGTGTACAGTATAAATTGGACAATATAGTAATCATTAGTAATGAAAATTTGGTAAATTTGATAACTTATATGGAACGGCTCATCAAGAACTTATTTACGTTAGACTTGAACACAACCATATTGCAGTCAGCCGGAAAGCAGGAAAACGGAAGACAATTCCACAGGCGTGCAGTTCTAAGAAAGAAGCTTTGTTCATGGAATCTACGTTTAGGTTTAGGCACAGATAAAGAGTGGGGGGAATTATTGATAGTGTTTACAGCTAGACGAGTGTTTCTTGTGAAAGTTAGTACATTATAACTTTGTCGATGACGAATTTGTTGCAACTTGTATGCCCAATAATGAATATGTCATTATTTTTATATTTTTCTAAGTCGTTATATGCATACATAGATTCGTTGTTGTTGTTTCCAAATTCTCACCATAATGAAAGTAGTTTTATTTCTTATTGGATTCGCCAATAAGAAACTAAAGGCCATTAAACTTGACACAAAGGTAAATGTGATCAAACAAGACTAAAGGAAAAAAGGGGATTCAATCACTTGTGACCTTTTATTTGTATCAATCTACTGGTTGTAACATTTATATGAGTGTATCAATCTACTCGAGTGTAACATTTATATGAGATGATAAAATGGATGCAAATTAAATGAAAGCTTGAATAGCACTTAGTAGAGTGCATACCTTCGCCACGGTTCAACATTAAAAGTAATTTTTCTTTTTTGCTTATAAGTCAACAATCGTCAGAACTATAGTCAAGAGATTAAATCTGGGCAGTATAGGAGTATGTGTATAGAACAGGAGACTTCGATGGTATGGTAGAAATAAAAGAAAGTGATAAAAATGTACATGGGGATAGATAAAAACCTGGTCAGAGAGAAATTACTTTGGAAGTTGATTTATTAAAGCCGTCCAATATATGCTAGCATGTAAAGTGAATGTTAAACCGAATATGATTGTAATTAGATTCTTACATCAAATGGCTTCACGTTTTGTCAGGAGCGACTTCATAAAAAATCATTTCCTCTCCTTTTTCATTGTCTTTTCCTCTTTCTTTTGCTTCTTTTCTGATGTTTTAATATTTTTTTTTTTATTTAATGAGGGTAAGATTAAAGAAAATTCAAAGCTTCTTCTTATAGACATTGGCGATAGGAACTGACCAATCAAATGGAGCCACGTTCTGCTAGCAACCAATCAGAAACTGAAATCGCCCCATAAAAATATTGGATCTTGTAGAATTCACGCAAATAATTTTTCCAGAAAGATCTTTGCCTACAAAATTTTCAAGTCTCAGACTTATACAGATCAGCTGTCCACCATAAACTCTTTTTCATCTCCAGGTACAGATTAGCTACCCATCAGAAACCCGTCCGAAAATAAACATGGCTTTCAATTCAAAATTTGGTTGTCAAAGTTATTAAAAAAATGTTTATTGTTGTTAAACATACAGCATAAATCATTGGAAATTGGCTCGCTGCCAGTAAACCGACCATTCTCTACTGCAGAAAGAAAGCGGAAAATCGTATTAGTTTATTCACAATCTACAATTAACAACTTCCTCCCTGCGACCTAATATCATTCAATGTAGTCCTAATTATAAATTTTCATCTTTGAATGAATTTTCCACTTTCTTAGTTAATCTCAACCTTATGAAGAAAGTTTTTGTTTTTTTATTAAACGATCTGCTTGGTTTTATAGCCATTAGAAAAGCAAGAAAACTTCTTGGATGCACAAAGAAAATTTGATAAAACTGTTCTTTAAGGACGCCACTGAACTACAGGTTTTTGAGAATCAATTTTCATTGATGATCTACCTTTTTCTCTCTCTACATTATGCACTATGGGAATATAGAAACAGATCATTAAGTAAAATTGATTGCTAAACTTTAATAATCTGATGCTAACCAGGATTTCAACATGATATGGCTGCCAAATTGCAGTTCTGATGCCTAAACTATTATGATTGCTACTGAAGCAACACCAGGTGCTTCTGATTGTACTTCATAAAATAACAAAGTTGTTTTCACAGAAAAGAAGAGATAAGAGTAGATAAGTTAATTTTGCGTCAAAAATGTGAAGTAGGAAAAAATGAAGAATAAAAATGGCTGCACCAGAGAAAATCTGCCAGCTTTGGCAGATACACAATTTTTTCGCCCCTAACTCTGCTTTACATTAGATGCAATCTTCAGTTAAGAAATTGAGTTTAGTGTTTGCAAAAAAGCACCCAATCAGTTCTGTGAATATATTAATTAGTAAAGGGACAGACGGAGGCTAAAATATCAAGGTGCCATAAAAAAGAGTATCTATCTATCTATCTATCTATCTATCTATCTATCTTTTTCTGCGTCTCTGTTTGTCCGTCTATCTGTCTGTCTGTCTGTCTGTCTCTCTCTCCATATATATATATATATATATATATATATATATATATATATATAGAATAAGTTAAAAAGATAAAGAGTAAAGATACATAGGAACTTTATTACATTATCAAGCCAATAAGGGTTACATAAAGGGAAATAATAGAGATACTTCTTTATGCCATGGCATTTCGAAGCTAAATGCTTATCATCATTAATTGTCTATATAAATATTTTGTAAAGTATAAGTATAATTTTCTCTATTTCTAATCTGAATGTTTTTAAAATCGGTGTTATCTTTTTTCCATTACTGTATTTTCCTTGTATAAAATCGGCTTTCTTTCCTCTTCTTAATTTATTATATTATTTGCTCCTCTTATCATGATAGGTTTGTCTTATTGAAATTTTTTTTCAGTTTACTTTTATTACTATATATATATATATATATATATATATATATATATATATATATATAATCATTTATATAATTGTATAAGTATTTCCACTGTTTGAAAGCATCATAAGTTAAGAAATATAAAAACGGTTCAGAGACCTACGTCAGAGAATAAGAAAGCTTTGGCAATGCAGAAAACCGGGTGTTAAAGTGATGTTTGTACATAAATCACATAAGTTTAACACCTGCATTGCTATAGCCTTCTTATAATCTTACATATTTATTTATCAGCAATGCTTCAAGCAGCTACCTTTCCGTATATATATATATATATATATATATATATATATATATATATATATATATATATATATATATATATATATATATATATATATATATATATATATATATTATATCAATGTCTGTATATGAGTGCGTGTTCTTTATAGAAAGAAACGTTAGAGAATCTACATAAGTGTATTCATATGTAAAATTTTCGAGGAAGACAATGGAAGTGGTTTTGAATTCCTAAATGCACTCCCAAGAAATATATATCCGATTTTAATGAATTTTAAGCCATATGTATAAGAAACTAGTATAGAGTGTATATACGGCCTAATCTCGTTGACACACCAGTTTTCATTAGTTCACTGATTAATTAACGTTGAGTCTGGGTGACCATTTGAGAATGCTAGGCACAGTGTATTAGAGGACATTGACACCTACCTGTAAGAACTGTGTCATTTCACCTATATACAAAGGAATTGAGAACTGTTGATGAATTTCGTATCTCCCTGGAAATTCCTCCTTCAGGGAAAAGCCAGTTAAACTCGCCTTCGTAGCATATCACTCTAGTAATTTAGAAAGTTTTTTCAAATTTCACTTTCCTCCAATTGTGTTAAGAGAGGAGGGGTGCAAAAAAGGGGGTGCCAGTAAAAACAAACCGAAAGTAATATGGTGTTATCAGCATGACAAAGACTCTATTCCTCATCAAACATCAAGCAGTTTCTATTTGAGTTCTATTGTTCTGTTCCATTCATCTTCTGCGTTTAATTGAACCGGTTGCATCATTTTTCATTTATTTTTTCTCCCCCAGGTATAAAATACGCTAATAGATTAACTGCAATATTCTATAATACTAGCAAGGATACCCGACATTGATTGGGATAAATGTTTCTCACACTTCCAATACATTTATTGTCATCGAAATCGGAGAAATCGCCCATTTTTCAATCAAATAAGTTGATCTCTTGTTTTATTCGAAGACCCACTGCAGTGAATCCGGAGGAAAATTCACCCCTCCCCTGTAGTGACTTCGTCCACAAAATATTGTAGTCTATATTCCATTGTAGTGAACGTACTGTTGATTTTATGAAATTATTTATCTATATAATTGCTTGAATTAAAGTTTAAAATGCAAAAGTCAAGTATCATGGTTCAATTGTGCTCTAAACAGAAACATTCATTTCAAATACACGCCTACCTTATCAAAAAATCTACTGTTGATCTAATACTCTGGGATCTTCTGCTTGTACGGTGCTAGAATCTTTCAAATGCTCCAATGCACTTGTGATGTTAGGCTGTATAAGAATGTTAACTTTAGTTAAATCAAACTTCTTAAATTGGATTTTTCAATTATCGATTTTCGATACTAATGGGAGGCATTGCTATACAATTCCTATCTAAGAACAGTCCCGGACACATAAAGTGCATTTGTGTAAAATGAATATATATATATATATATATATATATATATATATATATATATATATATATATATATATATATATATATAGGCCCAGCCGTTTCGGAGTCCAGAGAGAAGGAACTCTCACACACACAGTGACTTTTACCTCTAGTTTTTTTTTTCAGTGATTTCATCCACTGAAACAACATGTGTCTACCAAAAAAGTGCTCAATGAGTTAACAAATATATACGACAAGAGTAGAGATTTTAATCTTCATTCCAGCTTCATGAAGAACTCTGATCGTGCATTCCACCTGGAAATTTGTTTTCGTGATTTTGTATTGGAATGCTGAACTCTAATTGGCCAAAAATTAAGCTCATTTCTGTAAAGTAAACTTTACTGAGAAAAACATTCACATTTCGATAATCGCAAAGTATTCCATACTTTAACAAACATACTTTTATTTCCCGAGTTTTCTTTAGTGCTAACAGACATCTCTGGAGTTACTCCGGAGAGAATAAGAACTTCCGATGTACTCCTTAGCCCAGTTCTGATTCCTTATATTACACTTTTTATTCTCTTTTAATTGACATTTATAAGGCACTAATTCAGAGAGTTCTCCAAAATTCAAGTTCTTCCGATTATATTATGGAGCGAAACAGAGGCCAGTAAATAAAGTAATATGATGTTATAAGCATAATTAAAATGGATATATAGTGATTCTCATTCAATCCCGAGCAATGCCTAGGTATAAACTAAAGTTAGGCTCTCTACTTTTTACTCTCAGTGAGCGGCAGATCAAATACAAAGCTTGTACCATAAGTTTTCAATTTTGGTTTTATTTCTATTTTATTTATTTATTTTTTGTTTTTTTGTTTTTAAAACAAACACGACTAAGACATAAATTTTGTAAAACGTTTGACTGAGAAAGACTGAATTTATTAAATTCACTGCAGAGAGAAAATGTCAGCAACAAACAGACAAACAAAAATGTCCGCTTCCAAATTGAGTTGTCAAATTCTGTTTCATTAATTTATTTACTTCCTTGATGGTAAGATTACAGTTTTGTTTTCACTCTTGATTAAATTCTGTTACGTGCAATCTTTAATCAAATATACCGGAAAATGTACGCTTCTTAATGTAAGCGATTTTTTTTCTTTTTTTTTTTTGGTAGATTTTTTTTTAATGTGTTCATGTATACATATATATATTTTTTATTAATGTTATGTATATACATATACATATATATATATATATATATATATATATATATATATATATATATATATATATATATATAGTACCTTTATTATTATTATTGTTGTTATTATTATTGTTTATTATTGTTACTAATATTATCATTATTTTCTTCGATATGTGCACGTCCCAACAAATATGTCAGACGTAACCTTTGAACATTGAACGACATGCGCAAAGCCGTTGCTCGTAACAAGAGCCGTTTAATTATCATACTTTTTTTTTTAACTGTATTGAGCAGATAATTGGGCCTCACATCAGTGAGGGCGGGGGCGATAAGCGAACAAGCCGTAGAGAGGAAGGTCCGGAAACGGTGCGTATTCTCTCCTGATGACTCAATATTATCTATAAGACGAAATACCCCCCCAAACATGACTACATAAAGTTTTAAAAGATATGCCATGAAATACCCCCCAAAAGCACCATCCTATAAAACTTAGACGAGCTAAGCCCTAGAAAGGCGCTTTATCTCTCTCTCTTGATATTAACTTTATCCAAAAAAGAAAACAGCTAATAAATATCAGTATATACAAGCCTATAAGGTAAGCTGTTTCTCTCAAATACAACATCTTCTGTTGTTCGCTTGTTTCATAGCGAGTTTCTACTACTGTTTCGGTAGTAATTTTTATCCTCTACTAATAAGAAGTTGAATATTACTGGTGTTTAAGTTAGAACTCTTTATTGACGTCACACGAGAAATAAAAACGAGACTTTATCCATTTTTTTTTTCATCATGGTTTGTGTTCTGCTCAGACGTGTAAAACATAATTAATGAAAGTATGAAGCAAACATTTTCACTTAATTTCTAATTTCAGCTTTGTCCTAATGTCCCTGTGTATCGCTTTATTGCAGGTCAATATTTTTTAATTTTAAAATTGCTATGAAACGCAGAAAAGTGAAATTTGATACACTGAAAGAAAAGAACAAGGTGCCTTATTTCCTGGATGTTTATGGAATTTGAACTAATATTTTGAAAATTATGCTAATTTTTCTGTTTTCTGCAAATTTTAAGCATGTATCACTTTATTGCAAGTTTCGGTAATAAAACAATATTCTAACTTCATATTTCTATTTATATGAAATAAAGAACATATCCAGTAACAATATTAACCAAAAACAAGAACGAATTTCACATTATTTTGTTTAAGGAAATATTTATTTATATTGATAACTCCCAGGCTTCAAAATCACTTTGAATAACCTCTTGTCAACTGATGATGTCAATCGGCGGATTTGAGATGATGTGATGCTATAGGAAACTTCCAGAGCTGTTCAACTGGGTTTATATTTGGAGAACAAGGCGGCCATGTCATCAAATTTTCTCCACTAATGTCTAATGAGTTAAGGTAGGATGTCATAGCCTTGGTTGAGTGGGATGGTGCATTGTCGTGTATAAAAATCAGTTGGTAGCGATGAGTCAATGAAAGATCATCAAGCCATGGGACAAATGCCAATTTAAAAATAAAATATAAGAAAGGCTTGTCAGTTTGACACCTTGTGGCACTTGAATTGGTCCAATTAGTTAATTGCAGATTATTCCAGCCCAAAACATGACACCTCCACATCCCTGTTGACGATAGAATCAATGAGAGTAGGAAATCCAAGAGGACTCCAAACTTTGGCCCACCCATCTGGTCCATCAAGGGTTGCTCTGGCCTCATTGATGAAAAGAACAATTTCAAAGCTGTTTTTTATGTATTTCTGAGCACGAGCCAAACGTTTTTTTCCTTATGAGTTTAGTTTAAAACAGGTTTTGCTATAGGTTTAACGCTTCTTGCAATTTCTTTTAAGACATTGCAGCATGTCTGAATACCCTTTATGTAAAATTTCAAATGTTTGGACCCAAAATTGACTGAATAGTTCGCTAGAGACAGCAAAGGTAAAATCTTTTGAGCTTTGACCCTCTTGGTAGCCAAATGTTCGGTAAAAAAAAAAAAAACAATTAAAAAGCTTGCCCTATGTCTGAATACACTATATGTAAAATTTCAAATGGTTAGATCAAAAATTGGCTGAATAATTTGGTAGAGACTACAGAGGTCATTTTTTGTAAACTTTGACTCCAATTTTGACCACTTAATATTTAATGTCTTGGGCTCAAATCAAATTAAAAATTGATCCATGTCCAAGTAACCTACATCTAAAATTTAAAGTGCTTAGACCCAAAATTGACCGAGGAGTTTGGTAGAGTTTTCAAAGGTTAAATCGTTGGGGAATTTCTAGCGCAATCTCAATTTTTGCTATACATTTCAATAACCAAAATTAAACATTAAAAAGTAAATACTTTAAATTAGAAATTACCAAGCTGTAAAATATAGACCTATAGAATTGCATAGAAGATAGTCACGAAATCACCAAAACAAAAAGGATCTATAAGATACACCAAAAATATAAACAATTAATCATAAATATCCATTTATTTAGTTACGACCAGAAAACCCAGCCTTTGTATTGTTCAAAAAAAATCAATTTGGGAAGTTTTCTACAAAGATACAGAAGATAATTTCAAATTTCTGATACACTTTTGAGAATTCCATTTGTAAAATCGTTTTCCTTTGATTCAAGAACTGGGCCATAAACGCCTTGCAAACACTGTTCACTTATTAGTTTGTTAATTTCTCAGAAAAAAAAAAAACACTTTTTTATAGATAACATTTCTAGTTTGACCATTATTAGTGAATATGAAAAAGTAGTTCTTACTCTAGAAGCACCGATATATAATAGCTGTTCATGTAAAAAACAATCCTCTTCTAAATGTAAACCAGCAACTTTTCGTGTCTGACCTTGTGGCTTTTTGAGAGATATTGCAAAAAACAAACGTATGTGAAACTGAACATGTTTGAAGTCAAAAGGAATGTCGGAAGATATTAAAGGAATTTGAGGGATACAAACATTTGTGCCTTTTTCACAGCCAGAAATTATTGTGACCTTTAAAACATTTTTCATGAATTTATTGATAACGAGTCTTGTACCATTGCATAACTTTGGTGGTGAGAGGTTGCACAGAAACATGATCGGAGCACCTAAGTTCAATCAGAGACAATGAGGAGGAGCACCTTTTGGCTCGAGGGAATTCAAAAATTCAACTGGATAATTGACTATTTCAGAATCTTCTACAACAGAGTCCATGGATTTATAATTATGCTTAGTTCCTGGCAACATTTTCACATGTCTATCATTCAAACTATTCACTGCAATATTTTAATGCCATAATTGGCTTTTAACACAATCATGATTTGTAAAATTTGAAATTAATTATGGAAAAACCTTTTTAATTAGTTCTTCAACTGAGTTAATCAAAGTAGATATTTCTGATAATTTTTATTTCATCTTTCCAATTCATATTCAGTCTTCCTTCTCAAAGTTTCAAAAGGGTATCAGCAAATTGTCCAGACAGAAAATCTCCATGAATGCTCCCTCATATTTGTAGAAAGTTTTAAACGTTTGGCATGTTTCCACAGTGCAGAGGATGTCGAACATGCTTTCAAATCATCTGCCTTAGATCCCCTGGGAATAACTGTCAAAGTTTGCCTAAAATTACCCGAAAGCACTAGTCACACCTTCCATGAAACAGGTGGAATTATGCACATCTTGCAGTGTCCTATTAACAGCTTCTAGATCTTTTTTATGAGACATTGTAACTTCGTCCCACACTATCAAAGATCATCTTATGAGAAGTTCAGCAACATCAGAATTTATACTTATATTGCAAACCGGTTTATCAGTTGTACTCAGATCCAAAGGAAGCTTGAATGGTGTGTGAGGGCTTGGATCTCCAGGGAGTAAAGTTGCAGCAATTCAGCCTCTGTCCCATCGATTAAATGTTGCATCCCTCTGCCTGTTCTACAAGTATTTTAATGGTGAATGCTCTGACGAACTGCAGACACTTTTGCCCCCACGACGTAGACACCCTCGACAAACCCGACAGGCAGCTAAATCCCACCCCCACACAGTAGAGATCCCTAGATGTAAAAGATGTTTCTACTCCAGTAGTTTCTTCCCCAGAACCGCTAGACTCTGGAATTCCATTCCAGGTCCCTGCTTTCCTAACTGTACTGACCTGCAGAAGTTCAAGTGTAACGTGAACCGACATCTTGCTGCCCAAATCCCAACATAGTGCCCCAGTAGTTGTTGCCCCTGATAGTAGCTCCCTACACCAAAGTGGCAATGCACCTTGTTTGGGGTGAAAATGTAATAAAAAAAAATTTAAAAAAAGCAATTTCAGAACTTACTACAGTTAAGGCTATTTCCTTTCTCTGCCTGAGTTTGGCCAGCAATAAATTGGTAACAAAAGTTTTCTAATTCTTCTTAGTGCATCTAAAATATATAATCCTTCTTTCATATCGGTTACTTGCTCAATAATTGTTCTATATGTATATTGTTGGTCTGGCAAATGTTTCAGCACGTTGTCATCAATGAATCTGGTCAGCGAATCAGTATCATATGAAGTTCTTGCAAAACATCTGTGAGTTATTCACTTCAATTCGATGAGTTTCAGGTAACCTAGATTTGTAGAGCTTTTCTGCTCCCATGGCGATCACATGACCTTCAATAACAATCAACACAGAATTATATATTTCTTCGCTAAATCCTATTTTTCTCTCAGGGAATTTTTGTTGTTGTTGATAGTCCTCAGATAAATAATCCTTATATTTCTGCCACAATACCAATGGATTACTTACTTTACAAGTCTTGAGAATTTTTTGCAAAAAGGACTCTTAGAGAAACAGGTGTGTATGACACTGAAATCTCAGCCATAGTTCTGTCCAACTGATTGTGATGTTCTAACAAATTTAGAGTGAAACCTTGTAATTCTCAAGAGTTTGTCCATCAATAATTCTTAGAAAGGAAACTGAAGTTGGTCCTCTTATTTCGTGAAGAAGGAGCATCGAAAAGAAACATTCACGGCGACTTGGGTGCACAAAGTAAACTCTTCCAATTGTAGTGTCAATTTTTACACCTGGATGACTCTCAACATTAGCTCCTCGTTTTCTCCTGTTCATGCGCAGTTACTCCATCTGTAATAAGATGGAACCTGATTATAAATAAAAGTTTTTGCAAAATTATCTCGTTCACACAATAAAAGTGCAGTAAGATTTGTGCCTTTTGGATTTAAGGCGACTTGGGTAGCATTTTCGTTTGCAAAATAAACTCTCTGACCATTTTCAAGATGAACTGCAAACTGCTGGATTAGAGGATGCCTTCCATGAATAGAAAACTCCAAATACGCCAAAATGCTTCATTAGTGCCGATATATTTATCAAGTTCATATCCAGTAACTTCATGACTAACATATTTGCAAACATATTTGATAGATTTCACAGAATTGCATAGTTAAACATTGAATATCTTTGAAAGTAAGGAAGAGTAAGGTACCATCCACCTATTGTCAACCTCAAGCGAGCCAATCATAGTTTCAAAGCGCCTAACTTCAGTTGATCTTGTCTTATAAAAGTTGATCTTGTCTTATAAAAAAGTCTTGTCTACTAAGTTTAAAGTAGAAAGTTTTTAGGGTATCTTTATCCATGGAAGGTGAATTTTTATTGATATTACCGCAAATAAGGTTGGATCAGTTTGTATATCAGGTAACTCAACTGATATAATGGAATCAATTTGATTGGGATTGATTTTTCTGGTAAGCCACAATAATATATGTGCATGAGGCAAGCCTCTCTTTTGCCATTCAATTGTGTACATGTAGCATCATAGTGAACCAACGATTTCTGATTTGTTCATCAGATCCATCACTTTTATTATTTTCAATCGAGGCAGCCTAGCATTGAATTAGATATTTAAGAAAAGCAGGTTAATCAAAATAGATCCCATGATTTATAAACTGGAACGAAATGTACACATATTTTCATAAAACAAACTTTAACTTTATGTGGTGAGTGTTAAAGATTTGCATAGGAAGTGTTCGGTTATTTTTGTATGGTGACTGAAACTGCATAGGAAGATCGACTTTGCTTTATTAATATATATATATATATATATATATATATATATATATATATATATATATAGAGAGAGAGAGAGAGAGAGAGAGAGGGGGGGAGAGAGATGTTGGTGGAAATAGATAATAAAGACAAAAGCACAAAAGCTAGTGGTACAAGTGGTTGCATAATACAAACTAAATAGATTCATCATGTCAAATGATTTTGTGGAAAAAAGGAAGATATAAAGCCATTGCCCCTCTTTAATTTGTCTCTTGGAGATTCTCCAAAAGTTCATAAAAGTCAGCAACTTTGTTCCTTATCTAGTATAATCAGTTTATGTTTCCTTTCTTCATTCAAGCTCCAAATAATTCCAATAATTACTTTATCTGACCCTGGTCACATCTTTTGGCAGCGATCAGTGTAAAGGGATAAATGGCTATTATCGTTATTGACTTTTGTCCAGTGATTTAAGACGCTTTCTCTTCAGATCCTGTGTATTATCTCAAAGTGTATCCGATGGTAAGGTCTCAATATGGCGAATGGTGCAGACGCTCTCTAGTTACCACTACTCCCATGTCCATTTGGAACCAAAGTGGTAGTACCGGTCAGTGACCAGTCTATGTTGGTTAGATGAATAGAAACTATCGTTTACGAAGTATTTATTTATAAAATACACCCCACCATGATAAAAAACGAATCTATAAATTAATCATATGCAAAACACATGTTTTCTTTAGTCTGAGAAATAAGTTGTTTTTGTGTATCTTCCCCTTTCTTCTATTTATTTAATGTTACTTTTCTCTTATTCAGGGGGCAGATATTTTCTGATATTATGAAAGCCCACATTTCATCTCTCATTGTTCAACAGTTCAGTAATCTCTAAATTTCACTGTACGATAGTTTCTTGAGTAGAAAATAATTCTTGTAAAAAAAAAAGAAAAAAGAATTCAAAAAGGGAGCAGATAGAGCTTAAAAAAAGAAGGTACAGCAAAAGAAATCACTATTGTTGAGAAAAGGAAATTATCCAGTTGCGAATATTAAATGCAGTTATTTCAAGCAAGAATTGGCACCATCAATCCAGCCAGAGAAGCTTTGAATTGTAAAGAATTCCAGATAAAATCTTGGCAGGACCAACAGTGTGTAGTTCCTTTCTCTTCTCAAGAAGTTATGAGTGAAAAATTCAGAGATTTAGTATATTTTATAAAGTGATTCTGGTATTTGGGTGGTTCATTCTTATCGCTCCTGTTTATAAATATAATCGTCCAAATATTTGTAGTTAAAGTTATTATGCCAAACTATTTTAACATCTAAGCATCTCTCTTATAGGCTGCATCAATTGGTCAAGCATTTCCATTGCTTTATCACATTCAAGCAGAATTTCCATGGCAGGGTTTCTTTCTGAGAACTTCCTGTCTGCTTCCCTGCTAATTACAACATCGTCATCTCCAAATCCAATGTCAACAAATACTTATCATAAATCGTTTTCTGATTTTAAACCCTACTCATAATATTCTTCATCATTCAAATGGCAATCCATCTCATTAATACTGTTATCCTAGAGTGGATTTTGGTCTTGATAAGCGGTGATTTATTAGTAGGGCTAGGACAACAGCATATTCTTTTCATTGTTTTGACTCTCGAGTGTGTATCCGTTGATATCTTATATGCTTTTATATAGAGTGATGTGGTTTTCGGTTGATTAACTGTGTTTAACTGTGTCGGATATATATTCGAGAGTCAAACCAATGAAAAGAATACGCTGTTGGCATAGCCCTTGTTATTAGCAAAACGCAAAAACAGAAAAACAGTAAAGCAATTAATTTACTGAATTTTAGCAATTTAGAGGAAAAATTTTCAATTTCAATAATATTTTAGGAATGTAACAAAAAATAATAGTTAACTAATAAAATGTCCTTTGTTTCTAATATTTGTAAATGTTGTCAAACCCTCTATAGTGATTTATTTTGTAAATAAAATCCTTTCAAAACAAACTAGGGATCATTCATCTAAGCAAGATCATCAAATATCAGAGTAAATGTGGTATTTCGGTGAGAGTGTCTTACTTAGCGTGAGCATAACAGTTTTTGAGTTTGACAAAATTGTATGACCATACATCCCTCCCCCTAAAAAAAAACAAAAAAACGATTCGGTGTTCATACCTAATACAACAGATGAACTTTATTATTGTTAAAAAAAACTTGAATGTTCATTTTTGGTTCAAATAAAATAAAATGTCTTCTATCAAAACCATTACATAAGTATCAAAAAATTTCATCAGATGTCCTGCTGGCTTAATAGTCTGAGGTTAGATTTAAAGTGTTTGCACAAAAAGGGCCGATGGAGAGATAGATACTTGTGAAGCTAATTAATTCACGATGGTCTCTGATATGGTACATCATTAAAAAACCAAGAAGTTGCCTGTGACGAACCCTATTTGCTACACTCAACTCCATAGCAATCGAGTAAATTTTCATTTGAAATAGTTTTAGAATTTGGGGGGGGGGGAATACGAGCATGTATAGAGTTCGCCATAACAAACTCTATAATTTTTTTCAACATAATAAATGTAACATGGAAGAAATAAGGTAGAAACTAACAAATGGTAAAATGAAAACATGATGTTTATTAAAGCTTTTTTTTTTAAAGCTCCGTGTGCTTTCCATGGAGCTCGATGCATTTTGTTATTTCTTCAGGGATTAAGCAAAATATTTTGGCACACAGTTCCACCAGTATTTGAGCAATAAAACCTGTTTGAGTTCATTGATGTTATAAAAATATAATGGAAGCTTTTGAATGGCACATGAAATATAAGAAATGCTTAAGTATCTACAACGTTACGAATTAAAAATATATGAAACGTATGGAAACCCTGTATATATTTATTAACCTTTTAGTCCTTTTAAGTGAATAATACAAAAAAATAATGAATGAAATAGACATATATAAAAAATTTAAATGAATAAAAGACTTATATAAAAATTAAGTAAATAAAATAAATTTATATAAAAATTTAGTGAATAAAATAAATATATATTTAAAAATTAAATAAATAAAAAACTTATATAAAATTAAATAAAAAAATCTTATATAAAATTAAGTGAATAAAATAAACATATATAAAATTAAACAAATAAAAAAAACTTATATAAAATTAAATAAAAAAAAAATTATATAAATTAAATAAAAAACTTATATAAAATAAAGTGAATAAAATAAACATATGTATAAAAAATAAGTATATAAAAAACTTATATAAAAATTAAGTGAATAAAATAAACATATGTAAAACATTAAATAAATAAAACACTTATATAAAAATTAAATTAATAAGGGTTAATTAGTGTATATTAGTCAATGGGACAATATCGTAGTAATCGTTAGTAGTGGAAATTTGGTAAATTGGATTACTTAAGGGGACAGCTCATGAAGTATTTGTTTACATTGGACTTGAAGACAACTAAATTGTAGTCAGCTGGAAAGCAGACAAACGTAACAGAGTTCAACAGGTGTGAAGTTATAAAAAAAAAGCTTTGTTCATGGAATGTACATTTAGGTTTAGGCACAGATGAAGCGTGGGGGAAATTATTGATAGTGGTTTCAGCTACATGAGTGTTTTTCATGAAAGTTTGACGAGGTGGGATCATAGATTGAGGCTCAGACGAGCACTTACCATGAAAATAACGAGAAAGCAGAAACAGGCTCACCACGTCTCTTCTGTGGAAAAGAGGCTGCAGGGAAGAGAAAGGTTATCCCCCACTAGGCTTCGAAGTCTATTTTGAACTGTCATGGCAGGATCTTTCTATCAGCTCCTACCCATATGTGGAAACAGTACTCCATTCTTGGACGTACCTAGCTCTTATATAGGTAGAGAATTGCATCAGCAGTGAGGCATATACTGGAACGGTAGAAGGACACCTGCTGTAGATCTAGTAGAATGGAAACCATATTGCATGTTACTAAGAAGGTTATTTTTGCTGAAGTGGTTGATTACTTCTCTATTTAACCTGAATTCTTAAATACAGGGCATACTGATGAGGTTTTCCATGATGTGAGCTAGTGCTGATTGAAGTTTTGTCAGCACTATAATTGGAATTGTAAAAAAAAAAAAAGTTACTGCACACGCATTTATATTTAAGGGGATCTGTGCATCTTTCAAATCACAAATCTTGCCTCGTTTTCGAATGAATAGTTGTGTTTAGCAACAAATAAAATTAAAAACATTTGTATCCAACCTTCATTTCGAAAGTCCGACATATATCGAAAAAAAAAAAAATGACAATGTTACCAACCTTCCCATTTTCAGTTTATCAAACATGATTGATGAATAATATGACAAATAACACCAGGCAAACTTTTAGCAATAAAACTGTGGTATCATTAGATGATCTAAACTTCTGTAAAATCATTTATATACTGGGTGGAACTATAAATTTGTCGCCATAAAGAATTATAGTTCCATTCATATATATATATGCTTAATTCATGGAGTTTCAAAGAATGTGTTTTTTTCATCAAATGAAAGATATTAGCAAATGATTATGTTGGGGACAGGACGGTCTGCCGTGTTTTAGACGATCCCGTCCCCATGTGTCTAATGGTGAAATGGTTGTATTTAATGGTAGAGAAATTGAAAAGGCGAAAGGTCGCATAATGAAGACGAAAATATACCGTTATATATCAACGAAACAAATGCAATTTATTTGCATAAATATATACAGGAAAGAGATGTAGGAAGTGATAGGAAGAATAAGAGTTCATTGAGAGATAAGTAACGTTACTTGCGGTGACTGTCTAGTCAGGACGCGGTGGTGGCTCATGGCTCCCACCGGAGCGGTGGTTCGTCACATCTTGATTGTTTGAGCGTTCCGCAGAAAAGAGAGGGAATTAAGAGAAACAGGAAGTGACGTAGCTAGGTCGCTCTTCTGAGTTAAAGGGCGATAATTGAGTTAGGCTGAGAGTGTTCAACTCCCACAATTATTATAACAAAGTTAGGAATTTGCATTATATGAAAATCAGTCCTATATGAAAAAAAAAAAATTTAGTTCATGAAATTGAGAAAAGAAATGAAAAAGCTAAAAGTAGTATAAATTAAAAATTAAAAGCCAGGTTTGGTATTTCCAAAGGCGAAATGATTATTAGAGTCAATTTTCTCATAAATCATAAGATTTACAATGCTGACAAATGGATCCAAATTAAAAATTCCAAATAAGCATAATCCAAATTTGTAGAAAAATCCAGTTGTAAGGAAGAAAGATTATTTTGAAGTGTTAAGTGACCGAAACAGATTTTCTGTGAAATAATTAGGTTATATGTCAAAAGCCAGGCTTCTGAACAAGCGTGTAGGGGTAAAGGCTTTCAACTGAACGAAAATGACAGACAAGAACACGATTTCGGAGTAGAGGGAAGAAAAGTGATTGAAAAATACTTGCGCTAAATAGACATAATCTTAATAGTTATAATAATACTACCACTAATATTATTATTATTATTAATTATAATAATAATAATATTTTTATCAGGTGTAATAATAATAATGATAATCGTAATAATAATACCAATAACAAAGAAATAATAAATGAGTGATGATAAAAGGAAATAATAATAATAATAATAATAATAATAATAATGATGATGATGATGATGATGATGATGATGATGATGATGATGATGATAATAATAATAATGATAATAATAATAATAATAATAATGATAATAATAATAATAATAATAATAATAATGATGATGATGATGATGATGATGATGATGATGATGATGATGATAATAATAATAATAATAACGGTATTTATAATACATAGATAATTATAAATCAATATTAGGATTAGAAAGTATAAACTTTAGATATGTAGTTGTATTTTTTAGGACATGCTCTATTTCCTATTTTGTTGTATTGAGCTCTTTTGTTAGGTTGGGATTAAAACGAATATAAATATTTATATTTATATTCGTTTATGGTTTACAGAAGCTTTTGGTTTGTAAACTTAATTTTTATTTCTTGATTATATATATATATATATATATATATATATATATATATAAGAGCAAACCGTTAATAAAACATGTTAAAAACACTTTGAAAAAGAGTTACAAACATATTTAATCTGAAAAGGAAACACTTGATAAGTGGATAGTCCTTAATCCGTTGAGTTTATTTTTTATATATATATATATATATATATATATATATATATATATATATATATATATATATATATATATATATAACTACTTCATTTACTCACATAAAATTAATATACGAAAGTATAAATTTATGCGTAAACCTTAAGTATTTACTTCAAAAATGCTAAATACGTAGGTAGAGCTAGTTATTAAGTTATAAAATATATATGGCGATTTGGCTATACTGAATATTCCGTGTTTCATCCCACTCTAGGCCTCTTCAGGCCTAGAGTGGATGAAACACGGAATATTCAGTGTAGCTTAATCGCCATATATATTTTATAACTTAATAACTCTATATATATATATATATATATATATATATATATATATATATATATATATGTTATTTTATATATATATATATGCATTTTGAGGGTGTTGGCAATGATCTTGTTGTCAGACCTTGGATCAGTAGAGAGCATGAGTTGTACAGCGGCACATCTCCAATCTCGCTCGTTGAACATTATATCAGTTCCATATATATATGTGTGTGTGTATGTGTGTGTGTGTGTGTGTGTGTGTGTGTGTGTGTGTGTGTGTGTGTGTGTGTGTGTGTGTGTGTGTGTGAGTTTAGGTAATATTAAAGGCTTACAGTTATTCAGCTGGATTATGCAGTTTGCTCTTTTCCAGGGATGATGAACATACATCTTACCTCTCCTCTGGGCTATAACTCCAGCCTTAACTAAATACAAATAAATTGTTAAAAAATGGTTAAACAGACATCGACTTATAAACGATACATATTCTTTATTGTTTATCCAAGAAAGATGTTATGAGTTGTTTTCGTTTTTTTTTTTTTTCAAAATATTTGTCATGCCAATATCTGTCACTATTTCTCTTGTTTCAGGTAATCGTGCTCAATCTGTTTGCTCCAGGCTTATGTCCTATTCTTTGAACAAAAAAGTAAAAAGAAAAGAAAAGATAAAAGAAGACAAGATATCATTTGTGCACATCATTATCTCACTTTGATTTCATTATAAATTGCTTCGTGGTCGCTGTTACACAAATAACACAGTCCAAGACATATTTAGAGCAAATTCTGTCTGACAATTTTTATCCTTTTTACTTGCCTAAAAGCCTCCAAAAGAGCAGCTTTTATTCTACGGCCACCAGAGACCATCTGACTCAGTATTCTCCAGCAATGTTCCCTCGGTTGCATATTTTGCTTCTATATAGCAGGAACGAACATATACCAAACTACCCTCCACCCACTCATAAATAATTTAATTTAATGCCTGGGAAGATGGTATTATAACAACAGAACAGATACTATACTATTCCCAGTCAAAAATGAGGTGATAATTCCTGGAAAGATCATCTTGTGAAAACAAAATAGATATTACACTATTCTGTCAATAAAAAGAAGGAAATAATTCCTGGGAAAATAGGATGATATTATGAGACTAGAACGTATATGAACTGAGCAGTGAAAAATAGTACATTAGTCAGAAATTGTATAGTAAACTGAATGGAGAAGTAACCTTCTTAGTGACACTCAATATGGTTTCCGCTCTGCAAGATCTACCGCAGATGTGCTGACGGTTATATCCCACAGGATAAGTGAATCTCTTGACAAAGGCTTCCTTTCTAGGGCAATTGCTCTTGACATATCAAAGGCCTTTGACAAGGTATGGCATAAGGGTCTACTTCACAAGTTTTCCAGCTACGGTATAACGGGAAATGTTTTCTCAATCATTAAATCATTTCTCTCCGATAGGCTCATAAGAGTAGTGGTCGATGGACAAAAATCGGAGGCCTGCAATATAAATGCTGGAGTCCCCCAGGGGTCAATCCTGGGCCCAACTCTCTTCCTGATCTACATCAATGACCTCCCTAAACACATACTTAAATCATTCGTTGGCATCTATGCTGATGACACAACCATCTACGGCAACTCATCAAAGGCTGTAAATGACAAAGTTCTCTCTGATTCTCTATCCTCTGATCTCGAGCGCGTGGTTCAGTAGGGGAAGATGTGGCTGGTTACCTTTAATGCATCCAAAACCAAACTCCTATCCTTACATCATCAACGCTCTGATCCCCAGCTGGCATCAATTGTGATGGATGGCTCTCGTCTGGGTGAGGCTCCGTGTTTTGACAAGCTTCTGGGTTTGACCTTTACTCCTGATCTGAAATGGAACACGTACATCAAGTCTGTTGCCAAGGTCGCTGGAAAGATGGTGGGATCCTTCTACCGCTCCAGAAGATATCTCACTACTGATGCAATTCTCTATCTATATAAAAGCCAAGTACGTCCAAGGATGGAATACTGTTGCCATATCTGGGCAGGAGCTGCTAAAAACAGCCTATCCTGCCTTGACAGAGTACAAAATAGACTTCGTATCTTAGTGGGGGATGCCATTTTCTCTACCCTGCAACCTCTCTCCCACAGAAGAGACGTTGCGAGCCTGTCCTTGTTTTATCATTATTTCCATGGCAGATGCTCGTCTGAACTCCAGTCTCTGGTCCCCCCTCGCCAATCTTTCACAAAAAACACCCGTCTAGCTGAATCCACTGTGAAAAATTTCCCCCACTCTTTATCTGTGCCTAAATCAAAACGCAGATTCCATGAACAAAGCTTCTTTCCTAGAACTGCACGTCTGTGGAACTCTGTTCCGTCTGCCTGCTTCCCTCCGGACTACAACTTGGATGTCTTCAAGTCCAATGTTAACAAATTCCTAATGAACCGCCCCCTTAAGTAAACACTTCAGCAAATCTCCTCACTAAATTAATGTACTTGCAATAACCCTTATCCCCGAGTGGCTTCCGGGCCTTGATAAGTGGTGATCACTGTGTAAAAAAAAAAAAAAAAAGGTAGAACAATATATGCAGGTCTCTTTGGACTTGTGAGCCGGTGCTGGCTCACAAGTCCAAAGAGACATCCAGAGTCTGCCAGTGGCCACCGGATTGCACTAGTGGATCACCACACTCTTCAGCACATCAGGGTACACTTTGGTGTTGACTTTCAAACTGACTTCGAAGATGTGAGGTGGCATGATGTGGCCCTCACTTGGAACCAACCGAAGACCATAACCGTGGCCGGAAACTTTGTTTTCGTCACCCTGAGCACATCTCTATTTGTGGCAATCCAGCAATGCATTTTGAGGGTGTTGGCAATGATCTTGTTGTCAGACCTTGGATCAGTAGAAGTACAGCGGCACATCTCCAATCTCGCTTGTTAAACGTTGTATCAGTTTCATACATGATAGAAGGCTCCTATTACTCTTGGGAGTTGCATACAACTAGCCAACTAGTAGATGGTCTGCAACAAATATCTTATGGCTGATAGAATGGGGCATGAAACCTCCGTGGACAAAATAACAAATTCGGTTCGAAATTCTGTGCAAATTTCTAATAGAGAGATTTCCTAGTTTGACATGATACACCTGAAGAAGATCAGAGGTTACATCGGCCGAAATGCTATTCAAATAAACCTCAAGATGAGAACATTAGTCCGAATAATCCAAATAATCCAAATTATCGATCTTCATTCCATGTGATTATCCATTTCTTAACTGATCGGTTTTGAGTTCTATTAAGCATCTAATTATTGAGAATCTAATTTGCCTGACAGATGTGGTACATATCACATCTAACTTCATTGTTGTAGAAATTAGTTGTTACATCATCCCTTCCCTATCCCTTCCCTCCCTATATATATAAAATGAACTCATTTTCCCCCCTATGATTTTGACCTTAATAGGATTAAAAATTAAGACATTTCATGCAAATGCACAAACTGCAGCACAATATCTAGAGCTCAATAGCTGAGAGTTCACTGCCACAATCGGTTAAAATCAATGGAAGTAGTAAAATCTTTTCTCTCTAATTAATTCCTCCTTCCCCTGTCACCACTTACACCATTTCCGGGATCGTTCACAAGGGGCGGTTACGAAGGAACGCCGGTTTGGGTTTTCTTTACTTCATAGTTGCTTAAAAAAACTGGAATGGAATTTTACCGTGCCTTTCCGTTCTATGCTTCCTATTGGGTGAAACACACCACGGAATTAACCGATACCGACATTCGCACAAACATTAATTCTTATCCAACACTTACTTTTACGTTGCTCAATTACCATTTATATAACTTCAACAAACTGCATAGCATACTATTCAAACACTTCGTGTTCTGCAATACAACTTTAATTTACACATAGAAAAGCGCATTTACTAAAAAAACCGAAACGAACTAACTTTGATTCCATATTTTACTACAAACTGAATTAGTCTCCAACTCTTACTAACGTATACAACTTTAATTATGAGACGTTTGTTTCTCTTTCAGTGTAACCTCATCGAATAACCCTTAGCAACCGATATTTAGGCAAATGGACTTTTATATCACATTACATTATACAACCGTTCACTTCTTCCATGTAATTTTATCGATTACGCAATTCACGTAAAACACGCTTACAAAATGTATAGTCCATTTAGGCTTACCCCGTTCACTTTCTTCCATTGTAGAACGCCAGATTTCAATAATTTTTTTAATGTTTTTCTTTCTTTCATGAAATACACTAACATGTACCAAACTAGCCGAATGCCACCTTTTCGTTAATTATGTTTATTTAAACAGTTGCCTAAAAACGCGAATAGATTTTCCCACTTCCTTCCTTTCAAATATTTCTCTTAAAAAAAAACCCACATGCATTCAGTTTCACTTATTCGCCAGCGAGTGGAGAGAATGAAATCATAATTTATAATTTGCTATACAAAATTAGTGATTCTGTCTATTTTCCGCTCAAAAAAATTCAGATACAATTAAAAACAAAGCATTCAGTTTCATCTGATTGCCAAGGGAGGGGGGAACAAACAAATAAATAAATTGAGTTTCATTTCTTTGCCGAGAAGGGCCTACTGGGAACATAAACAATAATGTCATTTTTTTCTCAACATTTTTACACTAAAAAAAAATGATTCTTTCCATTGTTTTTCTTTTTATAAAATAAAAATATAAAACATCATTTCTGTTTTATTTCGTTTTGTAGTTGCTTAAAAAACTGGAATGGAATTTTAACGTTCCTTTTCGTTCTATGCTTTCCACTGGGAGAAACGCACCATGGACTTAATCGAATCGAACTAACCTTTGATTCCATATTTTACTACAAACTCAATTAGTCTCCAAGTCTTACTTATAACACGTTTGTTTTTCTTTTAGCGTACCTTCATCGAATAACACTTAGCAGCCGATATTCAGGAAAATGCACTTTCATATCACATTGCATTATACAACCGTTCATTTTCTTTTATGTTAAGTTACTTAAAATCACTAAACTCAGTTGCAGTGCTCCGTGGCTTAGTGGTTAGCGTGCCAGACACTTCACAATATATTTTCACGTCCGCGCCTACCTCCCGTAGTCGTTTTTTTTTTTTTTTTTTGCCTAAACACCTAGAATGGAATTTTAAACACCCTTTCATTCATTAAGTTTAAGTACGTTTTCCATTTACTAAACTAGATTCCGTTGTATTTCTGTGCCAAGAACACAGTTGCCTACAAAACTGCAATGGAATTTAACACTTCCTTCCTTTCAATTATTTCTCTTGAAAAAAATAAAAACAAATTTAGTTTCATTTCTACGCCAGCGAGGGAGGACAATGAAAACATAACGTATAATGTGGTATTTTTTTGTACAGTTTTTGCAAAATTAGTAATTCTTTCAATTTTTTGTGCAAAAAACATACAGATAAAATTTAAATTAAAAAAAGTTGGTTTCTTTTGTTCATTCATATGTAATATATTGATGTTGACATTCTGTAGATGCGTAAATTGAGACACTCTGATATTATTATAGCTCTTTTGCTAAAACTACAAAAGTATTTATCTAAGCTAGCAGGGACGCCCGGCATACCCCGGTTGTAAAGCACGCTTAAATATATTTTAATTCTTGTGGATTTCGTATATACTATTATAGAGTAAATGTTCTATCGATTTTTATATATTATAAAGTTGCGACTTCCAAAATATCCATATGACTAGGGCGCATCAGCTTGGAGCCTTCCTTCCTTCAACTATAATCGAAACCGAAACTTATGAAGAATTCTTGATAAAATTATTTATTACAAGAAATCCATCCATCTATAAGCCTCACCCGTCTGTTTACATGTATATATGTATTTATGTCTGCCTAAAACTTTCAACAGAGGTGGCGGATTTTCACGAGATTGGTACCGTTTTGAAACTCGCCTTTTCGGACGACAAATATCGAAAAAATTGGCTAAAAACCTTAATCTGAAAACCTCAACTGGACACTTTTCTACAAGAGGGAGGTCGCTTTTTTAGCCGATATTTTCGAAAGTCATCCCCTTTATTCGATTGATAGGCCTTAATTTAAAACTTCACCACTTCCGGCTTGGCGATGGACGCAAAGGCAAAGACGTCACTTTTTTTTCACATTCTTTTCCTCCTTCGCGGTACATGTTTGAGCCTGCCTGCCTACTACCACTTTGTTTTTTTTAATTTTTTTTCTTAACATACACCTCCAAACACCCGGGCAACGCCGGATACCCAGGCTAGTATATATATATATATATATATATATATATATATATATATATATATATATATATATATATATTGAAATAAATATAGAATAAAAACAAGTTAATACATATGTATAAATATACATGTACGTGTAGGTGATAGTGTTACTTAATTTTTTTTTTAAAGTATTTGCAGAATATTTACTGGCCGAGGTTTGTGTTAAGACCTGTCTTTTGTGTGTTTAATCAAATGATCCAGTGTATTTCTTTTTGTTTTCGTATTTTTGTTGATGAGAAATTTGAGTCAATTAGGTGGGAATCTAATATAGTCTATAGTATGTCCAGGTAAATTGAAGTGGTTTGCTAGTATGATGAATGCTCAGTTAGTGATATTTTGCAAAACTGGTGCAGCAACTGCCAGTGTCCCAGATCTCTATGAAGAAAAAAACAATTTCGGGAACATTAATAATATTGTTCTGTGAGTGGGACAGTTGCGTATCATTGAGGCCATGTTTTCTCTTCAAAGTGACCTTGAGGTCAAGGCCGAGATCTGGTCTGTGTGGGAACCCAAATAATGGAAAAGTTAGGTTGCTGTCGGGAAAATCACTTAATTAATGTGCATGGAGTGATATGTCCAATTTACCAATCAAGGCAAATCAAAATATGGCGTATTGAACAAGGATTGGTTAGATGAGATACCCAGATCAGCTCACACACTACCCATACCTTCCTTTAAACGGATCCACAGACCTGGAAAAAGTCAGTTGTTGTTGGCAGTTAGGAGTTCGCAGTTACAGTCTACCCCCCACCTCAACCCCCCCCCCGTTCACTGACTGATTGATAACGAGAGAAGAGAATCGGTTGTAAAAAACAAAGAAAGCCCCGTTTGAATTACTATCGAGTAGTCTGCCGGTGAAAAGAAATAGGCATATATTTTTATTTTATTTTTATCCTGTACATAAATAACATTTTCTTGATATTCAGAATTATCTTAATAATATAGTTAAAACAAAAGGAGATTTAATAGTTTTTAGATACGCACTATGATATAAAATAATAAATTCAATTCTTCCATCATATTTTGAAAGAAGGTGGATTAGAAGATAAAAAGATTTAAGTAGAAAAGAGGACTACGATGGAATAAAACGTATTTATTGCTCCTACCTCATGGGGGTGGGGGTGTAGAAAAAAGAAGTCATTACGAATTAATATTTCATTTAATCAATAAGATAATTATGTATGAGGACATAACATTCACATATATCAAATACAAGCTGGCAACGCCAGGTACTTCAGCTAGTAAATTAATAAAATGTTAAATAAAATATTTTTTATTAATGTATTAATATATATCAAAATGAATATAATTTTTTTAATACAAGAATTTAAAGTTTAGTGACTTTACTTGAAACTTCAAGCATGGTGTAAAAAAGAAGGGAATTGCAACTTCTCTCCCAATTTTCAGATTTTGTAATCATGCCCATATGTATTTTTTTCTTTTAATGAATTGATAGGTGCTTTTTCCTCTGAGGAGTTTAGGACAGAATAGATTCATTGATTGATATAATGATTAAATGAAGATTTTGCGCTACGAAACAGGTGGTGTCAGGATTTGTGAATACCAACGTACTTAAAGGAATAAATTCTAAGATGGTCAACATTTTGAAATTTGGAATATAGACTTTTGTCGTTTATTTGTTATATGCTCTGTAATTATATTGAGCTCCTTAAATTAAAGGATTGGTATGAATAAAAGGTGAAATATTTATTTAAGTATTTTCTATGTGCATAAAATTAAGTTATTTATAGACATGACATTTTTCGAAGTTTCACATCTCGTCAGTATAGCTAAACTCACTGAGACTCGAACTCACTACCGCTCGATACGTAGCCGAATGTTTTACCACCGAACCACGAGATCTCAACAATTCTATGCATGGTTTTTATCGGTTTTAAATGTAAGGTTGTTTATTTATTTATTTTTTTATAAGCGCCACCACAGAATCACCTAAATATTTAAATAATAAATTAATTACAAACAATACGTCCTAAAAATAAGGGGGCGATTATAATATAAACAAAGGGCAGGTAACCTCTCCCTTTAAAGCACTCAGGGAGTGAAAAAAAGACCACCACAGAATCATAATTAATTCAAATAAAAGGTCGGACCCCGTTCAAATTCAAATTTAAATCAGAATTTTCCAAGGATCCTAAGCTGGTATGAATACTAGAAACAAACAAAAAAATCCTTTATATTCCATCGGTTGCAAGATATGATGCAAGATCGGTTTAACATTAATAGCATTGATTTTAATCTTCGTAACATAAAATTGTGCAAAACTATTCTGTTTGTGTAATGTAGCTGTTACCTGGCAGCACTCGGGACCCACGTGTTGTATGCAAACAGTTGCAGGGAAAGAAAAACAAGGAAAAAATTCGACTCTTTTTTTCAGTGAAACAACAGACATTTATTTACAAGTACTTTCCAGAATAACGCATTGCTTCTTGTTCAAAAGACTTCAACGTATTCCAACGTGCTTGACAAGATTCTACCGCGTCTAACTCGTGGCAATCTGTCTTTGTCCAGCCAGGTTTAAGACACATCTTTCACTGTCACTCTTGGGCCACAGGTGTAACACATCTATCTCGGTCCTTCTCGGCCACGTTTTTTTTTATAATCTTTTTTCCTTCTTTCTCGTTGTGACGTTACTTTTCGTACGGCTCGGTCATTTGCATACAGCTGCTGCTGTTGTATTACATGCGCTTGCCCTCTGTTACATTTGGTTAAAAGGTTCTGTTGTTAATTAGCAGAATACCGTTCATATGGTTTTTTTTCTGCTAGTTCTTATATATAGAAAGAAGCTGTGCTCTTTAAGAGTCAAACGGATGTCTAATTTACATAACGATTTCAAAAAAGCAAGTTTTAATGAATGATCGACTGCTATTAAATATTTCTGAATTCATTGTTTTATCTTCAACGGCTTTCTGCGTATATTTTATTAGGTAGTCATTAAAAAAGCAAAGAAATAAGTAATATGAATATGATGTCACTTCAAAAGTAATGTATGCCATCAGAAAAATAACCTATATCAAAAATACTTTCGCCATCTCCAAAAAAGAAGAGATGAAAAAATTTAATTGCGCCAAGAACAGCATCTTCATAATTTGATGTTTAATGATTTTCACTGTAGACATTAGGCCACTGTTTATAGCAGAATAATAATAATGGGGTGTCTATTCAAAGAGTAGTATCGACTTGAAATAACAAATAATGTAACCATGTATAAATACCAGAGCCATTAATATATATATATATATATATATATATATATATATATATATAACGGCACCATCAAAGTATACTATAAAAACCAACTGCACACTAACTACAAAACAGATAAAATAATAATAATAAACCTAATTAAAAGATACACCAAACCCACCGACCTGAACAAAAAGATCAAGTTAATAATATATTATACTAAATTTCAAACCTCCAATTTAATAATTAAAAACAATAATAATACTAACTCCACACTAAACCAAACCAATGTAGTGTATGAATTTATTTCCCCCTTCAAAAATATCACTCTAAAAATGCATACAACGTATACATAGGCCACGCCACAACACTCTCCTGACGACTAACCTATCATTTAGCTGACAATAGCGCCATAAAACAACACATAATATCGCATGATAAAAACCTACAGTCATCCGACATTAGAAATATCTTAACTAACAATACTAAAATTCGATACCTTAACAACTGCACACGACGAGTAAAATTACTAGAAGCCATACTTATCGAAAAACTACAGCCCTTTTTAACCGAATCTCATTTAACACTGCGACAAATATATTAACAGTATTTAATAACTAACAAGAAACTAAATAAATAGAGTATAAAATAAGAAAATCGAAATTAAAAATAAAAATAATTCGCCCCTAACCCACCTGCACCCACCTTTATAACAAAAAAGAAAAAACTATAAATACACCAAGCCTAAAAGAGAAAGAAAAAAGAAACGATAACAACAACAATCGCCCCTGACGGCGATCCCATGCATCGATAGAAAGCGTTTGAGAAGAATATGGCTGAACAACAACTTTTGGGTGCCATTATATACAACATGCACGCTGAAAAAAAAAAAAGACCGCTCGGCGAATTGAAAAGATATCCAGAAAAATCGGAAAAAAGAATAACTCTGTCGTGTTCAATCAGACGTGCTTGAATAATGACTTGCTGCCAATAAACGGCTCTACTATTTACTTTCTCCAGTAATCACGAGACGACATTAAAACACAGAATCGGGCTGGGTTGGAAAGCTTTCAAAAACACAGCACCATTCAAAAATAAAAAATGGTGCTGATAACTGTTGAAGTAAATGTTTATTTAATTTCTGTCCTCTCAATAGTTTTATATGGTCTTGATTGTATCACATGGACTAGCCATGAAATGTGAACCGCATTTCATTTCCTCTAATTTCCTTTATTGAAAATTCATGGATTAAGGAAATTAACTTACCCTTCTATATATTTCTTTTGTCAAACAATAAATTCTTAATTCGAATATATGTGTCTATGTGTTGTTTTTTCAGAATTTAAATATAACCACTAATCTCATATATTGCTCTATGCTTAAATATTGAGCTTCTCCTTTTTGGCTAGGATCGCCCTGAAAACATTACTTCAAGTAATATCTATCAGGATTTTTTATCTGATTTCTAATCAGTGTCTTACCTCGATTATATATATATATATGGGGACGAAGATTCAATCACTCCAAGACAAGGAATTGGTGTTATAGTTTATTTCACTTTCCAGATGTCTCGCAGAAGAATAGAAAGTGAATCTCTGGCTTGCATGGTACACGTCAGCGTCCCCGTCCACAGTGAAGGGGAGGAGACATCTGTGAAGCCGTCCGTCGTCTTCTAAGCCCAAACCAAATCTCTACAATTCAGCTAACCTGATCACGTAACTTACACGCTATCCGATCAGCTGATCCTGAATTCCGGTCAATGTGTCTCAATATAATTTACACACCTCCCCCTCTCTCTGTCTCAATCATTCTCTACCATTCCTTCTATCCTTATTTTCAAAAAATGTACGCATTTTTAAATTCTAGTACATGTTTTTCTATATCTACACAACCACATGGCTAAGAAAGATCAGGCTAAAAAAAAACTCCTTTAGTCAGCCCTTTCCAACTGACTTCACAATTATTATTATTTATTTTTTATTTTTTTATTATTTATATTTTAATAATAAATACTGGGAACTCAAGGAAAGCGGACATTCGCCGGTAGTCGAATGGAAAATAATGAGACAAGCTACCATGTGTAGGGACCTAGACGACCCATGTAGATTATGCCTTCATGAAAAGTTTGCTATCCTGTACTTTAAAGAACCCCAACATCTATTAAACTGTAGAAGAGAAATAGCAAACAACTGTGTTCACAAGATAAAATTTACTCTAGGATAGTGATACAAAATAGTTTTAAAACTAACAAAATAATAGAAAATAAACAGATAAATAAATTAAATAAACATGAATATACATAAACGATCACACATATATGTATGTATATATACATATATATATATATATAAAAACACTAACCTAGATTTAAAACAGATCGAGAAACTAAATATCCAGGCTAAATAGAGCACATACAAAGGACAAGGTCAACCAGAGGTCCAATAGGCCTTTGTCCGATAAGTGCATGCTCATTGGCTGATAGGAAGGGCGCGGTGGATACTAGAAAGCTGATTGGCTAACCAAAATCTCAATAGAAGATGCGTATATAAAAACGACAAGCAACCACAAAATTCGCGCATAAGCCTGAAGAATCCTAGAGTGGATGAAACGCGGAATATTCAGTGTAGCTTAATCGCCATAAATATTTTATAACTTACTAACTAGCTCTACACCTACATATTGAGCACTTTTGAAGTAAATACTTAAAGTTTACGCATAAATTTATACTTTCGTATATTAATTTTATGTGAGCAAATTAAGTATATATATATATATATATATATATATATATATATATATATATATATATATATATATAATTCTGTTAGTCATTTCTACTAACTGTAAAATTTAAGAGAATTAAGAATTAAAATCCGAACAAAAGTTATGGAATAATAAGATAGAATAAAACAAAATTGTAGAAGAAACATTCGATTTTCTTCTTTGGTAAATATGAAACTCATAAACATCTTTAATATCTCTCTGTCTCGAAATTTCTCATGAGATTAGCCCATTACAAACAGACTCTGAGATTTATCTGCTCCTTTCTAGAATAGTGGCTCCCCTGGGAAATTATGGGTTTCTGTTGTCTACGAACAACAAGGTACCATGATACTTGACCTACAAACTTTCATTCAAGCCAGAAATGAGAGTTTAAGAGAACGAGGCAAACGTACAACTACAACATGGTTAGATTTTCGTAACTATTGTTTAAGATTTGACGATTAAAAATGATTTCTGTTTAGAATTAAAGTTCATAAACCAAAAGTCAAGTATTGTAATCTTGTACACGTTTACACACGCGGTAACATGTAGGCACTCGGGATCCAAAACGTTGTAGACTCACTCACAAAAAAAGACAAAGAATAGAAAAGAACTTCAACTCGGTATGTCAGGTTTTACGAAAGGCCTTTATTCCCCCTTCTCTCACCACGTGTGATTTCACCCACCTCTTTAACGTGATCATCTTCTCTAACATGCTCGTCAGTCTATACACACATTATTTTTATACTTTTCTTTTTTCTTACTGTGATGCCACTTCGCACACAGCTCAACATTTGTATACAGCCACCATACACATATCAGCACTCTGTTACAATATCATGGCTATTCTTGTAATGTTTGGGAATTTTGGAGCTGAGAATGGCTAATTAGTATTATTTGGATTATTCCGGCTACTGTTCTCAGCTTGGATGTTACATGGCATAATGGATAAAGTGCTAAGTATATTCGATTCTATGTAGTAGTCATATGAGGGTTGAAGGTTTAATCCTTAATGCGGGTGATACTAAGAAATCAATTATGAATTAAGACTTCTACCTGATTATGGCTGACGGAACAAGAACAATCTATCCCTGCGTGGATTAAATAAAGGGTTCATTCGAAATTGTGTACCGATTCCTGAGATTGCAATAAAATTCTTGAATTTGATACGATGTACTTGAAGAAGGTCAGAGGTTACATTAAGATAACATCCAAAATGTGAACAGTAGTTACGATAATTCGAATAATACTCTTTGTTATGTTCCTATATTTAGAAATACAGTATGTTTGTGAAAGGGCCACTATTCTAAAAAAATTATCCGATTTATTTGAGAAAAGGACATCCTGCACTAAGTTGGAATTTTGTTAGTTATTTTTTAACTTAATGTTATATACTGGGTGGTATTTTAAAGAGGTACCAAATATGCGCATATGTTACGTGAGTTCTTATTTAGTGTTCTTGTTTGTAAGACGACTTATATATTTGTTGCTGTTCATGCTTGTGAGATAAAGTCTTAAACATGAATATATAATTCCAAATCTAGCTTTGCAAGTTCGAATCCTTGATTATCCTATTTCATATTTACTCACAAGAACAGGCTTCTGTTATTGTAACAATTAATATTTCTTGGTTGTTCCAGTTGTTGGAATTGGGACAGTCCATAGTATCACACACACACACACACATATATATATATATATATATATATATATATATATATATATATATATATATATATATATAATATAATATAAAGCTGAACGTCTGTGTGTGTGTGTGTGTGTGTGTGTGTGTGTGTCTGGTCATGAATAGGCTCCTATATGGTTGACTATTTTAAAAAACTGATTACATATAATGATAGAAGATGTATCGAGAATCAGGAATAGGTATGTTTGATCTGGCAGAACGGTGGTTCATAAAAATTGTGGGGTCTGCGTTAGCGCCTGGTCCCCAAAGTATGGAAATAAAAATGAAAAAAAAAAACGTTTACAAGTGTTTTTGATATAGATGTACATACGAATACTTTGATAAGTATATTTTAACTTAAATAGGGATGGTATAATCAAATTGTGGCGTCTGCATTCGCGCCTGTACTCCATGGAAATATGGCACAAACTTTAACAAAGACTTTTCATATCTATTTGTGTAAGTATACTTTGATAATTATGTTTCAGTTTGAAGAAATATGGTATAATAAAATTATGAGATGTTCGTTCGCGCCTGACCTCCATAGAATGTAAATATGTCACAAAGTTTAACAAGGTTTTATAAAAGGGGTGAGGGTCCATAATAACACCTTAACCTTAATCTTGATTCACGTTAGCTTTTATTTATTTTTTGAGTTGAATCATATTCACCTCATAAATTCACGTTCTTATTAAAGTGAAAGCCAAAAAAAAAGTCGGAACTTTAGACAATTTTCGACACAAATTTTGTATACCTCTGCTTTTTTCTTTCTCCACTTGCACGTGCCACTCTTTCGAAAATAGATAAATAATAAAAATAAGAACGTTACTTGTTATTGTGTCAAAAGAATGAAAAAATCCTGCTCACGTGATTACGTGTCTTTTTAAAAACATTTGCATAACCTTTTTATTTTTATTTATATATCTGTTTAAGCTTTTTTGTCAGTGTACTAGAAGGAATTCAGTTGATTACAACCCTTTTTGCGAGTTCTTTACATTACAATAGTACAACCCTGAATCCGACGGCGCAATACTACACCTTTCAATACTGTAAAACTGAAACGAAGCTGTTCTGCTTGAAAAGGGCGCCATTTTCTTCTTATTCGTATTTATATTGATTCTTTGCTTTAAAAACTAAAGTAATTACGCGTTTACTTTACTTTCATCATATTTTGCTTAGGGTAAAATTTTTGAGTATCAAAACCTATCTCTTTACAACCCCTTCCTTTTCATAACCTATCATACTTTCATCAATCAGTCCATTTCCTGTAGACTGTTTTTGAACCCAGTCAACGACGGGTACTTTTGCTAGTATATATATATATATATATATATATATATATATATATATATATATATATATATATATATATATATATATGTGTGTGTGTGTGTGTATAAGCTTTAAGTTTGCTGCTTGAATAACATCAGTAGAATCTCTTTTTTTAATGCAAACTTTCTTTTCTTTGGTCAGTTTCAGAAATAGATTTGTTGTCTTCAAACGTGTTTTATATTTACCTCTCCTCCACTATGAATCATTTTAATGCCCTGCACAGTAACACAAAAAGGAAATTAACAGGTTATGAGCTTTTCTATTTATTTACATGCATTGCATTTGCATGTAAATTGCATTTACTAATCTAGTGGCAACTTTCCATATTCTCTGACAAAACTTTTGTCTTATTAAATCAAAGGAAGCATTTTCTGCATCATTTTTTTATTCAGAAGAGATAGTGATGATGCCTACCATATCCAGGATTAAAATCACCATGAACATCCATTCAGATTGTATATAGACGTTTTTATTAATTGTTCTTTTATATAGCTTGTTGCACTTTGCTATATTTAGTCAATAAATTTGATTTGATTTGAAATTCACAGACCCGGCATGGGATTTGGGTCGCAAATTGAGAGTACCGGTTCTATAAAAGTCTATAAGTTTTGGAGATGACAGAGACAAGGTAATAGCTAGGTAGATACACATTTACTTATTATCTACATCAACGACGTCTGCTGATCAGCATCCCTGAAAGAAAACTCCTCTCTAGCTGAGGAAACAAAATATATACCCCTTCCAGCACTTAACCAAGCAAAATTGTCTTGCAGATTTACAGACCGGTTTAATGAGATTGATACCAAATCTGTTTTATTTTTTGTGGCTCTGTTTCAGATAAGTCTACACATCGATAAGTGCATGTGTGTGTCTGTGTATCTTTTAATCCATCTGAACTTCTTATCTATAGAACACGTAAGTATGGGACTGCTTATCTGCACACTACAATACTGTCGTGTTTGAATTCAATGTCAACAAATATTTTTCATTCCTCATAAGTAATCAAATTTTGTTCATTCCATTAATGATTTTCAATCCTCTTAATCTTAATAATCGAGCACTCTGTTAGGCTACTCTTTGACTAATCTTATAAAGAAATACATCCATCTCTTCTCCATCTCTCTCTGTATCTTCACTATGTATATATTTCTTTCATGCTCTTTTACTCTATGTTGATCTAACTACTTTCCAATGCTTCTTAATACCTCTTTAGAGAAGGAATGACTCTTTCTTTTCTTACCAGAACTACTTAATCTACATGTGTATCTTTACACATCACAAACATGTATGTGAATTAGATGAAAGTTTAATACATCGTTTTACTCCTGTATAAGAAAAATTGACGATAACAATTTTATGCAATAATAAAGATAATGAATAATGGAGATTTAGTATTTTTAGTTATTAAATAAATTTGCTGAGAATGGGGTACGTTATTGGATGCCAGATATTCACCCGCTAATTCAGACTCAACAGCCAGATATCTTTTTAGTATTCTAATCACCCATTTAAAAACAATTTTACAGATTTCTCCTGTGCTAGGTTCACAGGGTATAATCAGCAGGTCTTTGTGTAACGTAGCTGTTACACTTAAACAAAAGAAAGAAAGAAAGAAAAATGCAGATCGGCATTTTTCTTTTTTAACAAAAAAGTTTTTATTACCATTATAATTGTTTCGACACCACTTAAAAAGTCTCCTGCTGTCACATGTCCATTTTACCTGGCTGCTTTTTCTCCTTCCAACAACCACATGCTGGCCACAGACGGCTCATTCTAGTCCTCGACTTTACAGCTCCATTTTCTTCCATGTCGACTTTCTTTCTGTGCCGACCACATGGTGTATTTTTCTCTCCTTTTTTCTTTTCTCGCCCACCTCCTAATTTTTCGGCCACTGTTGCTATTGATATTTTCCCACGTGCTCATGTGCACTATGTTACACACCTTCCTTCCAAAAAAATTCTTTACAAGAATTTAATTAGACCTGATTGAGGTAATAAAATTAAACAAGAAAAGAAAACTCAAAAAATTTCACACAATAAAACATGAATAATTAAATCCAAATAAAAATATCTTAGTGCATAATCTGTTCAGTATTTAAATTCTATACCTTTTTGTCAGAAGTTCCTTTCCTTGTTTCTTCTTTCTTTTTTTTCATTTGTAAAAATAAAGGAATTCCAACATATTTTCCCACATATTTAAAGGCAACGTTTTAATACGTTGAAAACTCAGTGAACTGTTTAAATAGCAAGAATGTATACTGTTTTTTATATTTTTAGAAATTTCGCTGAAGCAGTGTTGGTGTGTTTTAGCTTGGTTGTGCAAGAATACATTTTAAAATGTAAAAAATATTTTACAAAGCCAGCCAAATCATTGCAAGACCAAATAAGAGTTTGCGTAGTCCTTGATGTTTGTTGGTCTTTAATCCGAAAATTCACCAAATTGAAACAGGATATTTTTATTTCAATAACAAAATCAGTTTATTTGCTTCTTGATAGTCTTCAGAACAGATATGTTATAATGTTAATTGTGTTTCGAGATACATTTATACATATATATTTTTTGTGTGTGACTTTTTTGAATACCTTTTTACCGATTATCTTACATCAACGCTAGATTCTCTCTCAATATCCTATCAGTCATAACATTTATATCTCTCCTTGCTCATTGATAGATTTTTATGCCAACTGTCAAATAGTTTTCTTTTGGTTAAAACCTCTTCTTTGAATTTTTTTTTTTTTTTTACACAGTGGTCACCACTTATCAAGGACCGGAAGCCACTCAGGGATAAGGGTTATTGCAAGTACATTACGTTAGTGTGGAGATTTGATGAAGTGTTTACTTAAGGTGGCGGTTCATTAGGAATTTGTTAACGTTGGACTTGAAGACATCCAAGATTTAGTCAAGTGGGAAACAGGCAGACGGAACAGAGTTCCACAGGCGTACAGTTCTAAGAAAGAAGCTTTGTTCATGGAATCCGCGTTTTGATTTAGGCATAGATAAAGAGTGGGGGAAATTTTTCACAGTGGATTCAGCTAAACGGGTGTTTTTCGTGAAAGATTGGCGAGGGTGGACCAGAGATTGGAGTTCAGACGAGCACCTGCCATGGAAATAACGATAAAACAAGGATAGGCTCGCAACGTCTCTTCTGTGGGAGAGAGGTTGCAGGGTAGAGAAAAGGGCATCCCCCACTAAGCCACAAAGTCTATTTTGTACTCTGTCAAGGCAGGATAGGCTGTTTTTAGCAGCTCCTGCCCAGATATGGCAGCAGTATTCCATCCTTGGACGTACTTGGCTTTTATATAGATAGAGAATTGCATCAGTAGTGAGATATCTTCTGGAGCGGTAGAAGGATCCCACCATCTTTCCAGCGACCTTGGCAACAGACTTGATGTACGTGTTCCATTTCAGATCAGGAGTAAAGGTCAAACCCAGAAGCTTGTCAAAACACGGGGCCTCTCCCAGACGAAAGCCATCCATCCCAATTGATGCCAGATGGGGATCAGAGCGTTGATGATGTAAGGATAGGAGTTTGGTTTTGGATGCATTAAAGGTAACCAGCCACGTCTTCCCCCACTGAACCACGCGCTCGAGATCAGAGGAGAGAGATTTAGAGAGAACTTTGTCATTTACAGCCTTTGATGTGTTGCCGTAGATGGTCGTGTCATCAGCATAGATGTCAACGAATGATTTAAGTATGTGTTTAGGGAGGTCATTGATGTAGATAGGGAAGAGAGTTGGGCCCAGGATTAACTCCTGAGGGACTCCAGCATTAATACTGCAGGCCTCCGATTTTTGTCCATCGACCACTACTCTTATGAGCCTATTTGAGAGAAATGATTTAATGATTGAGAAAACATTTCCAGTTATACCGTAGCTGGAAATCTTGTGAAGTAGACCCTTATGCCATACCTTTTCGAAGGCCTTTGATATGTCAAGAGCAATTGCCCTAGAAAGGAAGCCTTTATCAAGAGATTCACTAATCCTGTGAGATATAACCGTCAGCACATCTGCTGTAGATCTTGCAGAGCGGAAACCATATTGTGTGTCACTAAGAAGGTTGTTTCTGCTGAGGTGGTTGACTATTTCTCTATTTAATATGGATTCCAGCAACTTACTCATAACACACAGGAGACTTATTGGTCTGTACTGAGAGGGAGATGACTTATCACCTGAATTCTTAAATACAGGGCAAACTGATGAGGTCTTCCAGAGAGTCGGAAAGCACTTCTCCTTAAGGCAGTGCTTAAATAGTTTCGTAAGTATGGGAGCAAGTTCTGGTTGAAGCTTTTTTAACACTATAATTGGGATGCCGTCAGGGCCAGTTGGTTTACTGGAATCAAGGTTCTTGATTAGCTTGGCGACCTCATGCACGGATATTTGTATGTTACCTAGCATGTTCTGTGTTATAGGAGGAAATATGGGGAGTTGATGGCCTTCGTCGCATAGGGTAGAATTAGCTGCAAAGTTCTTTGCAAATAGTTTGGCCTTGTCTGACGCTGACGAGATGACCTGGTCCATTGATAATGGTTGGGATAGAACGCACACTTCTGTTCAGGATCCTATTTGTTATTTGCCAAAACTCAGACCCCAGTAATTAAATAGATAAGTTTGAAAATGATATTTGGAAAAGGATAGAATCGAACCCAGTAAGCAAAGTTTGAAAAGATAATAAATATTCAATTTAGAAATGTAGCGATTGTTCATTGTTCTTAGAAATAACTGGATATATTAAATTATGTCAGTTAAAAGAATGGACAATACGAATTTAGAAATAATGATTAACAAAATAGGTTAAAAACGATATAATTCAATTTAGGAATTTCTTTGTTTACCAAAGGCGTATGGATGCATGTGCAAAGCGCACATGCAATTTGACATGATAGAAGTTTTTTTATTCCACAACCTTGCAATCTCCACCCTCAGTTTCTGATAATTCCGTAATTTCTCATTTTTTGTCAATTAAATTGATGTCGTTTGGGCAAGCCACATCGATAATTTGGCATTCATTTGTCTTTTTGTTCACAACTACAATGTCCGGTTTTCTGTGGGTTATCTGTCAGTCACATTGAATCATGAAACCCAAGAGAATCTTAACGTCTCCATTTTTCACTACTGCTTCTGGGTGATGTTGGAACCATTTGTCCGTCACTTGGATTTCAAGCTTTTGGCACAGACTCCAATGCAGATGTGTGCATACTTTGTCATGGCGATGTTTGTATCCTTTTTGAGCAGGTTTCAAGAATTACACCACACTGTCTGCAATTATCAGCACAGTCCTTCTTAAAGATGTTTCTATTGATTGCATTTGTATTTAGTGCCTGTTCCTGAGCAGCAAATATCAGATTTTCTGTCTTTCTTTTCAATTAGTATTATTATTATTATTTTATTATTATTATTATTATTATTATTGTTATTATTATTATTATTATTGTTATTATTTTAATATTATTATTGTTATTATTATTATTATTATTATTATTATTATTATTATTATTGTTGTTATTATTATTATTGTTATTATTATTGTTATTGACGTTATTATTATTATTATTATTGTTATTATTATTATCATTATTATTGTTGTTATTATTATTATTTTTGTTATTATTGTTATTATTATTATTATTATTATTATTATTATTATTATTATTATTATTATTATTATTATATGACAGCAAACAGAGAGGAGATGGGGCAGGTTGGCATTAAACATGGGATATTTCAAGGAGATTCGTTATCGCCACTTCTTTTTTGTAATGATAATGATGCCACTGAGCATCCTCTTGAAGAGAGAACAACTGGGGTATAACTTTGGATCTGGTGACAGATGCCTCAACCCTCTACTGTTTATGGATGATTTGAAAATATTCGGTAGAAATGAAAAGGAAATGGAGAGACTGGTAGAACTTGTGGGGACATACTCAGAAGACATTGGGATGGAGTTTGGGATTAGTAAATGTATGGTGCTGGTGATGAAAAGAGGAGTAAAGGTTCATTCGAATGGAATAGTGCTGCCAAATGGAGAAATCAAGAAAGAAATAGAAGATACAGGATATAAGTATTTAGGAGTGCTGGAGGGTGTAGGCATCATGAACAGAGAAATGAAAGAAAAAGTCAGGAAGGAGTATCTTAGAAGAGTGAAACTAATTGCAAAGTCCAAACTGTATGGAGGAAATCTAATGAAAGCAGTAAATGCATGGGCAGTCAGTGTTTTGAGATACAGTGCGGGAATTTTAGAATCGTCTGACAAGGATTTGCATGCCATGGATATCAAAATAAGAAAAGTTTTAGCAATGTTTGGTATATTTTGCATTCGAAGTAGCGTAGCAAGGCTGTATCAAAAGAGGAAAGATGGTGGGAGAGGATTGAAAAGTGTAAAAGATTGTGTTAGAACCGAGGAGATGTTGTTGAAGGAGCATGTGGTTAGAAGTGGGGAGTGGATGCTTAAGGTTGTGGCCAATGAAGTGGAGGTATGTGAGACCAAGGCTGATTATGTGAAACGTATGGATAGAGAAAGGGCAGAGCAACTGGCTAGGAAGAAAATGCATGGAAGGTTCTTCCAGGATATAGCAGAAGTGGCTGATGAAAATCATGGCAATGGCTTAGAGCTGGGTATCTGGCTAAGAGTACTGAAGCTTTTGTTTGTGCAGCACAAGAGCAGGCATTAGGAACATCCTTGTTCAAAAAAGTGGCTCTAGGAGAGGAAATTGCTGCAGAATGCCGGATTTTTGGTAAGACCTCAGAGTCAATTGCGCACCTTGCAGCAGGGTGTAGTGGACTGGCCCAGAGAGAGTACCGCAAAAGACACAATCACATGGGACTCCGGATATATTGGGAAGTGTGTAAGAGGGTTGGGGTGAAGTGTGCTGGAAAATGGTTTGAGGAGGTGCCTGATGAAGTGAGAACAAGTGAGGATGGCAAGGTAGAGGTATAGTGGGACAAAAGTGTCATAACGACCAAGCAATTGGAACATAATCGTCCGGATTTGGTCGTCATTGACAAGGTTTAAAAAAACTGGCAGATTGTAGTCTTCTCAGTACCCTGGGACAGGAATGTGAGAGAGAAGGAGAATGAGAAGTGGAGCAATTATGCTCCATTGGCCTTAGAGGTAAGGCGTATACACGGGGTTAAAACACAAATAATCCCAGTCGTAGTTAGTATGCTAAGTAGTATCAAGTAAGTAGTATCAAGTCGTCTGGAAGGACAATTGAAAAAACTACAAATCCCCGATGTTTTAGGTGGCCTTCAAACCTCTGCAATTATAGGTACCACAAACATCCTTAGGAAAACCCTTGATCTTTGAAGCTCCTGGTTTGAAGCCGGGATTAAGGGAAATCCTCTGGAAATTAATCCCATCCCTTCCCAGAGAGACGTTCATAAACGAAATCAGAATTATTATTATTATTATTATTAATAAATGTTATTATTGTTATTATTATTATTATTATTATTATTATTATTATTATTATTATTATTATTATTATTATTATTATTATTGTTATTATTATTATTTTTATTATTGTTATTATTATTATTATTATTATTATTATTGTTATTATTGTTATTATTATTGTCATTATTATTATTGTTATTATTATTATCATTATTATTATTGTTATTATTGTTATTATTGTTATTATTATTATTGTTATTATTATTATTGTTATTATTATTATTATTGTTATTATTATTATTGTTATTATTGTTATTATTATTATTATTGTTATTATTGTTATTATTATTGTCATTATTATTATTGTTATTATTATTATCATTGTTATTATTGTTATTATTGTTATTATTATTATTGTTATTATTATTATTGTTATTATTATTATTGTTATTATTGTTATTATTATTGTTATTATTATTATTGTTATTATTATTATTGTTATTATTGTTATTATTATTGTTATTAATGTTATTATTGTTATTATTATCATTATTATTACTATTATTATTGTTATCATTATTGTTATTATTATTATTATTATTATTATTGTTAATATGAGTATTGTTATTATTATTATCATTATTATCATTATTATTATTATTGTTAGTATTATTATTGTTATTATTGTTATTATTATTATTGTTAATATTATTATCATTATTATCATTATTATTATTGTTATTATTATCATTATTGTTATTATTGTAATTATTATTGTTATTTTGATTATTATTATGATCATTATTATTGTTATTATTATTGTTATTATTATTATCATTATTATTGTTGTTATTATTATTATTTTTGTTATTATTGTTATTATTATTGTTATTATTGTTATTATTATCATTATTATTGGTATTATTATTTTTATTATTATTATTGTTATTGTCATTATTATTATCATTATTATTGTTATTATTATTGTTATTGTTATTATTATTATCATTATTATTGTTATTATTATCATTATTATTGTTATTATTATTGTTATTATTATTATCATTATTATCATTTTTATTATTATTATCATTATTATTGTTATTATCATTATTATTGTTATTATTATTATTATTGTTATTATTATTATTATTATTATTGTTATTATTACTATTATTATTGTTATTATTGTTATTATTGCTATTATGGCAGATTGTAGACTTTTTCGTCTAGATTTGGTCGTCATTGACAAGGTCTCAAAAAACTGGCAGATTGTAGACTTCTCAGTACCCTGGGACAGGAATGTGAGAGAGAAGGAGAACGAGAAGTGGAGCAATTATGTTCCATTGGCCTTGGAGAGAAGGAATATACACGTGGTTAAAACACAAATAATCCCGGTCGTAATTGGTACACTAGGAGTAGTATCAAGTCGTCTGGAAGGACAATTGAAAAAAACTACGAATCTTCGATGTTTTAGGTGGCCTTCAGACCTCTGTAATTGTAAGTATCACCAATATCCTTAGGAAAACCCTTGATCTTTGAAGCTCCTGGTTTGGAGCCGGGATTGGGGGAAATCCTCTGGAAATGAATCTCATCTCTTTTCAGGGATACGTTCATAAACGAAATCAGAATTATTATTATTATTATTATTATTATTATTTTTTTTTTTTTCTGTCCACTTTTTGCGGGGCGAGGGGAGAACATGTTGCCTAAAAACTTGCTTTTTTTTACCTATTTTTGACGATTCAATTCAAATATAGGTTTTTCATCCCAAAAATATGAAATTGAACCCAATTTTAAATAGCCAATTCGATATATGCAAGTTCATTCTGACCAGTATCAAAAATAAAACTCTTAGGAAAAAAAAAGGCGAATAAAATAATAATAAAAAATAACTTTAAAGAAAATAATATAAACATTTTTGCTGACGTGATATGGATGATAATTTTATACCAATATTTTTTTGATGTATTTATGGAAGTCTATCTGATTTCGCTTTGGGGTTCGGAAGATTCGTGGTTCCCTATTTTCTTTCTATAAAACTGTAAGACACAAACATTTAATATTTGGTGGATGCATATGAAAAATATTATATATACACATACTGACAAACTCAAATTTATATATATATTTCTAAATTCATATATTATAGTTAAGTCCTATTTTTAAACACTGCCAATAGGAACTGGCGAATCAAATTAATTCACGTTCTATTATCAACCAATCAGAAACCAGAATTGCTCCATAAAAATTAAATCTTTCAGGTTTCCAGCATACAATTTTCTCGTGTCAACATGAGAAAGATCTTTTGCTCTTTGGCTGCAAAAGTCCAGAACTTGTACAGAACAGCGACCCACTGAAAATTCTTCATCTTCAAGACTTTTATAGAATAGTTACCCATCGGAAACTCTTCTGAAATTAAACATGGCTTCCAATTGAAGGATATGGGATATATAAAGGTGGGTTTATCAGGTTTGTGTTTTTAACGTGTAACTATCTGACTCCATAGAAATAAATAAGACAGACATTATATTTTAAGGGTAAGAAAAGCAGCTTTATTTATTGGTGGGAGGTCTGTAGAGAGAGTTCGCTTTAGTAGCAGAAGAGAATGTTCGTGATTGGGTGAGAGAAAAGTCAGCGTGGAGAGGAATCAACAAAAAGAGAATGTTCATTAGGTTGTACTTATCGGTTTAGGTGTGAACCAGGCAACGGTAGTAAAAGGACGGTGCTCGGCCCATAATGTAGGAACAGAGTTGGTTTCAGTTCACTTCGGTATCTTCTTTCTTCTGGTTTATGTGTGAATTAGGCAGCGTTTAGTCATTGAAGGTGTTCGGCCCATAACGTGGGAGCAGTACGTCTGTTTAACTTTCGTATCCTACAAGTTCCTTTTTTTGTTTGTTTACTGAACAGGTTGTTCATATACGGCTCTCTGAGGTTCGTCCAATTTTTTACTTTCATCTCTTTTTTCAGGGCTCCTCCGGTAGCGGTGGAAGTCGACTGTCCTTGTTTTCTTTTCTTCTCTCCAAAAACCAAAAAGGGCGCCAAAAGCAAAACTTCTTTTTTCCAACCGGAAGTCCCACGTTTTCCGGTGCGTACGAGACGCCATTTCTCCCCTCTCTGACCGTGGGTGTCCACCTCTGGTTCACAGCCAACTCTCACTAATCCTCACAAGGATCAACATGCAAAATTTCAGCTTGGTCAGATGAATAGTTTTTGAGTCATCAAAGTTTCTGTGGCTTTACTGGTAACACTTTATACAAAGTAAATTCTTGATAAAACTTACGTTGTCATGCGGAGGTATACAGACTCATGACTGACTTATGTTCTTATTTTTCTTTATTTTGTAGCTCTTTCATAGAATTTATATACTAAGCTTATTAATATAAATTTATACATTAAACTAATTAGTATAAAGATAAAAACATTCAATTTACACACACACACACACATATATATATATGTATATATATATGTATATATATATGTATATATATATATGTAATATATATATGCATATATATATGTATATGTATGTATATATATATATAAATTTAGAAATATATATAAATTTAGAAATATATATAAATTTAGAAATATTTTAAGGAAATTAGAACAAAAATCTAAAGAGCAGAATATATTTTAATGTATTAGTAAATTCATTAATACACTTAAAATAAATAAAAGAAAACAGTGTTCATTGTAATGTTGAACCCTATCATAAACCAAACCAATCTGTACTACATGTCCATAATGAACCAAACCATCCTAAGTCAATATTGAAATCAATAGTCCCCAATGTCTTTTTAAGAATTTCTAAACTATCTTCTAACAAATCCATATTTAACAAAAACACAAAATATTACAATGAGGTCCTTAAAAACTCAGGATACAAACCACAAATCAAATTCCTAAATAAAAATGATAAAACCACAAAATGCATTGAAAACTATAATAATTACAATAAACCTACTAAAAACAAATGGCGAAAAATAATCCAAATAAAATACAAAACCAAATTAAACCGTAAGCATTAGCCACTAACACAGATAAACCACAAAGCAAAATCCGTAAGCATAAAAACAGACATAGGGAAATCCTATAATTCAACCCTCCATATTCTAAAAATCTTCAGACAAACATAGCCAGGGAATTCTTTAAAATATTAGAAAAACACTTTAAAGCCCTCATAGATACAATAAAACATTTAATAAGAACACAGTCAAAGTGTCTTACTCAACCATGCCAAACCTACATAAAAAAATAATTAGTTCTAACAATAAAAAAAATTAGTAAGATAAAAAACGCAAATGTAGAAACTATAGCAGGCTGTAACTGTAGAAGAAAAAATAAATGTCCTCTAAAAGGTATCTGCAAGATAAAAAAATGTGATTTATAGCTGCACAGTGTCACAAACCCCAAATATAAATTATGTTAATAGCAACCATACAAATCCCTACTCTACCACACAGTTAATCAATAACAGCACACCCATTAACCAATCTACTAATCAAATACAACCAAACCTATTACATACCGATACCACTCCTAATCTAGCTGACAACAAATATATTAAACAAAATGTAATTTATTTTCGTTCCACATCTGGACTTATTAAACATAGGATTTCAACACATAAGCACTCCTTTAAAAATCCACCCTTGAAAAACCAGACTTCTTTATCTAAACATATTTGGCGACTTAATGATAGAAATATTCCATTCAATTTAAAATGGGAAATAATAGGATCTTATAAAGCATATATGCTGGGGGACAGATTCTATGCTCTTTGTAGATATGAAGCGCTTAAGATTTTAAAATACAATAAAAAGAAAGCTATTCTCTTAAACTTAAAAGTAGAATTTGTTTCGGGATGCATTCATAAACGTTGGTGTAGGTTCGACAAATTTAAGCCACCATAAATCATAAAATTTTCTTATTATCAATCTATCTTACAATTTATAATTTATAAATTAATAACTATTATTATTATAGTTTTATTACTATTATTTTTTTATTATCTTATATGATATTTTACAATTATTTTCTATTTTATTTTATGACCTATTTCACTTTGAATTTATATGTTACTATTTTTATTAATATAAGTTCTATAAATATTATAATTACTATTAAAAATAATATTATTATTTAATTACTACCAATAAGATTCATTTATTACTATTATTGATTTTATTAAAATTGATATCTCTAAACCATTATATAAAAGTTACCTTATAACTAATTAGTAGTTATCTCCATGTCAGCAGTAAAATTCTTTATTTTTCTCCCTTTGTAATTGAAATACTTAAGTTGAATTCAAATATAGCGTTACTAACGATTTTAACTGGTAATATTCTACTGGTGTTTCCTTTGGAAGTTTGTATACATCAACTTTTTCAAGCATTCATAATCTACATTTAACATCATAATGAATGCATTGACAATGGTATTTACGAGCTTTCATTAAAAGGAATATATATTTTTTTATGTGAAATATTTAAACTATCCAATCTTAACCTTACCTTTCGACCCGATTTTATTTTATTTTATTTTTATTTTTATTATTATTTTCATTTTATCTTACTTTGTTTATCAACATCAAAAAGGTAACTATTTTCCTTTATATTTTAAATATTTTCCAGATATATCTGCCTTACTTTAAAAAAATGCTAGTTTTATTTTTGGTGTCTTTAAAAAAAGACCCACCCAATATTTTTGCTGATGAGGAGACTTTGTTTAAAAAAACTAAACGATAAAATTATTGTCCAAGACTCATTGTATATCACAATAAAAACATCTTTTCTGAAACGATCGTACAATTTATTGATTTTGTTTGTTCTTCCTTGTGAAACCGATTTTTAATTTTTTATTTAAATCACAAATTATCAATCATCTTACTCAATATTAAATTTAGAAATATATATATATATATATATATATATATATATATATATATACATACATACATATATATATATAAATTTAGAAATATATAAATAAAAAAATATATGAATTTAGTAATATATATAAATTTAGAAATATATATATATATATATATATAAATTTAGAAATATATATATGAATTTGGAAATATATATATAAATTTAGAAATATATATATATATAAAGTTAGAAATATATATATGAATTTAGAAATATATATATGAATGTAGAAATATATATATATATATATAAATTTAGAAATATATATACATATAAATTTAGAAATATATATATAAATTTAGAAATATATATATAGATATAAATTTAGAAATATATATAAATGTAGAAATATATATATATATATAAATTTAGAAATATATATATATATATATATATATATAAATGTAGAATTATATATATAAATTTAGAAATATATATATATATATAAATTTAGAAATATATATATGAATTTGGAAATATATATATAAATTTAGAAATATATACATATATAAAGTTAGAAATATATATATGAATTTAGAAATATATATATGAATGTAGAAATATATATATATATAAATTTAGAAATATATATATATAAATTTAGAAATATATATATGAATTTGGAAATATATATATAAATTTCGATATATATATATATGTATATATATATATAAATTTAAAAATATATATATATAAATGTAGAACTATATATATAAATTTAGAAATATATATATATATATATATATAAATTTAGAAATATATATATGAATTTGGAAATATATATATAAATTTAGAAATATATATCTATATATAAAGTTAGAAATATATATATGAATTTAGAAATATATATATAAATGTAGAAATATATATATATATAAAGTCAGAAATATATATATATATATATATATGTTTAGTAAATCATTGTCTTTGAAAACATTTTAAAAGAAAAAAAACAATTGAAATTGGAAGAAATCTATCCTTATCTTATTTATTCATTTATTATTTTAATTTATTTATTCATTCCTTTACTTTGTATTATTCGGACTACTGTTCTTATCTTGCACAATGTTTCGGCTGATATAACCTCTGACCTCATTCAGGTGTATCTTGTCAAACTTGGAAATCTATATTGCATTTCGAACTGAACCTTTTATTTAATTCATGGTGAATAATTTTTTCCATTTCGTCAACCATTATCGTGTAGAAGTCGTAGGTTATCACTAATTATATTCTTAGAATCGCCTGTACTGAGGATTTAACCACCAACTTCCGGTAGACTTTTGAATATTATTTAGTTCTTTATTTATTGCCCTACGGTTCCATGTAGGCAATTATTGTATGAGTTTTGGGAGTCTTAAGACTATTCTTTTTTTTTTAATGGGTAGTGATATTATATATTGCTATTTTTTTCTGCGGGGTAATGGCTGACGGAACAAGAACAATCAACAAATTTGAGAAGATATACCTATAGAAAATTTATCAATTAATACAAAAAATATATAAATGTTTATCTCTTTTGTTTTCACGTCTACATATTTAGCGGAGATTAAGCTTATAGGATTTTGTGTAGCTTAATTGCCATGTATATTTTCATAACATAAAATACTATATATATATATATATATATATATATATATATATATATATATATATATATATATATATATATATATTAGTGTTCGGTCGATTAATCAAAGTCAGAATCGGAAATCGGAAAAATCGGAATATCTGAGGGTATCGGAATCGAAAAAATTAGTACCGATTTTCCTATACTAAAACAATTTTTTTTTTATTTGATTTTGTTTAAAGAAAAATCTTCCATTGCTGGTAATAATGATCAAATAATAAATATTTATTGATTTTAAACCACCAGTGAATTTAAAATCGATAGATCTTCTCCCACAATTATATTTTTACGTTTATAAAAATATCGGCACGTTTAACATGTGTGTTTCTACGGTAATCGGAAAAAAATACAACTTGATAGTTAAATATTTAGAGATTTATAAAGAATCGGAATATTTAGAGATTTATAAAGAAACGGAATTATATCGGAATCGGGAATTTAGTACGGAATCGGTAATTGTATCGGAATCAAGAAAAATATTGGAATCTTAACTAGTATATATATATATATATATATATATATATATATATATATATATATATATATATTAGTGGTTGGACGATTCCAAAATTTTTCCCGACTGCGATACAATTACCGATTCTGTATTAAATTTCCGATTCCGATACAATTACCGATTCCGATTCTTTTTACATTTCTAAATAGAGATTTGTTTCTTTTCTTTTACTTTAAAACCTTCGCATAATGTCTGTATATATTTTTGCAAAGATAAAAATACACTCAGGAGAGCGTATACTACACAAGTAGATCTTTCTAAATATTTTTTCGCCGATATTTTCTTTGTAATTGATTTCAAATAGTGAAGTTGCATTATTCCTTCATTAATTGACAAAATGAAATTTGGAAATAATTGACGATTGATATCTATCGCTATCACTACTATTATTTAAAAGAAACTTTGTGCGGGTGTCTGTATCTATGTGTAAGTTCGTTCCCTATGGATCCGAAAAAGGCTGGGCCGATTTTTATGAAATTTAACACGAAGGTACTTAATATGCCTGGCAGTGTTCTTAGATAGGTTTTGTATCAGAATGTTCTCAATAAGTATCGACAATCGATAATCGAAATAATCTAATGAAAGAAGGAACAGGCAATTTGACCAAAGTTAACACCTTACACAGCCTAACATCACAAGTGCATTGGAGAAGTCTTATTACCACGCAAGCCGAAAGGCCCGAAATATAAAATCAACACTAGGTTGACATGACAGGAGCGAGTTTGAAATGAATGTTTTTGTTTACAGCACAATTACACCTTAATACTTGACTTTTTCATTTTAAACTTAAATTCAAGCCATCATCACCACACAATCAGTAAGGCCAGGCATATGAAATCAACAGTAGGTTCTTTGATATGACAGGAGCGCATTCGAAATGAATGTTTCTGTTTAGAGCTCAACTGAACCATGATACTTGACTTTTGCATTTTAACTTTAATGCACGCCATTATATATAAAAATAATTTTATAAAATAGTAGGTTCGCTACAGTGCAATGTAGACTACAATGTCTTATGGACTGAATCACTATAGGAATAGTGTACAGCGATGGGTCCCCAACTAGAGCAGATAATCGATTTGATTGAAAAATTGACGACTTTACTGATTTCGATGACAATAAAAATATGGGAGTGTCAAACATTGGTTGGTCATCATTCAATCCCGGGCAACGTTGGTCTCTCTGCAAAGCCACCTTCCCATTTTAAAAATTACTTTTTAAATAATATTAGTTACTATTTACAAAATTAGTCTTAACGTGTGAAGAACGGGGCAGACGTTTAGCTGTAAATTATAATGATTTCTCACCGTTAAAAAATGACCCTAGTGTCTATCTCTGTCCCGTGGGGAGGCAAAGTAAATAGGAACTATAATGATTTGATCGATTATGTTAATGTCAATATAAGATATATATAGTAGATTGATTTGTTTTACTGTGAAAAGTTTCAATAAAAAATACACGATTAAACCCGGATCTCCAACTTCTAACGTAGATCCCCACTACCATGTCTCCTTCTCGAACATCAGCGGTTTACATTCTAACCTTCCAGAGGTTGACACCCAATTACAGGAGACTAAATCAGACATATTATTTCTAAGCGAAACTGGCATCGGACACACCATTTCCCTAGATGAGTTCGTAATTAAAGGATACTCTAATTTAACTTCCAAATATGACCCCCAAGATCGCCATGGGCATGGAATATGTGCCTATATAAAAGATGGCTTTCCATGTGGTAGGGACATCTCCAGAGAAGATCCTAACTTACCCTATATGTGCTTCCGGGTTGCACTTGCTCAAACTACTGCATTTATATTTACTCTCTATCGTCCCCCACAACAGCAGAGTTACTATCTTTAAAAGCATATCTGAGAAAATTGATCACGTCTTATCTGCTTATCCTTCAGCTAATATTCATGTTTATAGAGACTTCAATGTTCACAATGTGGAATGGTTAACTCACTCAAACAAGACCAATGATGAGGGGAGGTTCTGTCATGATTTCTCCGTTGCTTATGACCTCACTCAGATTGTTCACGAACCCATCAATGTGCCCGCTACTGATGGCCAGTATGCAAGTCTCCTAGACCTTTTTCTCACAATTGCCCTGAACTGTGTTCAGCTTCCGTTCTGTCTCCACTTGGATCTTCCGACCACTCAGTTGTATCAGTTAAGATAAAAATGAAATGTAATAAGTCCTCAGATGTACCTCTCCATCGTACAGTATATCGATACTCTATGGCTGACTGGGATAGCTTCTGTACATTTATATCAGATCTACCTCTGCATTCCATGTTTAAAAAGGATGTGTCCTCTATAGTATCAGACCTGATGGAATGGTTAATTGTAGGTATAGACTATTTCATACCTTCTAAAAAATTCCAACAAAAACCTAACAGCCAACTGCGGTTCTCTCCAGAATGTGCTGCTGCCATTGCGCACAGACATCACTTTTTCCATTGCTTCCAACGTAATAGATGTACTCAGACTAAAGTCGCTTTCAGAACTGCCAACAACCACTGTAAAAAAGTAATAAAGAATGCAAGAGAATTGAATGCTCAATCCGTTGAGTCCAAAGTAGCTGAGCAGCGGGTTGGTTCCCACCAGTTTTGGCAAATAACAAACAGAATCCTGAACAGAAGCGTGTGTTCTATCCCAACTCTCATAAATGGACCTGAAGTAATCTCGTCAGCATCAGACAAAGCCAAACTCTTTGTCAAGAACTTTGCAGCTAATTCTACCCTTTGCGACCAAGGCCGCCAACCTCCAATATTTCCTCCTGTATCAGAAAACATGCTATGTGATATACAAATATCTGTATGTGATGTTGCCAAGCTAATCAAAAACCTTGATTCCAGTAAAGCAACCAGCTCTGACGGTATTCCAATTATAGTACTCAAAAGACTTCAACCAGAACTAGTGCTCATCCTTACAAAACTGTTTAAACGTTGTCTTAAGGAGAATTGCTTCTCATCACCCTGGAAAATCTCATCAGTATGCCCTGTATTTAAGAATTCAGGTGATCGCTCATCTCCCTCTCAGTACAGGCCAATAAGTCTCCTGTGCATCATGAGTAAGTTGCTGGAATCTGTGTTAAATACAGAAGTAATCAACCATCTCAACAAAAATAACCTTCTTAGTGACATGCAATATGGTTTCCATTCTGCTAGATCTACAGCAGATATGCTTACAGTTATATCTCATAAGATTAGCAAATCTCTCAATGGAGGCTACCTTTCTAGGGCAATTACTCTTGACATATCAAAAGCCTTTGATAGAGTATGGCATAAAGGTTTACTTCACAAGATCTCCAGCTACGGTAGAGCTGGAAATGTCTTTTCAATTATTAAATCATTTCTCTCTGATAGGTTCATAAGAGTAGTGGTTGATGGGCAGAAATCAGAAGCTCTCAGTATTAATGCTGGAGTCCCTCAGGGGTCCATCCTGATCTACATTAATGATCTTCCAAATCACATCCTTACATCATTTGTAGACATTTATGCTGGTGACACTACTATCAATGGTAGCACATCTAAGACCATAAACGACCAAGTTCTCTCTGATTCTCTCGCCTCTGATCTTGAGCAAGTGGTACAATGGGGAAAGAGGTGGCTTGTTACTTTTAATGCATCTAAAACCAAGCTTTTATCTTTACATCATCAACGCTCTGATCCCCATCTGGCATCAATTGAAATGAATGGCTTTTGTCTTGGGGAGGCCTCATGTTTTGACAAGCTTCTGGGCTTGACCTTTACTCTTGATCTTAAATGGAACACATACATTAAATCCATTACCAAGGCTGCTGGAAAAATGATGGGATCCTTCTATCGATTCAGTAGATATTTCACTGCTAATGCAATTCTCTATCTATATAAGACCCAGGTACGTCCAAGGATGGAGTACTGTTGCCACATCTGGGCAGGAGCTGCTAGAAAGGACTTTTCCTGCCTTGATAGAGTTCAAAATACACTTCATAGCCTCGTAGGGGATGTCCTTTTCTCTTCCCTGCAACCTCTTTCTCATAGGAGAGATGGAGCGAGTTTGTCTCTGCTTTATTGTTATTTTCATGGCAAATGCTCGGCTGAGCTCCACTCTATGGTTCCCTCCTCGCCAGACTTTCACAAGAAACACCCGTCTAGCAGAAAACACCATCACTAATTTCGCCCACTCTTTATCTGTGCCTAAACCTAAACGTAGATTCCATGAACAAAGCTTCTTTCTTAGAACTGCATGCCTGTGGAATTATCTTCCGTTTTCCTGCTTTCCAGCTGACTACAATATGGCTGTCCTCAAGTCCAATGTAAACAAGTTTTTGATTAAACTTTCCATATAAGTTAACAAATTTACCAAATTTCCATTATTGACGATTACTATATTGTCCAATTTCTACTGTACACTCTTCAACCCTTATCCTCGAGTGGTCTCTTGGCCTTGTTAAGTGGTGATGCCTATGTTAAAAAAAAAGAAAGAAAAAGTTACAGATAATAATAATAATATTAATAATGATGGTGATGATAGTAGTAGTAGTAGTAGTAGTAGTAGTAGTAGTAGTATCAATAATAAAATTTTAACGAGATCAGTATCATTTTGAAGTTCGACCCTTCAGACGACAAATATCGAAAAATTGGCCAAAAACATTAATTCCTTCACCCTCAACTGGACACTTTTCTACAGGGAGGAATCGGTTTTTTCACTGAGAGTTTTTGCAAGTCATTCAACCCTCGACGTCGCATAAAAGGCGTTATTTCGACCGACCTCTGACATCATAATCATGGTAGACACATCCGTCAGACCGTTTTTTTTCCCCCTCTTTTTCCTCTGGCGCGTTACGGGTTCGAGCCTTCTTACTACTCCTATTTTGTTTTCCTCAACCAACACCCTTACACGCACCTCCACTTTATTTTCCGCCTTCGTGTCACTGGTTCAAATCTGCCTGCCTGCTACAATTTTTTTTTTATTTGCTCAACACAGGTTAGTTTTTATAAGTTCGTTATTTTATTACATTCTACCTACATTCCACTCAACGTTTTATATGTTTAAAAAATTTGTTTTGACAATCAGTATAGAGACATGGGAGAGGAGGATTTTGCTTCTAAACGAAAACGATGAGTTGATTTGACTGCTCGTCGCCAAGGGAATCCTTAAGTCTCAGTAAGTAATATAGCCATGAAAAATCATCATGATAAAAGATTTTTCTGGCACAGAGGTGTGAAAATTCACAAATTAATTTATGCGTACATAATGTCCACCATTCATTTTATAATAATCAATGTTTCTATCAGGTAATCAATATATCTTGTTGGCAAAACATTTTTTTTCTTTAAAAAACATATTTAGTATGATGTGTTGACAGAAATCAGATGATAATGCCACAAAAACGTAATCGATTTTGCCACAAGATCTGATTTTGTTTTCAAATCAACTTAGCACAAAATCTTGACCTGATGGAAAGAAACGAGTGCCATTTCCTGATCTAGTAGTGCAAAAATACCCTAAATCGCAAGTGCTCAACTGAACTCCAATCTATGGTTCCTCTTTGTCAAACTTTCACAGAAAATACTCGACTAGTTGCAACCACTATATATGATTTTCCCAACTCTCTATCTGTGCCTAAATCTTAATGCAAATTACATAAACGAAGCTTCTTTCCCGGAACTGCCCACCTTGGAACACTGTTGGAACAACAGAAAATCCACAGATGGAATCCCTAAAACAACCTGACTATATTGTCATCACTGGCAACTCCTGCAGCACAGTTAGAGTCAAGCTGTATCGACTATATCTTTCCCTTAAATGCTCTTAGTTCGCAGAGAGAGGGGGGGAGCTGCTGCACGAGTAAGTTATCCTCCATATCACCCTGCCCAGGCTACTTAGCTCCACTGCTCCACCATTATTCCCCAAGACAGACGGTTGCCAACAGCTGCAGAGTTCGATATAAAGAAGGTCGGAGGTCTAATTGGCTGAAACGTTTTAAGAATAAGAACAGACCGAAGTCAACATTTTAACTTTTGTCTGAACTTCCAGAATTATACGGCCAATCTAAGAACCGTGGTGAAGATTGGTGGTTACATCGGCCGAAACCTTGTAAAAATAACTGCTTAATTCTCCACATAATACACACGAGAAATAGTCACACAATTTTATTAATATGGAAATGTCTCAGATGGTCGCATATATTTTCTAGCAATAATGACGCTTCTGCAATGCGAGATTGTTAATTGTATACCACTGTTTATCAACAATTGAATATGGTTGAAAAAAAAAAATAAAACGTATGTCGTATGAAGTCATGTCGATTTCATTGCAATTGCATCCACCAGGCGCTTTGTCTGAAATATATTAAAAACTGACAATGAAAAAACACTGTATTTGCTTGCACTGTGTTATTATTTGCAAGACATATCATTTGTACATACCTTCAAGGCATATCTCAATATCCCGTTGTTCTTTTAGAACAAGAAATACCATCATTTTATACGGATTGACAAACTAATATAAATTACTACAAGCTATAAGGCTATGTGATTAAAAATAGAAAGTACATTAAAAAAATGTTAAACTTAAAAATATGACAAACTTTATATACGTGATAGGATAACTTTATATCTAAGATATAAATTTATCCTGTTAGATTTTCCATGTTAAACCGAAATAGAAATATATCTATCGAATTGATATTTGATTAAGACTAGCCAATCATTAGCATAGATTATTAATCTGTACCCCACGATTTTCATAATTGTTTGGTGTCACTATTTCATGGTTTTGTTGATGTTGTATGTAGGAACACCAGACCCAGGCTTATTTCGCCAGTGATCCTCGCACGGATATTGTTTATCTATTGATCGATGGTTCGGCTTTGCCAAACGTTCACAAAAACACTCGATTAGCTACAACCACTATATATGATTTCCCTCACTCTCTATCTGTGCCTAAATCTAAACGCAGATTCCATAAACAAAGATTCTTTTCCAAAACTGCCCGCATGTGGAACACTGTTCTGCTGGCCTGCTTCCCAGTTGAATACAACATGGTAGCTTTCAAATCCAATGTAAACAAGTTCTTGTTAACCTGGCCTCATAAATAATCAAATTCTATCCAATTTACACCATTAGTGATTACTTTACTATCACCTTACATCATTAACCCTTATCTTCGAGTGGCCTACGGGCCTTGATAAGTAGTAACTCCCCCCCCCACCCAAAAAACTCGAAAAATGAAGTTTTTCCAAACCTCTGTTTATAAGAACTCTTTTCATCATGTACGCATATAGAACATAATCCCAAAGTTATGCCATCGATTTTCAAACATATAAAGTTATCTTGTTGGATTTTTATGCTGGAATGAATAGCAATTCGTCTGTCGAATCTATATTTGATTCAGACTAGCCAGTCAATTGCATAAATTCTCAATATGTGTCATTTGCAAAAAAAAAAAAAAAAAAAAAAATTGAAAATCCAATTTATTTCATCGATGACAAACTATATATGACCCAGCCTTTTAATTAGTAAGAGAAACTTTTTGGTTTGTATTATATATTTCATTGACTGATCATCTTTATTCATTAGCCAATCACAATATCGCTTAATTTGTTACAAATAAGGGAAATGCTAATAGTTGCCAACATCTTATCGTTGGGTATATAAGTTATTGCGTCATTTATTATCGTACATTTCATTTCTAGTTAGATTTAAATTCTCATCCTTATTTACGGGTACCTGTATTCAACCTGCTTTGGGATAATGGGAAAAGTTATACCTATCCTAATGATTTGTACTAGAAATGATATTTTAACTTATCATTATATATCAGCTTTAAAATGTCATTTAGCTCGATTTTCCCCCTTTTCCTTCCAATGGCAGTTAATCTTTCTAACGTAATTTCTTTCCATCTTTTTTTTTTAAACAGAAAAACACTAAACACGGATAAATAACAACATTCAATTTACGTTTTTAAAAAGTTGAAACATTTTCACTGTGAAAAATAAGACTTGTACAAGATTCGAACCTATGCCTTAGATGTCTTGGCTACTGTAGCAGTATGTTCAGAGGAAGCCTTAATTTTATAAATAATCAAAATCTGTAATTTTAGAAAGCCAGTACTTTGCAGGATTATAAAAAATAAACATTTATTTGTTTATAATAAAATTTTCGGTGATATAACACCTTCTTCAGGAATAAAACCTGTTTATTAATTTTTTTTGCTTTTACTTCATCATTTCTTGTTGTACGTCGTTATCAGAAAAGTAAAGCCTGTATGTTGTTTTAACAATGGTATTTTTACATGTTTAATCCACACTTATACAGAGAAAACTATAAATAATTAATTTCCCAAACTCTGTGGTAAATCTTGGGTTATGTTTTTACTAACGATTTAACCATAATATATACTTCCTGCATGAAGTGAGCGAAAGACGATTAAAGTGTTTTAGGTTTTAATATTGAAATTCATTTTCAGCAATAAACATATTATTACTAGCCTGGATGCCCGGCGTTGCCCGGGTGTTTAGAGGTGTGTGTTGAGCAAAAAAAAAAAAAGAGAGAAAAAAAAGGCAGGCAGGCTTAAACCCATACCACAAAGGAGGAAATAACATGAAAAAAAAAAACAAAAAAAACGTGATGTCTTGGCTGTTGCACCCATCGCCAAACCGGAAGTGACGAATGTTTAGATTAAGACTAGTTAATCGAAAAGAGATGAATTTCGAAAATATCGGCGAAAAAAGCGACACCTCCTTGTAGAAAAGTGCCTCAATATTTTTAGCCAATTTTTCGATATTTGTCGTCCGAAGGGTGGAGCTCAAAAATGATACCGATCTCGTGGAAATCAGTCGCCTCTGTCGAAAGTTTTAGGCATACATACATACATACATACATACATACATACATACATACATACATACATTTAAACAGACAGGTGAGATTTATATTATAGATGTTACATATATATATGTGTGTGTGTGTGTTATATATATATATGTTATATATATATATATATATATGTTATATATATATGTTATATATGTGTTATATATATATATATATATATATATATATATATATATATATATATATATATATACTAAATAAATCGTTTGGTTGATGATATTGCCCGTGCAAACATTAGCGTCAACAAAATGGCAGCATGATACATAACATACAGAAATATCTTTCACATTTAGTTTGGATTTTTTCTAAAGGCGGGAGGAAATAGGAAAGGGAAAGAGATCAAGAGATAGAAGTTTTAAAAGATGTTAAGCACACATTTTAACTCTTTCAATTTGTTGCCTATACCTCCGAGCAACGCCGTACTGGTTCTAAACATTCTGCAGATCTGGTTTTTGAAAATAAGATTATTTATATCTTTACATGAATAACTTGCAAAGCCACGGATTTTCTCTTATTTTATCTGTAGTGACAACTTAAAACTTCATGACGATATCTAATTGCATCATTTATTCTGAAAAAAAAATCCTTCTTAAATAAGAATAACGATCCCATCAAAAGTTATTTAAATTAATAATAAGAATAATGATCCCATCAAAAGTTATTTAAATTAATAATAAGAATAATGATCCCATCAAAAGTTATTTAAATTAATAATAAGAATAATGATCCCATTAAAAGTTATTTAAATTAATAATAAGAATAATGATCCCATTAAAAGTTATTTAAATTAATAATAAGAATAATGATCCCATTAAAAGTTATTTAAATTAATAAGAAGAATAATGATCCCATTAAAAGTTATTTAAATTAATAAGAAGAATAATGATCCCATTAAAAGTTATTTAAATTAATAAGAAGAATAATGATCCCATTAAAAGTTATTTAAATTAATAAGAAGAATAATGATCCCATTAAAAGTTAGGAGACACAACTGTAACTGACGTTATTTATTTCCCTTCCATGGTCGGATTATGTGATACATAGGTCAGAAAGTGTGATTTGAAAAGCCAGCCTCCTTTCTGGGCTGCAACAATGCCTGAGCAGCCTCGTCAGTATTCCCTGGTAGAGACGCCTTAGGCAATTAACAACAAACTAATTCCTTCTAAAAGGGAGAAGGCAAAGCATATGCACAGGACCAGAAATACCTCAATCAACAGGGAACAAGGCATTTCAACAATGAATTTATACTTTGTTGGCTTGTTGGTGCAGAGAGAAAATACTTGGCTGATATCATTCAGAAAATAGTACAAGAATTGCAACAATTTTATTTTACACAAGTGGCTGTGCTGCGTCAGCACACACAAGCCGAGTCAAACACAAAATCGAGTACACTCAACATCAAGTACACTCAACATCCTCTTACCATCAACGTTTACCTTGTGAACTCGGAGTATAAGAAATTCCCATATGCACAACACAAAATCACTGAACCCCCCCCCCAAAAAAAAAATATACTAACTAAGGGTAAGGATAATGAGTAAACGTTGGATAAAATGATGGTTTAAATTATTACGAACTTGCCAGGATTCGAACCTGGAATCTTCTGATCCGTAGTCAGACGCGTTATCCATTGCGCCACAAGTCCTGTCTGTATGCCGAAGGATGTTACCGCGACTGTATACAGAGAGTGTTAAATTTCATTGACGTGGGCAGGTAACTTTTTCGACAAAAATGAAACGGCCCAAAACCCTTATTTCAGGCTTTTTGTATGACTCAGCGTTGTTCGTTACGAACCATATAGAGATAAAGACAATGTAGGGGCTCACACTTTTCAGGGAAAAAAAAGAATTTTTCAATTCGGTGCATCCATTCGAAAGTTTTATTGGTATACACACACACACATGAATAAATAAATAAACATTTAGAATTTTATTAATTGTATAGATTACAATCTGATGCATTGCCACTTCTAGGGCGTATCGTCGTCTCTAATCAGTGATATAGGCCCTCTCCCACGAACCATGTTAATTTTTCAGAATCACCAAAAAGTCAGACAATTATTAAACTTTGAGTATTTATTTGTATTATTTGGATTCCTCGGACTACTGTTCTCATCTTGAGTGTCATTTTCACAACGTTTGGTCGATGTAGCCTCCAATCTTCTCCAGGTGTATCCCTTGTCGAACGTGAGAATATTTCTATTGAATTCGGGAATGTGGATATAATTTCGAGCGGAACCCTTTATTTACTTCATGGAGGTAGCATACACTTATTTCATCAGTCATGTAAGTAATTCGTAATTGTATTTTTTAGTCGCCTGCACTTAGAACTGAACCAATTTCATTCTAATCTTACACTAAATCTAAAGATACCTTATAAATTTTATGCTAAAGTTTCCCCTTTTCCAAATACCTCAGCAATATACTGAGATTGAGAGAAGTAACATGTTGTATATAGATATTTCTTACAGCTAAAAAAAGAAAAGAAATTACGTTTCTTTTTCGGAAGTTATGAGTGTCATTTTATAGATACAAACAAAGACCGACACACCATTCTATTCTCTTTTAAGCTGTCACATTAAATATAAGATTTTCTTTTGAGAGAAAAATATTGTTTTAGCCATGTAATTGGCAAGTTTTATTGAATTCCTTTTTTTTTTTTTTTTTTTTTGTAACTTTAATTCAGGTTGTATATTGTTTGTATAGTGATAAAACTGTCACTTGCTCGGATACATAAGTATTAAAAAGAATTGAGGGCTGAGCATAGAAGGAGTGAATGTTTTGGTAATAATTTATTCCAGACTATTTGAATGAGAATCTGGGATAGAGAATTGATTTACGTCAATGTTAACTGCTAATTTATCAAAATCTTTTGGGGTGATTCATTGCATTTCTAAGACAAATGAGTTTTATAAGGATCTTTTCATGTGATGAAGCAAGGAACAAAAATATAATTGTCACATTTTATCTGTACATTTTTATGGAAAATGTGTAAAATGATAAAGAAAAATGTGAGAGACGTATTAGAAATGGGGTACAGGAATACCAACAATAAACGAGTAATAAAGGTGTAGACAATCTATCTATTATATATATAAAAGTGAACGTGTGTGTGTGTGTGTGTGTGTGTGTATGTGTCTGTGTACATTTTCCCACGCAATAACTCTGTCAATTTTAAGTCTACAGACTCGAAATTTGATATACAGGGTACTGAGATTTTGGAAAATCTCTGTAAGGGGGTCATAATAGGGATCAAAGTTAAAAAAATTGACCGCTTTTATTTTCTTTGTTCAACAGGCTGAAATGCTAGCATATCTATAAAAGTGAAAGTGTCTGTCTGTGTACATTTCCCTACACAATAACTCTTTCAATTTCCAGTCAACAGACTCGAAATGTAATATACAGGGTACTGAGATTTGGGAAAATCTTTGTAATCGGTATTCGGCCAGAAATTTGTCTGTTAAGGATCAAAGTTCAATGATTTGACCTTTGAGAACTCTACCAAACTCCTCCGCCAATTTTGGGTATAAACACTTGAAACTTTAGATAGAGGTTACTTGGACATGGATCTAACTTAATAACTTGATTTGAGCCCAAAACAATAAATGTTAAGGGGTCATAATAGAGGTCAAAGTTAAAAAAAAAATTGATTTCTGCGGTCTCTACCAAATTACTCAGACAATTTCTTGTCTAAACATTTGAAATTTTACATAAAGGGTATTCAAACATAGGGCAAGCTTTTGAATCTGTTTGCGTCGAAAATTTGAGCTACCAATATATAAATGTATGTATGCTTGACTGTCTGTCTAAAACTTTCGACAGAGACGATGAATTTTCACAAGATCAGTATCGTTTTTAAGTTCGACCCTTCAGACGACAAATACCGAAAAATTGGCTAAAAACATTAATTTCTTCACCCTCAACTGGGCACTTTTCTACAGGAAGGGGTCGCTTTTTTCGTCGATATTTTCGAAAGTTATCCCCTCTTTTCGATTGTCTAGCCTTAATTTAATCCTACGTCACTTCCGGTTTGGCGGTGGTCGTAAGAGCAAAGACGTCTCTTTTTTCCCGTTTTTTCCTCTTTTGCGGTACGGGTTCGAGTCTGCCATCCTACTACCACTTCTTTTTTTTGTTTTGTTCAACATACATCTCCAAATACCCCGGTAACGCCGGACACCCATGCTAGTTTTTTTTTATAAAAGTTAATGCGATTAGATTATGGGAAAAGCTAAAAGACTTCTAAAGATACCTACTGCTTTCTGAGGACGTGTGGATTTCAGATGTTATCAAGTCTACGTTATTAGTGAAGACAGATAGAAAGGGAGAGGAGGAGTCACATGGCTGATATTACATCGTTCTGATCTAAGTGCAAGATATTCTTATTTATGCATATTTTTGCATTGTCCATTCAATCTCTATGTTTAACAACAAAAAATGCTACTTTATTAAAGGTGAATTGCATATTTTAGATAAAAAAGCAGAAAAGGGGAAATTCTGCGAAAGTCAAAGTCATAAATCAACAAGGTTATGTTTAAAATAATATTTATTTGAGATAGACTTGAAAAATTTTGACTTATCGCTAAGATACGCTCATTGGAAAATACTAAAGACTTCACGGGGAGGGGTTCAGACGGATATTCATTCACTTAGCGTAAAAGAGGAATAAATTAGTCACGTGACCGGGCTAAATTTAAGATGTTAAATATCCTGTGCTTATCTTTGTATTGAGATATGTTACATAATAAATGTCCCCCCCCCCAAACAAAACAGATTCAAGCTGATATAAAAGTTATAACATGTCAATTCATACAGATTATGCCGTGAACTACTACACAAGTCAAACAAACGCTTCGATTTCTTCTATATAGTGTTACGTTGCAGGAGTGGGAGAGATCTATATGACCGTGTTTAGACGGCACTAAAATATGTTGTATTGTCAGGGGTTCTGTATGACATGGAGGGACAACCAGATGTGCGTTGCTATAATAAGTCTCTTTAAACTTATGGGTGTTAACGTTCTGTTATATTATTCGTCTAGTGTGTTCTCTATTGGGTGTTGATGTGTGTATACATAAAGTAATAGTTTACAGGTATCGTTGTCGGTTAGAACACCAGCAAAAACATACCGCAATTCTTCCTTCCATGCAGGCCCTTTCATGCATCCTGAAATTAAAGGTGCTTCTCTCCACTTACTATGTTTGAAGCTATGCAGGTACAAACCTTGTGTACAACTGTTCCGCAGTCAAATTTCTGGTTGCATGAAGGGCGTAAATATGATGCTGCACGTGATTATCAGTAACATTCCGATCTGCAAATAGGCAGATTGAATAATGAAACAATATGCAGACAATGTAAAAAAAAGAAGGGTTAGGGATTAACTAGGTATCTTTTGTTCTGGTGGAAAAGTTATTCTTTCAGATTTAGGTACACGTCCAGAGCCTTTAAGATCGCTTATTGATAATATTGTGCATAATTCTACACATTTTTTGAACAAGATTTGGAGTCACAATAAGTGCTTCAATATGACAAGCTTTGGTATTGAACAAATATATGAAGGAGACTATATATCGACATTAAAGTTTGTCATAGAGTAAGTTTTTTGCTTCTCGTTGAGGTTGGAAAGCCACAATATCTTCAAATACATTTAATTTGTGATGCTCAGTAAAGAGCAACGATGAGATATTACTATTATTATTAAGTTTGATATTGTTCTTAAACTGCAAAGTATGCTTTACCGAGAAAATAAATTCATCCAAATTTAAAGATAGCCATGTGATAGCTTTAAAGGGATTATACATGCTGACAAAACTCCGAGACAAGAAAATGAACGTCGTTGTAATGTTCCTGAGATACATGAGGTTGCTGCTGTAATAGTGGGTTAGTATGGGACATCATTTTGCATCTTAGAAATGTATTGCTGAAAAAAATTGGGCATATGATGCTTTATAATACCCAATCATTTATTGGGCAGGTCCAGAAGGGTATCATATCTCTGCGTAGAAAACAAATCCTTACAAAAAGCAGTTAGTAGTAGGAAAACATTTCATGTGACAATTTATACTGTAACTAGGAGCTTTGAAACAATGGTTACCCTTCCTGGCAACGTAATATTTTCTATAGACAACCAATAGGTTGTACTATATAATAAAATATTTCGTAAGATTTTTAATGCATCAACGTTGAATATTGTAACAGTGTAAAACCAATTTATATTTAGAAATATGTGAATAAAGGCAGTGATTAAGCTATTTTAATCATTGCCTTTATGAAAATAATGTTCCGTAGAGTTTAGAGAATTATGGCTCACAGCACCGGAACTCTTTGCAAAAGGGACTTGTTTCCTTGATCACCGTTTTGTACTATACGCATGCGCGTCTTTGGGAGGTTTACTCATCAAACGTGAGTGAAAAATTTACTCCTTTCCCTTAAAATTTGTTTTTTTTTATATTTAGCAACTCTTGTTGTTTCACGCCGCTTCTCCACAGAACATGCCACAACTTTTACGTCGTCTTCTCTTGGTTTTCCTGTGCTAGCAGAAGAGAAAGCATACCTTTTGCTTCTTTCAAGTAAAGCTGTGTGTAATATTAACATTAACATTACAGAAACTGACCTTTACATTTCAACTAATGAAGCTATTTGGAGAATACTTAACTTTCATATACATGTACATCATCGCTCAATTATTTACCTGTCAATCCATCTAGAAAATCGAGAATAATAATGCAGCAGATAGAGTTGCAAATCCGCCTACAACTGTGACAGTTTTTTTTTTCAATTTGTGTAAAACATACTTTTTTACACGTACACTTTTGTAATTAGAAGTTTGTGCTTATTATGCATGGGACACTCAAAATACAATCTTTAAACGATTATTGCAGGATAGGTCAGTTCTGGGCTATTCGTGTGTTAAAAAAAAACAGAAGTTTTGGGCAAGGTATACACAGTGCATCCAAATCAATTTGAATGCTTCTGTTTGAGACTGCTTTAATGGCCTAAAAGTATCAACAGTTAAATTATGAATACTTATATGGATGCATGTAGTGCATATAGAATACATGACGATGATAACCACTGGGAAGCATCAACAGCTGAATTGGCGCTTTATTTGAGACATTTGTTTCCTATCATTTTGATTATATGTACAGTGTCTTATCCAGCACAACACACATGCACACAAAGAAGCATTTAGTGAAGATTTCCAAGGGAGGAAGTAGAACATCTCCCTAAAATGTGGTATCAGTACTCTATCTTAAGACTTAGCTTAATCTTATATAGATAGATTATTGTGTTAGAAGTCACATACTTTCTGGAGCAATAGAATGATCCAATTAGGTGTCAAAAATTTTCAATATTAAGCAAACCCACTTATTTCTCCACTGTTCCTAATATAAGCATATTTTGCTAATAATAATAATAATAATAATAATAATAATAATAATAATAATAATAATTGAAGATTAACAGAAAATACATTTTATTTAGGCTGAGCTGAAAGGAAGGCAAAATAGCTAAGAATCAGTCTTTACATCTTTCTGTTTGGATTAAAAGCGAGGGAAATGTCTAAAAATTTTGCATATTAGAAATTATGAATCTTTCACTAAAGTGGGGCTGGCAGGTTTGCACCAAAAATCTAGCTGCATGACCAGAAACATTTTAGAATCAGTCACATGTCTCAGGTCTGCATATAGACCTCTCACAGGGCTTGATACAAAGATTCTTTAGAACAAAAGAACAGAGAATAGAAAAGAGAATAGAATAAAAAGGGATAATCTCCAAATGACAGAGGAGGAAATGCTAATCTCATAGAAATTGGAGGAGGGAGTCAGAATTAGAGCTTTTCATAAAAGACCATTGTTTCTAGCAGATAAGGGAGACAACACAGGTCGTGAGACTATATGCAACAGATTTGGGCTCTTTAGGGTTAGCACCCTTGTGCTGAGGTCGACATCCCAACCCTTCCAGCCTGGTTATCCATCAAAATATGTGACTGCTACATTACTCCCTGCTTAGGCTTACTCAGTGATATTTGTCTATTTATATCAAAATATCTGATAGCTACAAATTAAATAGTAGAGGCAAGGATTTTATGTGCCTTCATGTAGCCACTGTTCAAGGCCCATAAATTTAATATATCACTCAAAGAATTTAATTATAATATATTGAGATAAGGCTAGTAAGGAATTAATTAGAACTGAACACCGTCCATAATGTAAAAATGTTAAAGTCTCGTTTTTATTTCTGGAATAATTTCAGTTTCAGTAAAAAGTTCTAATGAAGTGAGATAACTATTATATTAACTCAAGGATAATATCCATTATCTGAACATTTCTTCACACATTATATGAGAAGTTTTATTTTGAAAAAACTCAAAATTGATAAGCTGCAAAAGAAAAAAAATAAGACAATAAAAATATAATCTATAGGTAATTGTATAGACCAGTGGCTATGATCAGTTTGTGTAACTTTGAATAAATTAAAAAAACAGGCAAATGTTTATGCCGATGGTTCCGGTATGCAAATTTGTAGTTAAGATTGTTTACCTGGTTTTCACTGAAACAGGGTTAGATATGACGTCAGTTTAATATGTGGGGGATCCAGCTTTCCTAAGTGGCACTGGAAGGTTATCAAAATAGCAACGATCAGATCAATTGGCATTCTTTGATAAGGGCCCTTCAAACAACAATCGATAAATAATCTCTTCGCCACAAGGATAATGTAATTCCTTAGTAAAACACAGTTTTTAAGACCAAACAGAATCATATCTTGTTTTGATTAATAACTCGGACACTTGAGTGAGTCAGAACTAGGTTTCAATCGACGAGATATATTTCATTACAATTGTTCTAGAAAAGTCAACATTTAAAATGAAATGACACACAAAAATGAATATGTGGAGCAACGTGGTCATGGACCCTAATCCTAATTGAATCTTTTTACTCTCTGCATGGATCCAGTGGAGGTCTGAATGGTGCTATCGTTTCTTGTGCTTTCCATCCTCCTTGATTCTTTATGTCTATTTTGTGTGCTCGGATATTTTGTTTTATATTCGTTTTCTTTTCTTCACATTGGTATTGTTACCATAAATCATCTGCAATTATTTAAAGTAATAATTTTAGCTTATAGGTTTTCCAGGAATGTTCGATGCATGTTGTATTTCGGTCCAACACTAGTTGGTATTCATATTTATTAATAGAATAACTAATTTAGCTTTTGGCCATCAAATATTTAAGATCAACAATAAATAGATTAGTCAGCAATTATTTTTATTGATTCTTATGGCCTTGCAAACTGGTAATGATCAAGAGAAAAACAGTGGTATAATTAGCAAAATGTATGTTTCAGAAGTACACGTCATGAATCTGGGACCATAACTGCCACAAATCCCGGTATTTACTCTCTTCCCACTGCAGAAAGATGTGACATAAGGTCGGAAGATGGAAAGTGTCAAGCCAGCAACTCAAAAAGAGGTGCACTCTGGTCTTTTAAAAATCGCCTGGGAAGCCCCATTAGCATTCCCCAATCGAGGCGCCTAAGGAAGTAAGCAATAAACTTCCTCAACCTCAAAAGAAGGGAAGTAAGGTATTGGAAAAGGGGCCTCCTAGGACTACCCTGGACGAATACCTCAGCCCACTAGATAAAATGTCACCGAAATGACCCAGTTTCTGACAGACTGATTGAACCTCAACTTGCATGCACAAATAAACCCAACCCGACACCAAATGATTGGAGATGCTGCCATGATATTTAGATGTAACTGCATTTATTGTCTCCGGGGTAAGTCTATTTATTCCTACAATGCATAGATCAGCTTACTAATTTAGCAGCAAATATTTATGATCAACAAAATAGATAGTAAAGTAATAATAATAGCAATTTTCTTCTTCGTCGCCTTCATCATCATTTAACATGTCTCTTCCACATCGGATTATACTATATTTATTGTCTCTGGAAACATAAAGTGTCTTTCTTCATGAAACTATCATTTATGTCGGTTTCAATGAGTACTGCTTGAGGTCATATTTTAGTCTTTCTTTACTCTTTCCTCGCTTACTCTGGACCGTGTGTAATTCTGTTTATCTTATCAGAACTAACTCCGGTCTGGGCACATTCAGTCTCAATAATAGGGAGGCAGAACTGTCGTCAAGGCGAACACCACAAATACATCGAACAATAGTCATGCCATTCCTTAGCATCATCAGAAGAACTAAGCTAATAAAAGCCCAGCATACATTCGCATGTAACATGGCACTGCGGATGTAGGAAGAAATTTGACGAACTTGCCTGATGCCCTTCATACCAAGTGACTAATTTCTATACAGAATTATAAACGTTTCACTATCCTGTGATCTTGAAGTGTAAACCCGGATAAATTACTGAACTGTTGACTGGTTTCAGCAAATCCGACTGCTCACATCTTTAAAAGAGAGAATCTCTGATCTGCTGCATGTGCAGGAAAGGGATGCCAACACAAAGACAGGAACACCTGGCAATCAGAAAGAGCAGCAGTTGCGGAAACAATTATGCAAATTATTTCAGGGTTGAACATATTAAACGTACAAATGCTTTCAATCAGTCGATGTTTTTAGATCTGGTTTTACATAGATGTTATTCTTTTCCTTCTGAAGATGATATTTACCTCTAAAATTCAAAGAACATAATACTACAGATACCATCCGGGTGCATCACATTACGTTGTAATAATCAAAGATTGTTGAAATCTTTCAATATTGTCATTTATTATGTTTGCCTTGTCTTGCATCCAATAGTATTAATTCATTTATTGTTACAAAACTGCATTGTTATAACCTTTAAATACAACTCCTTAAGTGTTGCATTTTATTTTACTTTCTCTTCCAGTATCATGTTAGTCGGAACTCTCCCCTCGGTTGAGTGTTCTGTCAGAGTTCAACATTAATGCTAATATTTCCTTTGTGGAAATTTTCATTATGCAAGGCTAAAGTTAAGGGGTTTTAATTTGAATAAGTTCATCATAAATTCCTCCAAATTTCTTTGAGATTATCTGGAGATACTCGAACTGGCCTATGCAAATACAAAAAAAAATATCTGACATTTTAAACATTTTTTAGTTTTACTCATCCAAACAATTTGATCAAATCAACTTTTACATTTTTTATTACTTTTTTTTCAAGATGGAGTATTTTTGCATTTTGTTATCTCCAAAACGCAAAATCTAAACCGGAACAATTTATTCTAAAAAAATCATGATAATTTTAAATGTTATGGCAATAAAAATGGAACTCGTCTAGTTTTCAGATCAATTCAGTTCTCTTAAAAAACTGTAATCTTTTTTTGATTAAATATAATTGTTTGATGATAACTTTAATTTTAATTTACAAATGAAAATAATGGAGAAGTGGTTAACAGTATAATTAGAATAATTTAAAAAACAAAACCTGTACTAGTAATATTTAGTTCATTAAAGCGAGGAAGCATATAGTGAATACCTGCCTGCTTTACTTTGCAATGCTGTCTCTAAAAGAATACTTTTCAAGTGAATTATTAAACTAGTGGAACCCATGGAAATTCCACGATTGTTTTCAACAGCTATCTGTATCATTTACTGGCGATAATAATAATAATAATAATAATAATAATAATAATAATAATTATAATATTTTTCTCCAAATAAATGTTTGTCAGAGTAAATAATATTAAGAAAAAATTGTCTCCTCTTGGTTTGTAACAATATTGGGTTATCCAAAATGTTATCTCACGACTGATGCAATTCTCTATCTATATGTTCCGTCTGCCTGCTTCCCACCTGACTACAACTTGGATATCTTCAAGTCCAACGTTAACAAATTCCTAATGAACCGCCCCCCCCCAAGTAAACACTTCATCAAATCTCCACACTAACGTACTGTACTTGCAATAACCTTTATTCCTGAGTGGCTTCCGGGCCTTGATAAGTTTTTTTAATGTTATCTTTCCATTGTTTTGACTCTCGAGTGTGTATCCGTTGATATCTTATATGCTTTTATATAGAGTGATGTGCTTCTCGGTTGATTAACTGTGTCTAACTGTGTCGGATATATACCTGAGTGTCAAAAGAATGAAAAGAATATTTTGTTGTCACAATCCTAGTAATAAGTCTCCTAAAAGAGAAGTTCTATGGTTGCTTGCATTTAAACCCTTGAAGTGTAATATCAGACAAAGTGCTACCGACATTCGATGTTTGTTTTATTACAGAAAAAGAAAAAGTCTAGAGAAATCTGCATGAAAATATGCCACGTTTATGAGGAGAATGCTGTTCCAGAATGGATGTGCCAGAAATAGTTTTCAATAAGAAATGCTCCTCATTCTGGTCAGCTAAAGATGATCGACAGTGGGTAACTGAAAGCCGTAGTTGAAGGTTGTTGCTTGACAACCAGAAAAATTGTAGACATTCTCAAGATTTCAAAATCGAACGTGGAAAATGAATTGTATTAATATCTGCTTAAACAAAAAAAACAAACGAACGAATCTTTTGACCAATCCAATAATAGTCATTATCAGCTAAATATATTATCTAAATAAATAAAATAAACGTCGCCTTAAAGATATATTTATTTAAAATTGTAGCAACGAGATGTATTAAGTTTATACTCTGACTTATATTTTAGACCTTACACCAAATCCGTTGCTTAGTTCGATGGAAAAACGGTTGAATCCTTCTATCACTAAGACAGTAAACGAGCAAGTACTCTCCAATTCTCTCTCCTCTGATCTTGAGCATGTAGTACAATGGGGAAAGGAGTGGCTGGTTACTTTTAATGCATCTAAAACCAAGCTTCTCTCTTTACATCATCAACATTCTAATCCACATTTGTCATCAATTGAAATGAATGGCTCTCGTCTTCAGGAGGCCTCAAGTTTTGACAAGCTTCTGGGCTTGACCATTACTCCTGATCTTAAATGGAACACGTATATCAAATCTGTTGCCAAGGCCGCTGGAAAAATGGTGGGATCTTTCTATCGATCCAGTAGATATCTCACTGCTGATGCTATTCTCTATCTATATAAGAGCCAGGTACGTCCAAGGATGGAATACTGTTGCCACATCTGGGCAGGAGCTGCTAGAAAGGACTTGTCCTGCCTTGATAGAGTTCAAAATAGACTTCGTAGCCTCGTAGGAGATGTCCTTTTCTCCTCCTTACAACCTCTATCTCACAGAAGAGATGTTGCGAGTTTGTCTCTGATGTATCGTTATTTTCATGGAAAGTGTTCAACTGAGCTTCAATCTATGGTCCCCCCTTGCCAAACTTTCACAAGAAACACTCGTCTAGCTGTAAGCACTATCAGTAGTTTCCCCCACTCTTTATCTGTGCCTAAACCTAAACATAGATTCCATGAACAAAGCTTCTTTCTTAGAACTGCACGCCTGTGGAATTGTCTTCTGTTTTCCTGCTTTCCGGCTGACTACAATATGGTTGTGTTCAAGTCTAAAGTAAATAAATTCTTGATGAGCCGTTCCATATAAGTTATTAAATTTACCAAATTTTCATTACTAATGATTACTATATTGACCAACTTCTACTGTACACTCTTTAACCCTTATCCTTGAGTGGCCTCTGGGCCTTGATAATGTGGTGATGCCTTTGTAAAAAAAAAAAAAAAAAAAAAAAAAAAACTCCAGAAATTATTTCACTCCTGACGAAACCCACTACTTGCATAAGTGTCAAATGTATTCTAAGATAGAGTACGACTATAATGTTTGCGGAGGTGCTGCCTGAAGTACTCTCACTTGCCTTAATAAAGTATAAAATAGACTTTGTAATCTAGTGGGGGATTATCTCTTCTCCTCCTTACTACCTCTTTCACTCAGAAGAGATTTTGTTAGCCTCCATCTACTGTATCATTATTTTCATGATAAATGCTTCACTGAACTGCAATCTCTGTAAAACATCCACAGCAAAAACTCAACTTGTTACAACTGCAGTAAAGAACTCCCTTTCTCTCTCTCTCTCTCTCTCTCTCTCTCTCTCTCTCTCTCTCTCTGTCTCTCTCTCTCTCTCTGCCAAAAATAAAACCGAACTTCTATGAACAAAGTTTCTTTCCTAGAAAAATAGGTGCTGAACTGTCATCTAAGCTTCAACAAAAGTTCTGTGCATTGATTTGTTCTACCTCACCTTGTCCTTCATTTTGCCTTTAACCTTCACCTTGAAATTTGATTGGTTAAGCCGCTGCTGATGTTTTTGCATTGACGAAATGTTGCATCACTCTGCCTATTTACAAGTATTTTAATGGTGGATGCTCTGGCGAACTACTACTAGCCCTTGTACCCCCTCAACATAAATACCCTCGACAAACCCGACAAGCAGCAAAATCCCACCTCTACACAGTAGAGATCCCTAGATGTAAGAAAGTTTTCTACTCCAATAGTTTCTTCCCCAGAACTGCTAGACTTATGAATTCCTTTCCGTACTGACATGCATAAGTTCAAGTGTAATGTGAACAGACATCTTGCTGCTCAACTCCCTACATAGTATCTTTGCAGCTCATGTCCCTAATCAAAATAGCATTGTACCTTGTTTGGGGTGAAAATGTAATAAAAAATTAAAAAAAAAACGTGGGACAAAATATCATGAGCCTGCTTCCTAACCGATTACAAGATGGTCATCCTCAAGTCTAATGTAAACAAATATTGGTACTCATGAACTTATGTTATTGAATAACGTTATTATTTAGAAAGCCATTCTTAACATGGGGATAGGTGGATGTTTTGTAAGTATTCTGTACTTTCACCTAGCAATTAAAAATAAGATATCGTAAAACTTGAATTTAACTTGAAAATACAAAAAAAAATAGCACGGTAATATAAGTGCATAAGCACCCAAATATTTGTTGAGCCGTCCCCTTGAATAATTAATTCCTCTTAAGTAATCTTCTGCTTATTGCACGTATTGTTTCATATCTTCCCATCATGGTAATCATCATCCAACTGACAATCTCTTTACCTCTTATTATCCATGATGTCCTCGTGATAAGTGGTGACCCATGAGACCCCCCTTCCAAAAACTAAAACAAAACAATTACTCATTCTTAACTTAAAAAGAAAAAAAAAACATCAGCAGCGGCTTAACCAATCAGATTTCAAGGTGAAGGCAAAATGAAGGACAAGGCGAGGTAGGACAAATCAATGCACAGAACTGATTAGAGATTAGCTTTTTAATTATCTTTTACTGACAAAATAAAATTAAAATCTAATTATTTGGTACAAATGAACGACAGATCTCATCGACTTTCAAGGTGAAACACAGAGTTAAATACAACTAACAAACATAGCCAGTTATAGAAATGTAATTTATTGTTTTATTTTACTTTAGTTGAAGTTCTCAAAAATCAAGGGCTCCCTTCCTAGGGTTGATCTTTATACGAGATACATAAATATTCGAATATCCCAATAAATCTCCTTTATATCTCAAATGTTGAGTTAGTAAAGAAGTTAAGAATATTCTGCCACCTCGACGTCCATATCCCCCACAAACTTGCTTAGCACCAAAATCACACCCCTTCATTAATGAGATCTCTAAATGCCAGAAAGCTTTCTACTCTAATAGTTTCTCCCCTCCTACAGCTAAACTTTGGAATTCCCTTCCTGCTGCCTGCATTCACGACTGTACTGATATACAGAAGTTTAAATGTAATGTAAACCAACATCTTGTTAATCTTTTCTAGGCATGGTTCCAAGTAGTAGCTCCTTACGTCCAAGTGGCGATATGTGTAAGTAAGTAAAAAAATAATTCCTCTCTTCAATTAACCAGTTAAATATGCTATATTATATCTTTCTTGTGGTCTCTTGGTCTTACTGGATTCCAGGACAAGAATTCCCTTTGTCTGGTGGGGTATCCAGCTTCATGCTATTGAAATAACATCACTTGGAAAAGGTGCACCATTCCTCGTAAATGCCAGTGTGAGTTAACAATACCCAGAAGATATTTGGGCTGCAAATTCTATGTAATTTTAAATATTTAGGGTTTACTTGTAGGAAAAAGTATCTTGACACTAAATTGTCCTGACGACCGCTATACAGAGAGACCGTAGACACACGAGGACAGTGTCTGATAGACATTTAAGGTCTTCGGTATCCATTTCTAATTGAACATTTTAAAAACTGATATGTTTTTTTTTTTTGAAGTTTTCAAAATATAATGTATGAAGCATTGCGTACATTTCTTACAAGTTATTTGTTTCTCTTGTCTGTTAATATTCTTTAAATTTCCTTATTTTACCATTATTTTTTAATTCATCCAATTCCATCTAAAAATGATTTACACTATTGTTGTTGCTGCGGTTTTTTTTATAGGATCAGACAACTTAGTCCATTGCAACATTTCTTTTGAACTGTACAAAACTGCAACTGCAACTTAACAAACATAGATGTTCCATGCATGTGTGTTTAGTTTTACATAATGTAAAACTTCAATTGTGCCTTTCCCACTATCAACGTTACACCGTCCAAAAGTGCCGAAATGACAAAAAAAACTTTAGGAACTCTCAAAATTCTAAAACTTCTCAAAAATCAACTTCTTACATCCTGGGATTTTATGCAATTTCTGTTTCTTTTCACGAAGAGTGTTTATATAGTTTATATAGCTTATATAGTTTATGTAGTTTATATAGTTTATATAGTTCATATAATCTACATAGTTTATATAGTTTATGTAGTTTATATAGCTTATATAGTTTATGTAGTTTATATAATCTACATAGTTTATATAGTTTATATAGTTTATGTAGTTTATATAGTTTATGTAGTTTATATAGTTTATGCAGTTTATATAGTTTATGCAGTTTATATAGTTTATGTAGTTTATATAATTTATATAGTTTATATAGTTTATGTAGTTTATATATTTTATGTAGTTTATATAGTTTATATAATTTATATAGTTTATATAGTTTATATAATTTATATAATTTATATAGTTTATATAATTTATATAGTTTATATAATTTATATAGTTTATATAGTTTATATAATTTATATAGTTTATATAGTTTATATAATTTATATAGTTTATATAGTTTATATAATTTATATAATTTATATAATTTATATAGTTTATATAATTTATATAGTTTATATAGTTTATATAGTTTATATAATTTATATAGTTTATATAATTTATATAGTTTATATAGTTTATATAGTTTATATATTTTATATAGTCGGGTTTATATGCTTTATTAGTTGCACTTTTATCAAATGCTTGCCAAATTATATACACGCTCATATTCTTTCGCTGTGATTGTTGAAATCAAAACAGACGAACTTGTTAAGTCAACAAAACAAGTTTATTTACATTTATACGATGGCATATGATGAGAGAGAGAGAGAGAGAGAGAGAGAGAGAGAGAGAGAGAGAGAGTGTGTGGTTTAATCGGTGGTGGGTATGTATGTGCGGGGCAACGGTAGAAATTTCACTCATTGTTTGAGTCGCTCACTGTCTCTTTCACTGTGTTTTCTGTTTGCCTATCTCTTATATTGAAATTCTATACATCGGAAATCGATGACTGATTTGGAATGCTCCCTGTCTTTAGTCGACATTCCACCCCAAATTAAAATATAAGTTGTTTCCGTTTTTTGGGTCATTTTCCGTGACCCCCAACTCTTCAATTGGAATGTCGATTTTCCTTTATTTTAATTGATCTTCAGTCGGATTAAGCTTTTGGCTTTGCTCACATCCTGCATTTGTGTGTGTGTGTGTGTGTGTGTGTGTGTGTGTGTGTGTGTGTGTGTGTGTAATACATCCGATATTTTCCGGCGTCGTCCATCACATATATGCAACAAGATAACACAAAGAGACGTTTGCTGAGAAGTTTGATTTTGAAGAGAACTGATTAATGTTTTCTTAGCTAATTATTTGCTAATTAATTAATTTCTTAACTGAAATGAGTAACACGCAGACAGAGGCATTGAGATAACATTTTGCAAAGTTTTCGAAATAATTTCACGCAACCCATGCCGACTTGCATTATTCGATGCCTTCCGATCGGCACCCACAGACAGACTGATTTGAAAATCTTAATTTTGTCTCAGCCTGAAAAGATGATGTCATTCGTCATCTCAATCTGATTTGTTTCCCATTTGACCTGCTACTCCTTGCCTTAACTTTACATCCCCCCTCTCTAGAAATTCATTCTAGCTAACTTAATGGCCATTGATATAGGGTCCTTAATATGCACAAATGAAAGCTTTACAAACACTAGATTGAATAAAGTGAAAGGAATCTACCAATTGTATTTCACATTCTAAAGCATCAAATTTTCCCCTCTGGCATCATCTCAATCTTGCTATCTCTACTCTTAATCTCTTTTCACTAACACTGTTGTAGTACCCAAATCACTAACCAATCATATAGTTTCTGTATAGCATTGTATTATAAAAAATCTCTTGAACCAAAAAAAGAGAAAACGAATCCTGCATTTGCTGCCTCACTTTATATCAGAGTTTCAAACGCTAATGCACTTTTTTTACGCTGTTATTTTTTTAGACTAATTTCATACACAGTTGTTCTTATTCTTATACAGCATTATCATATTAACACACTATGTCTACTTAGACCACCAAAGTTAAGCGACGTTGAGCCTAGCCAGTATTAAATGGGTAACCATTTGGGAAAACAGCTGCTGTATCTGCTTTCCGCTTATCTCGGCATTGTTTCCAGTTATCGAGGACTTCTCTTTGCCATTGGATTCAAACAGTGCTGCTTAAAGAAAGGTGCGGTTGGTTATTGCATAACACTTGCTTCACAATTACACGGATGCCATTACAAGGGGTACCCATTGTCTCTCAAGACTGAATGGAAGTCATGATGATCTCTTCATTCAGATTATCTATCAATGTTCTTTTATAAGATCAGTATTAGTATATACAGACAACTCAGCAGCTCACTATGCTAAAGCTAAGATCAAAGTGTAGTACATATATATATATATATATATATATATATATATATATATATATATATATATATATAATATAAAGCTGAATGTCTGTGTGTGTGTGTGTGTGTGTGTGTGTGTGTGTGTGTGTGTGTCTGGTCACGAATAGGCTCTTATATGGTTGACTATTTTAAAAAACTGATTACATATAATGATAGAAGATCTATCGAGACACAGGAATGGGTATGTTTGATCTGGCAGAACGGTGGTTCATTAAAATTGCGGGGTCTGCGTTCGCGCCTGGTCCACAAAGTATGGAAATAAAAAATTAAAAAATTAAAAAAAAAAGTTTACAAGTGTTTTTGATATAGATGCACATAAGAATACTTTGATAAGTATGTTTTAACTTAAATAGGGATGGTATAATAAAATTGTGGGGTCTGCGTTCGCGCCTGACCTCCATAGAATGGAAATAGGTACAAACTTTAATAAAGACTTTTCATATCTATCTGCGTAAGTATACTTTGATAATTATGTTTCAGTTTGAAGAAATATGGTATAATAAAATTATGGGGTGTTCGTTCGCACCTGACCTCCATAGAATGGAAATATGTCACAAAGTTTAACAAGGTTTTTTAATATAGATCCACAGAATATTGTGATAAGTGTTTCAGTGTGAACAGGTATGGTATGATAAATTATGGGGTTTATCTATTTTATTTTTATTCATCATATTTTGCTTTGGTTTTGATGCCCCCAAATACGAAGCTATCTCTTTACAACCCTTCCTTTTCACAATCTATATATCTATAAAAGTGAACGTGTCTGTCTGTCTGTCTGTCTGTCTGTGTGCCTGTGTGTCTGTCTGTCTGTGTACATTTCCCTACGCAATAACTCTGTCAATTTTTAGTCTATAGACTCGAAATTTGAAATACCGGGTACTGAGATTTGGGAAAATCGATGTGACGGGTGTCAGCCAGAAATTTGGCTGTTAAGGGGTCAAATTTCAACGATTTGACCTTTAAGAACTCTACCAAACTCCTCCGACAATTTTGGGTCTAGACCTGGATCTAACTTAATAAAGTGATTTGAGCCCGAAACTATAAATTTTAATGGGTCATAATAGGGGTCAAATTAAAAAAAAAATTTACTCTTTTTTTTTTTTTTGCTCAGCATACACCTCCAAACACCCGGGCAACGCCGGGCTGAAATGCTAGTCTATCATACTTTCGTAAATCAGAGTCCATTTTCTGTAGTTTTTTTTTAACCCAGTCAACGACGGGTACTTTTGTTAGTATATATATATATATAGTGAACAGAAAAACTAATTTTATATTATTTGTTAGTATATATATATATATATATATATATATATATATATATATATATATATAAAGAGAGAGAGAGAAAGAGAGAGAGAGGTAAAAGCTTGAGAATTTTCTGATGCTGTGTCATCTTTAAAGTGAGTTTTTTGTGTTTTTGTCTTGTTCTTCTCATCTTTTTGTTCACCTTTCTTCCTTTCGTTTTGTTTTGAAATAGTGTGTTTTTTTTTAATTAATAAATGTTCGTCTCTGAAGAGCAGCCTATAAAACCAACAACAATTTGTGAAACGTGCGTGAGAGTGAAAGAACAAAATTAGGCATTCACTGAAATAAAATAATAAAAAAAAAAAATTATGATTGTGAACTGATTTTTTTTTTTGTCTTAGGAATGCATCCAACTAGTGCATATATATATATATATATATATATATATATATATATATATATATATATATATATATATATATATATATATAAATTAAATTAAATTTTAAACACTATATGTTAAGTAGGATGCTTCTAAAATAAACTATTAAATATAATAATCACAATTCGGAAATAAGTGTTGCAATCCTTTACTTCTGATAAACTTTATATCGTAATCAATATCAATATTCAGAGATATTCGAGTTAATCAACGTTTGATTCTTAAGGCTATTTCCGTTATCTTTTAATTACACGAAATACTTGTTAAAATATTGCTTGGTTAAGGGATTGATTTTGATTTTTAAAAAAATGGCATTCTAATTGTTTAAATTAGTCAATTATCTCTTACCTTCTCTAATTGTAGGTTGTTTGATCCCCACACACTTTTTGTACAGTCTCTATCACTCTCGTTTCTGTCTCTCTCTCTCTCTCTCACTCACTCACTCACTCACTCCCTTACTCACACTTAAAAGTAAAACAACTATTTAGGATTGAAATAGTCCTACTGGTAATAATACCATTAATACTATTTGACTCATAGCTGGAAAGTCAAAGAGAAAGAAAGAGAGAGAGAGAGAGAGAGAGAGAGAGAGAGAGAGAGAGAGAGAGGGAGTAAATAGAGAGAGAGTGAAGAAAAGAGAATGAGAAGGAGAGATAGTGAACAGAAAAACTAATTTTATATTATTTTTTAAAAATTTAACTAGCTTTACAAACTCTCTTTTTCTAATTCAAACACCAGTTAACACTCTTGTTCCTAACTTAGGACGGCTATTATCATTTCTTACTTCCTATTTCGATTTTAACGGCCCACTTGGCATGAAAGAGTTTGCAAATGGACCAGAAGATTGGAGTTCAATCCTCGATCAAGACATACCAAAGACTTAAAAAATGGTATTTGATGCCCCATTGCTAAACACTCAGCATTATAAAGAAAGGATCAAGGTCAAGTAGAATAATCCTGGGAATGGCACCTTCCTTTACACCTCAGTGCAGCAGCTAATAAAAAGGAAGCCTTTGGGTTGCCCTCGACTATAGTCGACCATTTAGCTTAGTTTATAGTCATGGACTCACCCAGACACAAAAAGAGATTTTATTTAATATTTATCTAATGTTGCTGCCTTTTTTTTTTTTAACTTGATATTTCATAGATTATTAATTTACTTACAAACAAAATTTCATAGATTATTGATTTACTACAAAAAAATAAGCTTTGAAAATTTTAAAACATAAGAAAAATATTTTTAATTTCCTTCTGCCAGAAAATATATCAATATTAGCAAAGATACCCATGCTTCGCAGGTGGTGGAGGAGGGTGATCTGATTCAAATTCACAAAGAAATTGGTCGGCGTCATGGTGGCGGCCCTAAGGATGGTGAGAACCCCAACTTGGTGTGCACCATCCCTAGGTGAGGGAGTATATGCGGAGCTGCAGCAAATATGACCTTAACCTTTGATTCTGACTTTGAAAAATAGTGTGCACCATCCCTAGGTCGGAGACCATCATCCTGTCAAGTTTGGTCATAATCAGTCCAGTGGTGTGGGAGTACAGTAGTGTTACAATATTTTTGCACTATAATGGGGTATGATCCTGCAAAGTCGGGAGATTCTATTTATAAACGATGCTGCTAGGAACTGACGAATCGAATTAATTCACATTCTGCTACCAACCAATCAGAAACCAGAATTACTCCATAAATATTATACCTTTCTGTGGGAGCCAACACACAACATTTGTCAGACATGTCACCCTCAAAGAAGACTGCGGCTGTCATGTTATCATGGAGTGATCTTTTCAAACTAAGAAGAGTTGGTGGACAGCCCAACTTTTGTAGGATGGCAAACAGACCATCTCTACTGACCATGTAAAAAGCTTTCGTGAGGTCCACAAATGCGATATGGAGAGGTCTACATTATTTTCTGCATTTTTCCTGGATTTGACGCACTGAAAATATCATGTCCATGGTTGAGCACCCGCTGTGGAAGCTGTATT
>NC_136494.1:37588831-37618831 GCF_053919585.1 Euprymna scolopes | reverse complement strand
AAAACAAAAGGTTTTCTGTTAAAATATTTAAAAAAAAACGAAGGTATCATGAAACAATTATACGTATATGGAAAAAATTATTTTCATTTTTTTGCATTAAGATAACTTGAAGTTTTGGCATCGGATTTGTAATAATAATAATAATAATAATAATAATAATAATAATAATAATAATAATAATATGATGAAAATCATAATAATTATAATAATGATGGTAATAATAAAAATAATGATAATAATAATGATTATAATAATAATGATAAAAATACAAACAATAATGACAATAATCTTAATACTAATGATAACGATAATATTAAGATTAATTATAATAGTAGTAATAATAATAATGATGATAGTAATAATTGTTGTAATAGTAAAAATAATGATATTAATAATAAGGACAATAATAATAATAATGATAATAATGATAATAATAATGATAATAATAATAATAATAATAATAATAATAACAATATTAAATTAATAATAATAATGATAATAATAATGATAATAATAATGATTATTAGAATAATAATAATGATATTTATAATAATGATAATAATAATAAAAATACTTATAATAATAATCATGATAATAATAATGATAATAATAATAATAATAATGGTAATAATAATGATAATAATAATACAGATAATGATAATAATAATATTAATGATAATAATAATGATAAAAATAAAAAATAATAATATTAATGATAATAATAATGATAATAATAATAATGATAATAATAATCATAATGATAATAATAATAACAATAATAATGATAATAATAATACTCACGATTAGAATAATAATAATGATAATATTAATAATAATGATATTAATAATAATAATAATAATAATAATTATAATAATAATTATTATTATATTAATAACATGATAATAATAATAATGATAATAATAAAAATAATTATAATAATAACGATGGTAATAATAATAATGATAAAAATAAAAATAATAATAATAATAATAATGATAATAATAATGATAATAATAATGATAATAACAATATTAATGATAATAATGATGATGATGATAATAATAATTATAACAATAATAACAATATTTATGATAATAATGATTATAATAATAATGATAATAATAATATTGATAATAATAATAATAATAATAATAACAATAATTATTATAATAATAATAATTATATAATAACAATAATAACTATAATTATAATAATAATATTATAATAATAATAATAATTATTATTATTACAATAATTATTACATAATAACATTAGTAATAATAATAATAATAATTATATAATAACAATAATAATTATAATAATAATAATTATATAATAACAATAATAATTATAATATTAATAATAATAATTATAATAATAATTATTATTATAATAATAATGATAATAAAAATAACAATAATAATAATAACAATAATAATAATAATAATAATAATAATAATTGTAATAATAATAATAATAATAATAATAATAAAGTTGTAACATTATATGGAAAAATTAATTATATGAAAAAATAGGGTTAAATTGTTTTTGATAAGTTTCTTTATTCTGATATTGGTAGCTGAAACAAAAATGAGAAAAGAAAAACAATAATCCGAAAATTTAACTCTCTCTCTCTCTCTCTCTCTCTCTCTTTCTTTTTCTACATTAATAATTGAACCATTTCGGCTTTTGACGTGGAACAAATATCTAATTTCCAATGTGATAAAAAGGCAACAACGTAATGAAGCTAGGTGCAATATGCTAGAAATATTGGTATTACAAATGGGAATTAAGATGATGTTTGTCTATCGCTTGCAAAGATGATTGTGATCATGTGATTGTTCTGTGGGTTCGAAGATGTCTTGTTAAATCGATCGATCTCTGAAGTATTTCCCATATGTGGGACACTGGTGGGATAATTCTGTATCAGAGATGCTGATTGTTTTGTCTTTTCTAATGTTACATTTTCTCCCGTGTTCTTCATTGTGTGTGGATTTAGCAATTGCAGCCCTCATTTTGCCTCCTTGATTAAGTTTAGCCCTCATTTTGCCTCCTTAAGCTTAGCAGCAGTGTTCCAAAATCCATAATGATATATTAATTAATTTAGGAGTGAATCCCATACATATAAATATATAAACATATATTATATAAACAGAACCCGGTCACACACCTCACAGATTCAAAGATCTCCAGTATTGGGTGGCAAAGTTTAGCATTTTCTACATGCTCTCTTGAGCTTCGTTCGGTTTATCTTGGTTGCTTCAAGGCGTTCCGTGCCCCTGTATATCAGTGCCCTCCACTGTTTGCGATCATATGCTAGTGACTCCCAACAGTTAACAGGAACATGAAAGACTCTCCTTGATGCTATCACGAAAACGTTTTTTGCGCTTGTGCTACGATCTTTTGTCAAGAAGGAGCTCACCATAAAACAACTGTTTTAGGAGTCGATAGTCATCAAGCAAGACAAGATGACCTGGCCAACGCATCTGGTTCTTTATAACAATGGTAGCAATACTGGTTGTTTTAGCCTTATTTAAGACATATGTATCAGGGACAAAACTTATACAAATATATAAACATCTATATGTACCTTAATTTATACAGATAGATATCTACTTCTGTTCCAATTCAACATTTTGAAGATATCTTTATTATTAGAAGATCTATGATAACTAAATGTTAAGTTTTTCCTGTGATGCCATAGGTTGCAGAAATAAAATGATTAAAACCAAATGTATATTTTGTGGTCAGGTGTAGATTAAATTTGGATTATATGAAAGTTTTTTGAAAGCTGGCATATGAAATTTGTAAATGTAATTTTAATCTAAATGCAATATCGCGAGAGAGGGCGAGAAGAAAGAGAAAGAGAAAGATAGAGAGAAGAGAGAGAGAGAGAGAGAGAGAGAGAGAGAGAGAGAGAGAGAGAGAGAGAGAGATTCAAATAGTTTGAACAAAATAAAACAAAGAATATTTGATTTGTTTTTTGGCTCTTCATATTATTTGAAACAATCTTTTTACAAATAAAAAAAAAACAAAACGAAATTTATTTCCATCGTATTAAGTTATTTTTCTCCATTTTTTCAGCAGTAACAGTTCACTTGGAAGAATCTTTTTTTTTGTTCTTTTAGTGGCTTTAGAAAAATGTCTTTTTTATATGAAACATTTGATGATGGTGTTTAGGAGGGAGACTGGAAGTCATTGCTCGGGTCTTTAGATTTAAAGATTATCCAGCAAGATTTCCACCACCCCTACTACTGTTCACTTTTGGATAGGGAAAATAATCTATGACCACGTTATAAAAATTATATATATATATATATATATATATATATATATATATATATATATATATATATATATATATATATATATATATATCCCCAATGGGCAATAACATTTTGAGCATCAACAAAAAATAAAATCAAAAAATAATAAATGAAATCTGCAAATTGCAGGAATTATCAACAGTCTTAGACTATTTCAATGTTTCGTCTATACAAAATTCAATATTCTTTATATATATATATATATATATATATATATATATATATATATATATATATATATATATATATATATATATATAAATGGTAAAAGTAGATAACATGGAAACTGCTTTAAGAGCTTAACGCGTTTTGTTCCTTTCAGAACCTCAGCAAGAAACAAAATTGAGAAAATTTTCATTGTTGAAACAATGAAAAAACAAAAAATATCTTTGAACACTTGTACTTATTTTGGTTCTTGTTAAGTATAGAACATCTCGACCGCTGTAATTTTCGACCTTCTTTGAACCTTCTGAAAAACCCGAACTAAATCCTTCATTTCATCTGCTGGTGTCGCTTCTCATCTGCGGAACACGTTAAAACAGAACTACTTCTCTATCAGTTACAACATGGTCTTCTTTAGATTCAATGTCAAGTTCCTCTTATGACTCGTTCTCACTCATAATTCGAGCTTCATTCATCCCATCAGTAATTTGCTTGTAAGGTTCTTCATCTCATTGTCGTCTTTAAATCCCATGTTGTGTTTTTATACAGAAGGTGTAAGACAAGTTAGCGGCTATGTCTGATGTACCCGGTGATTTATCCGGTGTCCCTGAAAAGTCTTATATCATAAGTTCTTGTGTGTGCCAAGTTCGAATCTAGTTGAATCAACAGAAACACTTTCATCAAAACCACACTTGACCTTGTGTCTAACGTCCTGGAAAGCAGGTTAATAAAATAAGTTCTTGAAGTTATACGTTTCTCATTTTCATAGATTTAAGGCGTATCAGATATAGCCGCTAATTTTGATTACTCCTGTGTACAAAAAAAAACTCCAATTCATTTCTATCATAAAAAATGTCTTCTCATTTTACCGCTTGAAACTACGAAAAAAAGCTCTTAAAGTAGTTTTCCATTTTGCATCGTTTTTACCATTATTTTGCCATCCAGATATATCAATTTATATATCATTATTTTTTTTTAAATATTTATACATATATAGCTGACACATATATGCATATAATATCATTATTGTTATTATTTAGATAAAAAAACATTTTTCTGGCATTTTTATTCAAAAGTTAAAAATGTTATCTTTAAAGAAAATATCTTATTTTAAATTTATACACACATATATATATATATACATCTTCAGTTGTGAAGATTATTTTTATCTTTTCTAAATAGCGGTTTTTTTTTCATTTTCAATTAAAATTTATTCTTCAGTCTAATATATTGTATACCAATATCACCGCGGAGGGGCAGGCCCTATATCCACCATAAAATGTGTGAATAATGGGTCATAATGTGTGAAAACAAGTCTGTATTGTACGCTGTTTAAACCATCATATTTTAGCCGCTTGCGTCCAGTTTGTAAAAGTCTTGACCTGTAAAATATGAAAGAAAAATAGATTTAGTATAATGCTAAATATTTTTATCAATGCTGAAATTAAAAGAACAAAAAAAATTGTTGATACAAATAATGACAGGAACAAGTGAAGCATGCATGGTCCCTCGTGAGTGCACAATGAACGAGGCATAAAAAATGACAAAGTTCAGCATTTGCCCTCTCCCATTTAGCTCCAAAAGTTTCCAGGGGACGTCAAATCCTGGTGAAAACGAACAAACGGTGCAGTTTTAGGCCTTAACATATGTAAATTTGAGTTCTGCACCATGCAAAAAAAAAAAAGAGATGACCAAGTCCATCATTTGCCCCACCCTCTCCATTTAGCCCCAAACGTCTCCAAGGCCTTAACATATTTAAATTTGAGTTCAGCACCATGCAAAATTGCTAAATAGACATACACAGAAAATTTTGGACAAATATGGTAAACTAGTCCCAAAAATGGAGTGTTTTTATTAGTCCTAAAAGAGTCCCTGGGGCACAGTAAAGAGTTATCGCCAAGTATAGACAAACAAAATTATATAGAAATCAGTTAGTTACAATTTTTCAGAAAGTTTTATAAAAATCCAAAGCATCATTTTTTTTTTAATAAACACGAAAGTGTCAATCTTAACCATTTTAACCCAAAAGGTACACTTGGGGGGGGGGGCAACCGGAGTTTTTACTGATATGTTTAATGTTTGCGCAAAATTTCAATAACTTCCAAGGCATAGTTATTGAGAAAAGTGCGGACGAACAGAGGAACGGATAAAGGTGAATTTACAGGTCCACCCTCCTTTTGTTGGGGAACTAAAAATCTTTTCGTGTAGAATAGAATTTATTAGATCAATTATACTTGAGGCACCCTAAATCAGAAATGACCAAACTGACACAAAATTAACAAAATTCCAATATCAGTGTGGCACAATAATAAATAGTTTCTTTTGGAGGAGACCTAGAGCTTCCCACATTTAAAAGCCTTATGCCTGACCTTCCTTGTGCTCTAATGAAAACGAGTATGATTTAAAAAGTATTATCAAAACACTGGCGATTCCAGAGCATGCTGTCAAAGGGTGAAGATTGCTTAAAGATAGAAGACAGTAAACCCAGTGAAATAATCACCTTATATTTGCGAAATAAATGCAAAAATAAAAGAAAACATTTTTATAAAAACATGTGTTGTAAACTTATTTCATACAAACTAAATATCCCAACCCAGATAATTAATACTTAGAAGAGAATTAATGACTTCAGGAAAAGAACTGTCAAGCAGATGTAACAGATGTCATATAAATATTTTGATCTACAGGGAATTTGCTTTTCGGTTTATCTTTTCTAACACCTGTATGTGTCCAGGACGTAATAGCCATTTAAGGAACGTCCCCACGATATGAGCACACCAATCCAGTCTCCCTAGTAAATGATTTTATTTTTTTGTAGTTGAATTATCAACAAAACACCTGCTGTTGCAGATTTTTTTTACAAAAATTAAATTTAAATTGGTTTATTTTTTTAATTGAATTATTTTTATATATTTAGAACTTGGTAGTCTCTAAGTTTTATAAAACAAAACGTTTTGTTAAAAAATCTGCATATTATTTTATTTATAATCCACGGGAGTAGCATGGTCTTGTTCCTCAGCCATGACTGGGTAGAAGTCCTAAGTAATTAGCAATTGCATTTTTTAATGTTGCCCGCCCTGAGAATTAAACCTTCAACCTCCAACCTCCAGAAGAGTGAATCTTACAACTGAACAGTAGTCCAAATAATATGAAAAAGAAAACTCTTTGAACACTTGCGTTCATTTTGGTTCATTTCGGCAGTTGTAATCTTTGGCCTTCTTCGGTTGTCATAGTTGGCAACTTCGAACTAAACTTTCAATTTAATCTCAGTCATGGCATGTTTGCCCTTGGCACCGAAACCAACAGTCGACCATTTCTGAAATGAGATTTCCTTGTTGATTGCAATATGCTGCTGGTCCTGTGCAGTTCTAAGAGATCCATCCTCCCAGGCTTTGCCCTCTCTCGTATATAAATTTTGATTTTTCTCTTAGATTTGAATCAATTTAATGTTACAAACAAGACATACATGATGCATACATTACTATAATGGATATTCGGTGTCTGTATACTCGTAACTAAAATGCATATATATAAAAATTATTAGAAACATGTGATTAGGGATTCTCCCATTCACCTGGGATTAAATATTTGGATTAGGAAAAAGTGAGTTTGCAAAGCCAGTTAAAAATAATAAAAATAAAATTACAAAATCCAAAATTAGTTATCACTCTCTTACTATGTCTTAAATAGTATAATAGCTATTAGTGATATTCCCTTTTTTTTTATAATAGACGATTCCAGTAGTTTTATTTTTTCTGTATAACTTCTGATAAACAGAGTGAGAGAATAACGAAAGCGAGAGTGATAGACAATCTATAGAATAGGAACTATTGGTCAAATAAAATTAAGTTTGAAAGGGAGAAAGTGATGGATCTAAAATTATTTTTCTTTCTTACTATTTCTTCTCATCTCTCTTTTTCTATTTTGTCTATTTTTCTTTTATCTCTCTAGCTATGAGCTTAAATATTAGTAGTAATATCTCCTATTTTTCACAATGGACCATTCCCATCTTTTTATTCTATCTTTTATTTATTTTCTTCGTTTTAGTAAATAAAGAAAGCGCGCTCGCTCGCTCGCGCGCGCGCGCGCGCGCGAGAGAGAGAGAGAACAAAAGTGAGTGTCAAATCACATACAGTGAGAAAGGGTGAAAGTGATAGATGATAAGTGATATGTAACTTGATGAAAGGACTAAATTATAACTAATTAGAACAATTAAAATCGATTTTTCTTCTTCTTTTTAAACATAACTCAATCCCGAAATTGAGGGTTATTTTAGCATCTATTTTGTGTGATTAGAATATATAGGGCAAAATTCTTTAGAAAACACACCTTGATTTACTTGTTTTTCGCACAACAATAGATAAACTAAACGATCGTTTATCTTTTTTCATTTTTATATTCATAGTAATCGAAAATATAGTCAACAATTCTTTCACCAAATTGTCTTGATTGATTGTATTATTCCACAAAAAATCAATCTTGTTACGCTGGCCTTATCTTTAGCAATTAGATCATCATCCGGGTTCTTTTCATTATCTCGTGAACAAATAAACATGGCCAAAGACAGTAAACTGCATTCACAATAAAAGAGAAGATTACAAACCAACATTAACAATTGACAGGCAAATCGGCTTTGATTCCTGGTCGCAACTTTAACAAATACCAATACTAACACAACTTAATAGTAGTCAATTTTGCAAATAATAGATTTCTAAATAGTTGCATCAAAAGGGTCTATTTAGAAGTTTCTTCTTTAGAAGAGAATTGAAACCGAAAACAAGTCTGATTGGCTGATAAATTATATTCAGCCATTTTGTTTAGTGATGATGTATCTCATATTATAAATGAATGAAGGAATAAAAGAGTTATTGCTTTCCGTCTCTTAATTAAAATACAACATTCTATCAATAATGTGCAGAATTGAAGAGCAATGAAGCCTAACCAATGACGTCCAATTCTTTATCATCTAAGCTTTCCTCGGGCCCCCAAGATCAACAAAGATTGAAGCATTCCTGCAATGATCTGGTCCCTGTTGGTTTTGCCGTGGGAGTAAAGTTCTGTGCAGTTCTAGGAGGTCCACTCTCCCAGACTTTGCCTTCTCTCCTTGAGAAAGGGTTAGTTTATTGTTAATCGCCTGAGGTGCCCTTACCGGGGAACGCCGAAAGGACTTCCCGTTAACTTTTTGCAGCCCCCCCCCCCCACTCTCAGGGGTGCTGGCTTCTCAATCCCACTTTCTGACCCCGGTGTTTAAGTTCTTGCAGTGGGAGATAACTAAGCTAATGAATTAGTGAAATGAAAGAAACAATGTCATTTTGAACAGAATTTTATTCAGTTAATTTTAATATTTTAATCACAGAAGGAAGCAACGTTGAACATGGTCAGTACTAAATGGGTGACTATTTGGGAATAACAGATGTTAAGTTATCTCCTTTTATATTAAGATAAAAACATGTTCTTTGTATTAAGTTCTTAGAGTAATCTTCCTTGATTGTTATTGTGGATTAATGACTGGAAAATTTTCAAAGTGTAGCATCTGTTCTGATACTATGCTTTATCTATTTTGTCCTCAGTCTAGTCTATTTCTAGACAAACAATTTTGGTGCTTATGCACTTATGTTACCATGCTATATTTTTAAAATAATATTTGCAAGATAAATTCAAGTTTTAGGATATCTTTTTTTTATTTAATTCCCGAGGGTTGTTTGTTCTCATTCCGTCTGCAATTACTAGAGAGATGTATTAATTTATTTTATTCTTCGTTAATATCGCATATACTAATAATTCTATTATATTATAATTAGGTAAAAGTGCAGAATAGTTACAAAAGACTCTCCCTTCGAGTTAAACAGTTAAGAATAGCTTTCTAAATAATAACGTTATTTCAACACGGTAACAGTACCGCATAAGTACCACAATTTTTTATTTTTGTTTCAATCCAAAGTGCCCATTTTTGAGGAGCTGGATTTTCCCTATATTAAAAACCAACCTTATGCTTAATACCTCCCTTCTTTCTGTTTATGCAAGATTTTTATTTCTCTTAGCTGATTTTTTTTTTTAAGTTCCATTTCTTTTTGTAGCAAGAAACCAATCAATATATCAGTCTATGAAGCAACTCAGGTTTCTGATGTTTCAAAAGGTTTTTATGAAAAAAGAATAACATGTATTTGATAGCATATTAAATGCACTTCCATCGATTATGGCCGTTTGCCAGATATTGTTGGTCCTCGCGATGATATCAAATCACAGATTACCTGGCTCAAAACTCAAGAGTTGTTCAACTTTTGAACAAGTAGCAAGGAATTATATTTCAGAATTTTTGAGATGAGGATTGATATTTTTTATATTTGGACTACTCTTCTCATCTTGACCGTTATATTTACAACTTTTCAGACGATTTAATTTCCTACCTTCTTTCGGTGCGTCTTTTAGAACGTGGTAGTCTTTACATTGAATTTGTAACCTGTAAGGAATTTTGAACATTTTTATTTATTTATTTTTATGGAAATCGTTCCAGTCAAGCCATCTGATTTAAGGCACTAAAAAAATACCACTTCAAGGTCAAAAACTATCCAATGATAAGTGTTGTATGCATAGATTCTGACGCAACAAACAACAATTTTTCCCCTTTGTCAGAAATAGCGTTCATTGAATGTGAGATATTAAAGGACAAAAACATCTTCAGGTGCATCTTTATAAATTTGTGAATCTGTACCAAACATGGCAACCTATATAAAATTTTAAACTGAACACTTTATTTAATTCCCGAGGGTTGTTTGTTCTCATTCCGTCTGATTGCTAGAGAGATGTATTAATTTATTTTATTCTTCGTTAATATCGCATATACTAATAATTCTATTATATTATAATTTCCTTCCTTGGAAATCCCATTAATCCCATACTAATAATTCTATTTCTATTATAATTTTCTTCCTTGGACCACTTATCTTTGAAATTCTTTTCCTGCGCCCTGTTTTCGTATTACTACCAACATGCAAAAATTTAAATGTAATGAAAACAAACATCTTGCTAATTTATTTATTGCAGACTATTATCCTCATCTTTTTTTTTTTTTTAGTTGTTATTTCACGACATTTTGGCCAACTATTCCTCTGGCCTTCGTTAGGTGGCAACTGTGACGGGATAGGAACTCCGAATCTCTTAACTGCATACTCAGCAACTATTCAGGAATAGTTGGCTGAAACGTCATGAAAAACAATTAAAAAGAAAAAAGATGAGGATAATAGTCCGTAATAAAACAAATTAATAAATAATACTCATCTCAATAATGAATTCCAATTAAATAATATATATACCATTTTGCTACCTAACACCCTACTCAGATTGCTATAAATCTGACACCTACCACAGTAGCCCTTTAGGCTTTTAGGGAATAGATGGTTTTTAGAAACATGTTGATATGAGTATTGTTCTGTAGAAGTATTAATCATTGTTGTGAATGTAGAAATTATTCGTGAATGTAGAAATTATTTGTGAATGTAGAAATTATTTGTGAATGTAGAAATTATTTGTGAATGTAGAAATTATTTGTGAATGTAGAAATTATTTGCTTCCTCGAGTCTTAAAACAGCAACAAAAAAAATCGATTACCCTCAAAAGATATTGATTGATTTTAATTTTTTCAACTTTTGCTCTTTTTTTTTCCGTACACTTATTTAATTTCCTTATCTTTTAATGACCTAATTTGTGTGTATTAGAATTCAGTAAATGGCCATGACGGAGCCATAAAGTCTCTTGGCGGCAATCTTGTAAGGTCTGAATGGTAAAATGCTACAATAATAAAAGAAAGCCCAGCAGCAGCCTCCCCCCCCTCCCAAAAATAAATAAAAGAGAAAAGAGGAAGCAGTCGGCCATATTTGAAGTAGAGAGTCAAAAGAAAGGAAAAGAAGAAATGAGATTTTTAAAAGGCCAAAATCAGTTTTGGCAACGAATACAAAGGTTGTACGTAACAGGACTAATGGGTTTAGAATGCTTCCAACTGATATAAAGGTAACAGAGATATCAATAACATACAGAAGCAACTTGCTTCTGCTGTAATAAGACTACCCATGGCGTAGGTAGAGAAAGTAATAATGATAATCTATATAATAATACACTATGGCAATTTCGCCTTTGTACGCATGCTATCACCCTCCAGCTATGTTTTAAAAAAGGGATAATTTTTTCACTGCATTGTCATGTAAAAATAAGCTTGCAAAAAGCTGCTGGACAAACTACTTAAAATGTTTAGGAGAAGAAAGAAAGCAAATTTCGCCATCTCATAACATTTTAAAAGAATTCAGGAAGAAATCCTTCACTATTACCCGAATCCTACTTTTCTCAGTATTCTGGTTACTGTAGTTTCGGAATATATCTTTCCCTGAAACACTTTCGAAGTTTTTTAAGTTTTTCCATTTTATGGTCGTCTGGCGTGAACGTAGACCCCACGATATTATTGCGCTGTATTTGGATATCTGTACCACATATGGTGCTATTCTACTCACTAGATTTTGTAAATAAGAGACACAAAAATATACCTGCTTCATAGAGTCTGTGTTTAATGAAAAATGCTGTTATTTTTATGTCAAATTTTGGAAATAAAATATCAAGCACTTGCTACACATGGTTTGAAATGGGTAGTTGACTCCATGATCCATTTCGTCAAAATTCAACAAACTTACACAAAACTTTTACATGAGTTTGAATTTCATCCTGAGGTAATCATTATATCAGCTTGTTAATTCTATCTATCTCATTGTCAAAAAACGTGGTATATCTATCTATCTATCTATCTATCTATCTATCTATCTTCTACTATTATATAAAAAGAACTTTGTGTGTGTGTGTGTGTGTGTGTGTGTGTGTGTGTGTGTGTGTGTGTGTGTGTGTGCGTGCGTGCGTCTGTGTGAGATAGAGAGAGGGAGGAGAGAGTTCCTTATGAACTCGGAAACGGATGGGCCGATTTTTTTAAAAGTTCACACGAAGGAACTTGATGTGTCTGGAAGTGTTCTTATGTAAGTTTTGTATCGGAATGCATTCAATAAGTATCGAAAATCAATAATTGAAAAAAATCCAATTAAAGAAAAAAAGTCCGAATTTGACCAAACACTGACCTAACATCACAACTGCATTTGAGACGTATTATCACAGCGCAAGCAGAAAGGCCCAGACTATAAAATCAACTGGAACTTCTTTTATAAGACAAGAGAGCATTGGAAATGAATTATTTAGAGCACAAATGAACCATGATACTTGACTTTGGAATTTTAAACTCTAAGTGAAACCATTATTTGCAGATAATTTTACAAAATCAACACTAGATTTTCTAGAGTACTATGTAGACTACAATGTATTGTGGACTAAGATACTGCAGGAAGGCGTGAGAAGCTTCCTCCCGGTACACTGAGGGGAGGAGTGTCCCTAGCTAGAGCAGGCAATCAATCGATTTGATTAAAAAATGTGCGATTTCACCGATTTCGATGATAATAAAATATAGGAGGGTTGAACATTTGTTGATACTCATTCATTCCCGGACAACGTCGGGTTTCCCTGTTAGTATTTAATAGACGATTGCGTTGTGCTTTCGCTCGACTAATTAGCTTTCACGTTGGTGGTACAATAAACTTTTGTGGTTTTCAGTTTTATCAGATGAACCATAAATATATGAACATTTCTAATATTATTCTTAGTTTTGCTTTGAATTTATGCCAACTTTCCTTACTATGCATCATAACAGACCTTTGATTTCACGAACATTCGATGCTTTTCATCCGAGAAAATAATTTGTAGTTACATATATAAGTGTGTGTGTATGTGTATATATGTGTGTGTATATGTGTGCATATAGGATGACCCCCAAAAAAACAAAAGCTAAATGGAGGCCATCTAAAACATATGCTGTAGAACGGAGAAAAAAAGGCCAAAGCCCCTCGTGTTTTGATGTGATGTCTTGAATATAATAAACTAGTTATGACCAAAATTTCATTTCATTCAGACAAAACACTAAGAAACGGGGGCTAATTAGAGTTGGGACCCGTTTTTTTGAGTCACTCTGTATATGTGTGTGTATATGTGTGTATATATGTGTGTGTATATTTGTGTATGTATGTGTATGTGTGTATATGTGTGTATATATGTATGTGCATATATATATATGTGTGTATATATGTGTGTGTGTATGTATGTGCATATATATGCATGTGTTTGTATATGCATGTGTGTGTCACATATATATATATATATGTATATATATGCTTACTCTGCCAAGATTGCGAAAGCTTGTACGTGAGAATTGTGATGCTTTAGAGAAAAAAAGCAGGCTTCGCAAAGGTTTAATTGATGGTCTTAACCATGACACATTAAGCTGGAAATGCGACACTTGAGAACAATTGTTTCTGTCAACCAACTTAAGTCACACAAAACTCCTGTTGGTTTGAGAAGATATATGATTGTTCATAGGAATACTCTTCAGCTTTAGAGATGCAGCAATCATATCTATGATGATTGCTGCATCTTTCTAGATGATCGCCGTCACATTGAGTTATCCCCATCTCGCCGTCCATACCATCTCAGATGACTCTGCAGTTTCACTGCAGATTTGCACATCTTGAAGCAGATATGACATACAAATTGAGCAATTTTTACTGAGTTGGTTTCCTCTGGCGGTTGAAGGGTATTCCTATGAACAATCACATGTCTTCAGTAGACTTGCAAACTTTGCTGTATATTAAACAGTAGTTTGGTTCGGACTAATAGGTACAAAGTTGACCTGAACAGGAGTTGCGTGACTTAAATTGGTTGATGTAGCCAGCGTTTGACAGAAGCAATCGTTCATAAGTGTCGCATTTCCAGCTTAGTGTGTCATGGTTAAGACCATCAATTAAAACTGCGATAATTGAAGAGTGGAAGAGCATTTCAATGGCTACATGTGAAGCTCTGGTAAACCACGAGAGTAAAGGCAGTTTTGGATAATGATGGTGGGCACACAAAATATTGAGAGTTGATATGTTGTATATTAATATTGACAACTTTTCGTAAGGGATGTACTGACTTTTGTTGCCAGAGATTTAGTTTTTAATGGCTATATTTTGAGTTATTTTGAGAAAAAAAACAAACAAACTCAGACAGACTACTTTTCATTGTGTCAAAAAATCACGTTTTCAGTGTTGTCCCATGAAGAGATATACTTAAATATTTGAAGAAATGTGAGGGGCGTACTCACTTATATATATATATATATATATATATATATATATATATATATATATATATATATATATATATATATATATAAAACTGAAAAAAAAACAAATGTAAAGTTAACATACTTTACAAATTTATGATATTGAAATATAGCAACAAAAATAATTTATGACAAAAGTTTTTTTAAACCATGACTTTTTAAACAAATAAGTTCTATCATCAAAAAGAAAAAAGATGCAATAAATTATTAAGCATTGGTTAACGTTATTCATTTTAATATATAGTATTTTTATTTATACAAATATTATTAGCGGCATATGATCTGCATTGTTTCTGCATCACGTCTTCAGGCGAAGCGTCTTTCTCGAAACCAAACTAAAGAATATTAATTATTTGTATATATATATATATATATATATATATATATATATATATATATATATATATATATATATAAAGTATTTTCTTTAATTTTACTAAAGAAAAGAAAATGACAAAGGAACAATGTACATGGGAAAGAGATGTAGGTAAAAAAAAAAGGGGGGTGTTATACTTGTGTTGGTCAGTTTTAAATTAGAAATGTGTTTTGAATTCCTATTTTATTATTCTCTTTCGTCTTTTGGCAAAGAGACTTTATTCATTTCGTCTTTATATTTTCATATTACTGAGGATCATTCGCATTGACCGTAACGACACTTAGTGCCAAACATTTGAGACTCCAATTACCTTAGTCTTAACTATATCAAATCAGCAGTCAAACTTCTGCCGAAAACTGGGGCCAACATATGCAGCAAGTAAACACACACATACAGTCCACATCTCGTCTGTTCAAGCTTACATTTATACATACATGAAATATACACCTTCCTACATAAACATGCATATATATATATATATATATATATATATATATATATATATATATATATATATATATATAAACATCTTCTATATACCCAATTTACTCTGTGTGTGATGTTTGTATGCTCCCACAGAAAGAAAGTTTGGAGAATCTACATAAAATTTAAAAGTGTATTTATATGTAAAATTTACTGAGGAAGATAATAGAAGTGTTCTTGAATCTCGAAGTGCACCCCTTAGGGGGTTATGAGATAATAATCTCCTCCAAACTTCAAATATATCTTATTTTGCTTAAATTAAAATCACGTGTACTAGCAAGACCTGTGGAAAGTCCATTGTGGACTCTTTCATGTAATATATTGATGTTGGCTCTCTGTGGATGTTCAGCGTAAATGGAGACGCCCTGATATTATTGTAGTTCTTTTGTTAAAACTGCAAAAGTATTTATCTAAGCAAGCAGGGACGCATGGTGTAGCCCGGTCATAAAGTACGCTTAAATATGATATTTTAATTCATGCAGTTTTCGTATATATTATTATAGAGTCAATTTTCTATCGATTCTTACATACTATAAAGTTGTCATTTCAAAAATAAAAATATATATCTACATGACTTTGGTGCATCAGTTTGAATTGAAACCAAAACCCAAACTTATGAAGAATTCTTAGTAAAATTATTAATTACAAGAAATGGAAGGTCATAACAATTAAATGACAGTCACTTAGAAGAAAAAAGGTATAAGTGTGACACACAAAATGATACACACGCTATCGTATTAATATATAGATAAAACTTTTTGTGGAAGACAATGAAAGTAGAGCTATATATCCATATGCCCCTCTTCCACCTCTTCTCTCATAAAGCTTCAGATACATATATCCGATTTTGAAAGGAACAGTTCTCATCTTGAGGAAGAACCCCTCTTCAACAAACTTCTGGAACTGACCTTGACCTGAAATAGAATATTTACATCAGATCCATTGCCAAAATCACTTCAAAAAATTGTGAAATCATTCTACCGCTCCAGAAAGTATTTCACTCTTAACACAATTCTTTACCTCTACAAGAGTCAAATACGTCTTAAGATGGAGTACTGTTGCTACACATTGGGTTGAGCTCCAAATAATAGCCTTTCCTGCCTTAACAGGGCATAAAACCATCTTCGAAATCTAGTGGGTGAGAAACTTTCTCACAAAAGAAATATTGCAAATTTGTTTCTGCTCTATCGTTACTTTCATGAGCTCCAATCCATGATACCCCTCCTGTAAAACATTCGCAACAAACACTCATCTAACTACAACAACCAGCTACAACTTTCCATATCTGTGCCTAAAACTAAACAAAAATTCCATGAGCAGAGTTTCTTTTCTAGAACTGGAACACAATACTGTGTGGTTGTTTACCGGCTAATTATAACATAATTATAGCATGATTATCTTCATATCTAATGTGAATAAGTTCCTATTGAACCATCCTTTTAAATAATCAAACTCTACCAAAGTTCTACCAATTGTTGTCTCATCATCTACCTAACACTTAACTCTTATCCTCGAGTGACCTTCGGGCCTTGATAAGTGGTGATTCCTAAATAAAAAAACACAAAGCATTTGAAAGGTAACAGAGAATTTAATGGAACATTTAAATATTTATGTATCTCATATAGAGATGAAATATAAACCACATGAAACAACCTTTGATTTCTGATTGGTTGGTTGCTTGCTTTTATTTTATGGCATATCAACCCTTTTCAGGTTATTTAATGCCGAATACAGTGATTTTGAAGAACAATTTTTTCATAGAGTATATTTGTATTTTTTTTTTTAAGTCGGTTTCTATTTAACCCATAGTTGGGACCTTAACAGGTACTACCAGTCCTGGTCAGAGTGGACCTGAGAGCAATGGCAATTAAAGGGTGGCTTCACACTCCCCAAAGCCCGCAAGCTGGGGCTTCACCATCGGATATAGTTTAAGGTCATATCCAGAACCGTTTTGATTTCTGAGAATTTTGAAATAAAATTAAACAATATATATATATATATATATATATATATATATATATATATATATATATATATATATATATAATTATTTTTTTACTATAATAATTAAATACCTACAGACACTAGTGTCTCATCCTTTCGGGAATCTTCAGTGCAGGGTATCACGATTAACACCAGTCGACAGATTCGAACTAGGGTGGAACGATTAAAGTATCGCCCTAAAGAAAAACAACACTACAGCTTTATCTTAAAACTTAAAAAAAAAAAAAAAAGAATCAATTCAAGTAACTGATCAATTTGGAGGGAAAAATTAATGCTCTTCATTTCTTCACTAACTCAACATTTGAGACTTAGTTTTAAATTATAAATTGGCTCATCCATTTAATCAAGTTGAGAATAACGAAAAATCCCTGTTGCGAACTGCTTCAGTTAGTGAAGACTATGAAGAAGGAAGGCATGAGAAACGTGAGTTTTTTATACATAAAAAACACTCATATCCCTACATGGCTTCAGTTGAAATAACCCGTTCTCATTTTGAAGAAGCACTCTGCTTTGACAAATTTCTAAGACTGACCTACATCGGATCCATTGCCAAAATTACTTGAAAATTGTGGAATCGTTTTTCAGTTAGTGAAGACTAAAAGAAGGAAAGTATGAGAAATGTGGAGAGTTTTTAATATATTATAGTTTTTTTTTTATATATAAGTTGTTTGGTTTAACAGCTCCTCCTCAGATGTGGCAACAGTACTCCATCTTAGACCGTATTTGCCTCTTATATAGGTTGAGGATTGCATCAGGAGTGAGATAGCTTCCAATGATAATACTTTATTTATCAATAGATATCTTTTATTTAGCAATTAAAAAATAATTTACAATTGTTTTATTACAAATTAAAATGAAATACATACGAGTTGATATGCAAAGGATGAAGATTTCAGAGGTTACTAGTCTCTCTCTACTCTATCATCAGCGAGAACTAGTTTTACTACGAGAACAAATAAAATCCTTATTTCTTCGTCCAAATGCTTAGCAAAAATAGTGCAAGGTGTTTGGAAAAAGATGAGAAATGCAACGTGTTGGAATTAGAAAAATAAATCCAGATGCAACCCCGTCGCCTTCGAAACAGAAAAGAATAAATTATGGACCACAAATAGAATCTCTGTTGAACACCTTTCATGAAAATAACGATGAGACAGACTTGTAACATCTTTTCTGTAAGAAACAGGAAGTAGAGATGAGAAAAATTCCTCATCCACTAGATTTCAAAGCTGGTTTTGTACTTTATCAATGCAAGAAATGGTAATCTTGGCAGCTCCTTCCTAGATATGGCAACAGTACTCCATAGACCGTATTTGCCTCTTGTATAGGTTGAGGATTGCATCAGGAGTGAGATAGCTTCCAACGATAATACTTTATTTATCAATAGATAACTTTTATTTAGCAATTAAAAAATAATTTACAATTGTTTTATTATAAGTTCAAATGAAATTCATATTTTGCATGTCAACTAGAAAAATATGATTTCAGATGTAGCTACTCTCTCTCGACTCGATTGCCATTTTCATGAATTGCAATCTCTGGTTCCATCTTGTAAGACATTCACAGAGAGAACTTGTTTTCTACCAGAACGAATAAAAGTTTTATTTCTTCATCCAAATGCCTAGCAAGAATAGTGTAAGGTGTTTGGAGGAAGATGAGAAATGCAAAGTGTTGGAAGCAAAGAAGTCAATCCAGATGCTACACCCTTCAAAACATAAAAGAATAAATGATGAGCATAATTTGAAAAAAATCAGAGAAAAATGGTGGTTCAGCTGAAGAAACGGTAAATTGTATTCTTTCGAAATATTTAATGTCTGCAAAACTTTTCATTTCTAGTAAAAAAAAAAAAAAAGAATAAATGGAAACCTATTTCCCCCTTTTTTCAAACATCTGCACATGTTTCATATTTAACAGATGGTTATTTTCAAATTCGATAATTGTTGTCTTCAGATGAAATGCTATGCCAGCCATTTGCAAATAACGCGTTCTCAGTTAAATTTCCACACCATATACTTCGCACAAAATGTTAGGCAGTTAGACACAAGGTCAGGTGATGGCTTGCAAAAAAATTTTATGTAGACACAAATGGATTCGAACTTGATACATCCAGGTTGTCAGTAGGTGTTGTTAACCACTTAGCCATCCATAAAAAAACAAACAAAATGCATAAAATGTTATCATCCAACGATTGTTATCAAAATTAATGTCCCTCGTCCTGCTGCAAATACACATATAAAAAAACACAATCTAAGACTGTAAATTATCATTTGCAAGAATTTATTGTCCAACAGGATACTATATATATATATGTATATATTGTCATCCACATACAGTACTGTTTCGTTGTATCACAACTCATCAGTGCAGCTAGACAAACACCTTTCCCCAGCCGTAGATTTAACCTACAACCGTCGCATTGACAGTTGGCGGCTCTCACCATTCGGCTACGAAATTAGTGCCGTAAATATTTCTCATAGAGTGTGTATTAAATTCACACCCTCCCGTCGCACAGTGCTCGAACCATCAGGTTGTTTACAAACAAATTAATAGTGGGCTTCGCTTAATCGCTTTTAAATACGTGTCGGGTGAAAATATATTTACAAAGTGCTCAACCCAAATATTACATGATGGGATGCTGACTTCTCAATGCCACTGTCCAACACTGGTGTCTAAGTTCTTGCACGGTGCTACTGGGCGAATATTTACTATGATAAGATCCTTTTTAGCTAAAAGAAAAAGCCAGATTGTCCTAGATGCCTGTACATAAAAAACATGTCATTAATGCATGTTGAAACCTTTATTATTTCTGATATTCATAAACGATCTCCCTGATGAAATTGTGTCCACGGTGAATATATCTGCCGATGGCATGAAACACTATTTTTGATATATGAGCAAATTAAACACACATATATCCAAGACAGTGTCTTAATTCTTAGAAAATAACCCTTAGCATGTAATGAAATGGGAACGTAAATTGATAGGAACATTTAATGCTACTAAGCCAAGACCCCTTTCCTTTAACAATTATAAGAAATTTTTTCAATTACCAATTCCCATGGCTGCTAGCATCCGACTTGAGAGTCATTTAAACTTTTCGGCCTAACATTCACAGGCAACATGAATTGGAACAAATACGGATCAGACATTGCCAAGGCTGCTGCAAAGAAGGTGGGCTCTTTCTGCTACACTAGAAAACTTCTCACACCTGCCAATATACTTTATCTCTACAAAGTCACCATTCGTTTATGCATGAAGTATGATTGCCACATCTGGAGCATCAACCACTTGTCTCTCCTTATTAGACAAGATTAAAAAACAGAGTTTCCAATCTAATAAATTCTACACTGCCAACCAAGCTGCAACCCCAGACCCATCGCCACAATGTTGCATTCTGTGCTTGTTTTACCTCTATGAATTTGTGGCATTGGTGCCCCTTCGATGTAAATACCCTCACTAATCTTAGAAGCAGCAAAATCCAGCCTCTTCACTGTAGAGGTGCGTCGATCCCGAAAAACTTTCTACTTTATTAGTTTTTGTCCCTTAGATTGTTAGCCTTTAGAATTTCCTCACCGCTTCTCTGACTGTACTGATATGCAGCAATTAAGTTTCTTTTATTCATGTGTCACCACTCATCAAGGCCCAAAAGCCGTTCGAGGATAAGGTTCATGAGGATTGGATGATGGTGGTGATTGGCTACAATTTGATTATTAAAGAGTGTGGTTGAACATGAAAGTATATTCGATGCGAGATTTTAAGCCTCTCCTTTGTTCGTCAAATTTAAAGTTACATGCATAATTATCTTTTTCTTTCTTTTTATTATTATAATCAGTTATTAGTAAGATTAGACATTTCGTTCTTTGCTCATAAAAAGTAAATCTGCTTGCCTGCTAATTATATGCACTATTTTTACTAAGCATTTGGACGAAGAAATAAAGATTTTATTTGTTCTCGTAGTAAAACTAGTTCTCGCTGATGATAGAGTAGAGAGAGACTAGTAACCTCTGAAATCTTCATCCTTTGCATATCAACTCGTATGTATTTCATTTTATATTATAAACATCTACGTTCATAATTATCATATAAATCAACTTGGATCGGCAACGTCAGTCTCAAGTTTTCTAATCAAATTACCAAGTGAGATGCTCTTTTCCTGCTGTGAATGTATGTTCAGTGTTCAACACTAAAAAAAAAAAGTTTCTGAAAATGATTTCCACGTGAATCTGTCTCTATAGGATACACGTCTCGATGAATGATTGGACGGACGAAGTGTCGCTTTGATTAAGAACGGAAACTAGAAAGAAACATTGATGAACACAGAATTTTTTCAAAAAACAAGTAGATTATATGGATTCATTCTAGAAAAGTGATCACACAACGCACGAGCCTACATGTTTTTCAGGTAGATAGGCATAAACAGAGACTAAAGAGAGTCTGGTAAAGGAGACCAACTATAGTTTTATCAGTTTTGTTTGGATTTGAAACCGGCGGTACTAATGTTATTCTGATCTTCTGTAATACATTTATAAATAAATCTTACATTCTTATTTTTTTATTTTCCTTAATAATTTTAACACTCTTCTGGGATTATCTCCCACTAACCACACACACACACACACACACACACAAATTTTCAGAGTCATACTCAAATCCACCTGAAATTTTACATGTCTCAGATAAAAAAAAAAGAATATTTGTAATCAGAATACCTAACAGGAGTTTATTTATTTTCATAAGTAAAACCAGACGTTAGCCCGGGATTATATTTACGTTCGGTTCGGTTTTTCTATTTCCCCTTTTTTAGTTAACTACGCCCGTCCGTATTTCCAATCAGGCGTTGCCTGGCATTATATTTATTTTGTCTCTACTTTTGCTTTTCTGTTTTCTACTTTTTATTATTTTTTTAACTATTCTCCTTTATCTTCACAGTTGTTTCTTTTCTATTTTTGCTATGGATAATAAAGTACTTCCGGTCAAAGACTTCCGGCTAGTTTTACACTAACTTCAATCCTATAATCCCGAGCAAACCGCATCGAATCTCCTCCTCCTCCTCCTCCTCCTTGTTGTTGTTGTTGTTGTTCTCTTTATTGTTGTTAGGTACGGGCAAAAATTAAACTTTTGCATATCAGTGACATATTAGCAATAGGGACGAGTTATCGACCCTTGTTCTTCGGAAGAGAACTGACGTCTAGCGGCCATTATGTGAACCTCAACTATAAACAAGTGTTTACGATAAGGCAAAAATATATAATAAAATAAATAACACAAAAATATGAAAATCGAAAGATTTATTGCATAAAAAATGTATCAAAATATAATTTTATTGCATAAAAAATGTATCAAAATATAATTTTAATGTATTAATATAAATTTATTTTCAATAAGTGATTCATAACTGAAAATAAAATAATAAATATGCTAAAAACACGAAACATTTATAGATTGTTTTTAGAATTATGTTGTTTTTTTTTACGGTAAAGTTGTATACAAATGTAGCAAAATATAATTTTAGTTTGCACGCACTTTTAGAAAAGGAAGAGTTATCGACCCCTGTTCTTTAGCTGACAAGCTGACAAGTGACATTTGTCGGCGGTTCTTGAAACTAAAATACACACATTCGCCTCATGTCACTGTCGTGCAGAAGTGCCGAAAACATAGGGGGGACGTAGTTTTGAAGGCAGGTTTATCTTATTTTTGTTTGTAGTTATCCGACTATTTTTTCATTGAATTTGAAAGATTAAAGACCAAAGTTAATTTCCAAAAGTAAAAAAAATTGTACCCTTGAAAAAAAAAAAAAAGGAAAAAGTTTTCACGGCGACCTAACTAATTAAACTAAATTTTGAAGCTAAATAAATTCATTGTAAAAATCCTTTGAAAGATAAATATTAGTTTTCTGTGTCTATTTCAAAGATAATTAGTAAAGTCCTAAGGTATTGAATTAAATAATAAAAAAACACCTTGTTTGTAAAAAAAAAAAAAAAAAATTAGCTCAACTATCTTCAAAACGCGAGATTCTCACTTCGTTAAACCGAAAGTAAACAAATTCCTCGTCACATGAATTATACGAAGCCCAAAATTTCAGACAATCGAAAGGCTGTCTGAAAATAACGTCTGGTAGTTAAAGGGAAATATGGTTGCTGTTTTTTTTTTCTTCCTTAGCCGTGCCTCCATACATTCCTATCGTGAACGTTTGTATAATTTTTACCATTTTTTAATTTTTTACATTTTTTTTACATTTTTCTATGTTCCGTACAAATATTTTTTGCAATTATAATTCTTTTGTGTGAAATTATTAAATAAACAATGTTTAGTTCAATGATAATATCGGTAGTTCGAGAAATTATTTTTTTTGTGCTTTTTTCGTAATATTTTTAATTGTTGCAATTAACGATGTTTTATTTTTATAAAAATAAGCAAAAATAAATTCATCCATCTTTTTTTTTACTATTGAAAATACAGCTAAGTTCCTGATTTTTGGTGAATTTTTAAGTAAAGGGAGTGGTCAAAATATTTATACATTTTGCGCATCTTGCATTTTGCACGTACATCATCATCATCAAGAAGAAGAAGAAGAAGAAGAAGAAGAAGAAGAAGAAGAAGAAGACACTGTTGTTTTATTGGAAATCATGCTCATTTCAAACTGTTCTCATTATTCCAACGAGCAACGTCTATGAAATAATAATACTTGTCAGTAGAATTCTTTATTCATGTTGATATGCTTATGAAATTCGGCTGGCAATTTTTTGAGAACGCGTTTTATTATTATGCAAGAAAATCATGTTTAAAAATCTATAAGTAAAAAAACAATAAAAGATGTTGTTTTGACCCACGGAAAATGAATAAGTATTTATAAACAAATAAATACTTATTCCGTGAATAAAACAACGTCTTTTATTTTTTCACTTATGGATTTTTTTCACTTATAGATTTTTGCTGCAAAAGAAATCTAAAATAAATTTGAAACGTTGGTTTATAATATTTATTCGATCGTATTGACATGAGGGATTTTCGTTTTATTGTATAGAAATAAATGGAATGAATAAATTGCTAAGCAAAGTGAATTGCTTCTGTATTCGTGTATTAAGTTGACAAGACATGACGTTTAAACCATGTGTGTCCGTAGCTATATATTTGGAACATAATCCAGAAGGTGTTTTGATCCTCGGCTTTTTTTTTTTTCATTTTATTATTTTTATTCCTCGAAACCGAAAGAATTGAAATATCGTCAAAAATTTACATAATGCGCAAGTTTGCCAAAGTTTGCGCATGAATGAGAAAGGGGATAGTTGTGGTGGGGGTCGTATTCAAAAAAGCAACCTGACTGAGGATTGTGAGAAAGAGATATTTTTAACTTTTCTATTTATTTATTCGGGATCCCAGGAAACGTCGTGTAGTCATACTACACTGCGTATCAAATTATTAACGAGTTTACATTTTTTTAAATATTTAAGGAACGCGTGAATAAAAATCCATGAAACTTTGAGAAAGTGCTTACAATACTATTCAGCTACTCCAGCCAGAAAATAAAAGTATTTAAAGCAGTATTAGCGAAACTATGGCAGAAGATAGGAATATCTGTTGATTTCAGTGTGTCAAGTTATTAACGAGGTTGAGAAAAAAAACACAATATACTCATAACTTGTTTATTGAAATAATTTTCAAACATTAAATGAACTAGAAAAAATCCTTAGAACACAATAATTACATAGCAATTTCTACGTTAACATAATTAGTAAGGTATATGCGATCCTTTTTTATGAATGACTCGTAATTAGTAATTAATGATAATAATAATAATAATAATAATAATAACAATAATAATGATAATAATAATAATGACAATAGCTTAAAAATAATAATCATAACAATAATTATAATTTTAATAAATTACTTATAATTATAATGACAATGATATTAATGCTATGAAAATTATATAATAAAACCTAACAGCCAGCCATGGTTTTCTCCAGAATTAGTAAAATGTGTGATTTCGTCAACAATTATTCCTCGCGATATCTCTTGGAGAGCATCCCACAACGCATCCTTGCTTTTAAATTGGCGTCCACTTGCAGAGGTTTGGGTTCAAATTTGGTGAATTCGCAGGCCACTCCATCTTTCGTAGCCCAGAGAACCCTAGTTGTTGCGAATACTCTTTGCTTTTGTTTTCGGCATAAAAATTCTTCTGAACGTCAAACGCATGATTCAAAGTGCTCCTTCAGAAAAGCTATATAAACATTTGACGTCATTTTTACACATTTTGGGACTCTCCATGGCCAACTAAAGTACCTCCGATAATCTAGCCCAAATCATTATCCCACAACCACCTTGCTGGCACCTTAAATGCTGATGACGATGTCGTCCATTTAGAACCCATCCCTTGCTCCAGCCGTCTGGGCCATCAAGAGTGACACACACTTCATCCGTAAACAAAACTTTGGAAAAATCCGTTTTCATGTTGTCCTCTGCCCATTTCAATCGGTTATATATGTGATGTTTTTTGTTTTTTTTGTTTTTTACATAGGCGGCACCACTTATCAAGGCCGATAGGCCACTCAAGGATAAGGGTTAAAGAGTGTAGAGTAGTCAAAAGGACAATATAGTAATCGATAGTAATGGAAGTTCGGTAAATTTGTTAACTTAAGTGGAACGGCTCATCAGAAACTTGTTCACGTTGGACTTGAAGACAACCATATTATAGACAGCCGGAAAGCAGGAAAACGGAAGACAATTCCACAGGCGTGCAGTTCTAAGAAAGAAGCTTTGATCATGGAATCTATGTTTAGGTTTAGGTACAGATAAAGAGTGGGGAAAATTATTGATAATGTTTTCAGCTAGTCTAGTGTTTCTTGTGAAAGTTTGGCGAGGGGGGACCATAGATTGAAGCTCAGTTGAACACTTTCCATGAAAATAACGATAAAGCAGAGACAAACTCGCAACATCTCTTCTGTGAGATAGAGGTTGCAGCGAAGAGAAAAGAAAATCACTCTCTCTCTCTCTCTCTCTCTCTCTCTCTCTCTCACACACACACACACACACACACACACACACACACACGAACCTTGGATTAACCACTAAGGAGGCTGTCCTATCAGCAGGCGCAAAGTACTGGGGCTGCTGTATTGCCATTTGGTGAATGGATTCTGGACCATGCAGTAGTTTCGATGCCATACTAGTGGGTAATTGTTACGGCTTTACCTTATCATGTGCTACAAAAAAAACAAACAAATTCTTCATTACTTTTCTTTCTTTGTTTCCCCTCTCTGTCCTGCTCTAAGCAAATCTGACGACCTAGTCCACAAACTCCAAAATTCCATCATGACAAGTTTCAATAAAAAATACACGATTAAACCCGGATCTGAAACTTCCAACGTAGACCCCCACTACCATGTCTCCTTCTCCAACATCAGGGGTCTACGTTCTAACCTTCCAGAGGTTGAAGCCCAATTACAGGAGACTAAACCAGACCTTTTATTTTTAAGCGAAACTGGAATTGGACAGACTATTTCCCTAAATGAGTTTGTAATTAAAGGATACTCTAATTTAACTTCCAAATCTGACCCCCAAAATCGCCATGGGCATGGAATATGTGCCTATATAAAAGATGGCTTTTCATGTGGTAGGGACATCTCCAGAGAAGATCCTAACTTACCCTATGTGTGCTTCCGAGTAGCACTAGCTCACACTACGGCATTTATATTTACTCTCTATCGCCCCCACAACAGCGGAGTTACTATCTTTCAAAGCATATCTGAGAAAATTGACCAAGTTCTATCAGCATATCCTTCAGCTAACATTCACGTATGTGGAGACTTCAATGTTCACAATGTGGAATGGTTGACCCACTCAAACAAGACCGATGATGAGGGGAGGTTCTATCATGATTTCTCCATTGCTCATGAACCCACCCGTGTGCTTGACACTGACGGCCAGTATGCAAGTCTCCTAGACCTTTTTCTCACAACTTGCCCTGAACTATGTTCAGTTTCCGTTCTGTCTCCTCTTGGATCTTCCGACCACTCAGTTGTATCAATTAAGATAAAAATGAAATGTAATAAGTCCTCAGACGTATTTCTCCATCGTACAGTATATCGATACACTATGGCTGACTGGGATAGTTTCCGTACATTTATATCGGATCTTCCTCTGCGTTCCATGTTTAAAAAGGAGGTGGCGTCTATAGTATCAGACCTGACAGAATGGTTAATTGTAGGTATAGACAATTTCATACCCTCGAAAAAGTTCCAGCAAAAACCTAACAGCCAGCCATGGTTTTCTCCAGAATGTGCTGCTGCTATTGCGCACAGAAATCACTTTTTCCACTGCTTCCAACGTAATAGATGTATGGAAATTAAAGCTGCTTTTAGACTGCCAGCAACCACTGTAAGAAAGTAATAAAGAACGCAAGAGAGTTGTATGCTCAGTCCGTAAAGTCCAAAGTAGCTGAGCAGCGGCTTGGTTCCCACCAGTTTTGGCAAATTGCAAACAGAATCCTGAACAGAAGCGTGTGCTCTATCCCAACTATCATCAATGGACCTGAGTTAATCTCGTCAGCATCAGACAAAGCCAAACTCTTTGCCAAGTACTTTGCAGCTAATTCTCCCCTTTGCGACCAAGGCTGCCAACCCCCAATATTTCCTCCTGTATCAGAAAACACACTATGTGATATACAAATATCTGTATGTGATGTTGCCAAGCTAATCAAAAAACTTGATTCCAGTAAAGCAACCGGCCCTGACGGTATTCCAATTATAGTACTCAAAAAACTTCAACCAGAACTAGCACCCATACTTACAAAACTGTTTAAACGTTGTCTTAAGGAAAATTGCTTCCCATCATCCTGGAAAATCTCATCAGTATGCCCTGTATTTAAGAATTCAGGTGATCGTTCATCCCCCTCTCAGTACAGGCCAATAAGTCTCCTGTGCGTCATGAGTAAGTTGCTAGAATCTGTGTTAAATACAGAAGTAATCAACCATCTCAGCAAAAATAACCTTCTTAGTGACACACAATATGGTTTCCGTTCTGCTAGATCTACAGAAGATGTGCTTACAGTTATATCTCATAGGATTAGCGAATCTCTCGACAGGGACAACCTTTCTAGGGCAATTGCTCTTGACATATCAAAGGCCTTTGATAGGGTATGGCATAAAGGTTTACTTCACAAGATCTCCAGCTATGGTATAACTGGAAATGTCTTCTCAATTATTAAATCATTTATCTCTGATAGTTTCATAAGAGTAGTAGTTGATGGGCAAAAATCAGAAGCTCACAGTATAAATGCTGGAGTCCCTCAGGGGTCCATCCTGGGCCCAACTCTTTTCCTGATCTACATTAATGATCTTCCAAATCACATCCTTACATCATTCATAGACATTTTTGCTGACGACACTACCATCTATGGTAGCACATCTAAGACAGTAAACAACCAAGTTCTCTCCGATTCTCTCTCCTCTGATCTTGATCACGTTGTACAATGGCGAAAGGAGTGGCTGGTTACTTTTAATGCATTTAAAACCAAGCTTCTATCTTTACATCATCAACGTTCTGATCCCCATCTGGCATCAATTAAAATGAATGGCTCTCGTTTTGGGGAGGCATCAAGTTTTGACAGGCTTCTGGGCTTGACCTTTACTCCTGATCTTAAATGGAATACGTACATCAAATCTGTTGCCAAGGACGATGGAAAATGGTCGGATCCTTCTATCGATCCAGTAGATATCTCACTGCTGATGCAATTCTCTATCTATATAAGAGCCAGATACGTCCAAGGATGGAATACTGTTGCCACATATGGACAGGAGCTGCTAGAAAAGACCTGTCCTGCCTTGATAGGGTTCAAAATAGACTTCGTGGCCTGGTGGGAGATGTTGCTTTAATGAAAACTTTTTTACAGGCTTAACAGACTTTGCACTTCTTTCAGAAGGTGACACCGAGTACTTTTTGAGACATTCTTCAATCCAGCTTGGTCAAAGTCTTCTTGACTTGTCTGCCCAGGATTCTTAATAACTTCACGTGTAATTTGGAGTCGAGAACGGCGTGAAACATCTCTAGATTTACCTTTATTAGCTCCCTTACGTACCTTTGTAGGGTCAATGACAAAGTTTTTCACAGTTTGATGGTACCTGCCTATCATTTTCGATATTTCAAGGGTAGTTTTACCTTTTGCTAGCTGTTCTGTAATAGTACTCTTTTAAGAACTACTCAAACCACATTTACGACCCATTTTATTGACGAAACAAACTGCCATGTTAATAATTTGATACACCTCAAATACCGTGGATTCAGCAATTACGATGACAAGTTGTTTACATTGCGCGGAACAGTACGAAAATTTCATAGTACGCGCAGCTCAGCATTACCAACGTTTTCAAAGCTTTTGATACGAAACTACCGGTAAGTTTCTGAAACTGGA
>NC_136494.1:37473831-37583831 GCF_053919585.1 Euprymna scolopes | reverse complement strand
CTAGTTTATCTTCTATTTTTTTTAAGCAATCTCTAATCCGATTTTGTCCTGTTTTTCCATTTATTTATCAAAATGTATTCCGGTTTGCGCTTTGGCTTATTTTTCTAGGGTCTCACACATCCATTATATTCGGAAGCCATTATATGATAATATATTAATCTATGTCAAAGAATACTTTTATATTTATCCTGTAGATATGAATCGCCAAAGTATCTATGTTATCTATGATCATTGGTCTGTTGTTTCGTGAGGTTAGAGGTCATTCATAATAGAAAGTCGGACCATCTGTTTACAAACGACTTATACTAACTAAAGTGTAAATTTATGCACGTGTGGGGATTTCTGTATGCCCATTTGTTTTGAAGCTATCGCCGAAATAGCCATTACCGATATCCTTTGTATACATAACAGCATATTTTATTTAACTGTGGTATTGTATCCATTCATATAAGAATGGCAGGATATCTTTTCATAAATATGTCATGTGTAATTGCCTACAATAAATTGTTTGTTGGCGTATTTCTTTCTTTCCCAGAGTGAGAAATGTGACACAAGCGTGGCAACGTGGGATTGAAAAGTCGGCGCCCCCAACGAGGAGTAGAAGTTACTGACCTTGCAACATATGCCTGGGCAGCCCTATCAGCATTCCTCGGTAGAGGCGCCTCAGGCGATTAGCAATAAACAAACCCCTTCTCAAAGAACGAAGAAATGAATAAGCCTAGAACGGTTAATCTCCTAGAACTGCATAGGACCTATTTTACACCGAAATCAACAGGGAACAGATCACTGCAGGAATGGTCTAAATTTGTTGATTTTGGGGCTGAGGACAAAAAATCCCTAGCAAAATCGTCGTTATAAATTCAGAAATACTGATTTCGATAATTTATAAAAATCGTGGCCATGAAAGGACGCCAGAAAAAATCTGTTTAGGCATTAAAAATAATTTTATGCTGTTTTCATTTAATTCATATTATTAATAAATATTATTAAATAAGGAATCATTTTGAGTTAAAATTCGAGCTCGACATCAATTCTAATTCGGTGGTCATTTTGTTTTGCTTCGGCTTCTTTCACATGACATCGACACTTTTCAAGCATGTTTTTCTCAATTTTAGATGCATAATACTAACTGGATTTTTAATGGAAATGATTCCTAATATAAATATATAACGAAAACAGCATAAAACACCGTTTTATTTTTAACATTTAAATAGACTTTTCTTACGTTCTTCCATGCTTCTATCGCTATAAACTACTCCAATTACTGCTAATTTTCATTTGTACATATTCGGAATAGATATGGTAATGGGCTTTTCTATTTTAATAACTAACGCTATCCACTCGGCGTTACTCATGTGTAGCTACGTTGCCGGTTAGAAGTAATTTATATCCATAAAAGTGAAAATGTGTGTGGACGCTTCACAACCTATATACTCAACGAATTTTTGATCTACAGACTTGAAATTTGGTATATAGTGTATTCAGACACGTGGAAAACATTTTAATTGGTTTTTATCCGAAAAAAAGTGGCTACTAAGGGGACAAAATTGAAAAAATTGATACTTGAGGGAGGGTCAACGGATTTTTATTTGTTTGTCAACAGTTTCACGACTGCGCATGAGCGAATCGTTCACATCATGTTAAGAATAAGTAGGTTTAAAAACACTTTTTAAAAGATATGTAAAGCTGGCCTAATAGTTACCGTACTTGACTTACTGTCTTTAGGTTTTAGTTTCGATCTTAGCACGAGTATTTTTTTTATATTAGAATGTTTAGAAAAAAGAATGCATGTCTCAGTTTCTTTCCTTTTTTTCTCTCTTTTTTTTACTTCATTTTTAAATGAATATAACGTTACATTTAATACCAGGCAACACAGGGTACATCTAGTTTAAAATATATTACATATTTACAATGTTTGCCTTGAGAAAATAAATGAAAAAAAAACCCACTCACATTATGAGGTCAAGTAATAAAAAAAGAGTATTAGTAGGGTGGTTCCTATGAGTTCATAGCAATCACAGCTCATTCGCAATATTAATCTACTACTTCAAAAACAACATTTGTAATATATAATGAAAAAAACAAACAGAAAAAATACGTTGTTTAAAGTAGGACCTCCAAAAGTCACCACAGAATTACCCCCCTATATGTAAGACGATGTAACTTTATTATAAATTAATATTATCAATATAACTTTTGTACCATTTAAAAGAAGAAGGGCAAAATAAAATAGTAATAATTAAAAAAAGAATTTTCATCGTACGAAAATAATGAAATTGCGAGATGAAAATCGTATTTACATAATTGGCGCTTTAAAATAACGTTCCCATGTAGTAAGCATTTCGAACGAGAAAACATGCCCGTGTTTAATAAATCTAGCAAAAATCAGCTAATGGTCGGATTTTCGTGAAATTTTCGATACTTATCCATTTTAGAATGAAATTACATATAAAATGCAGTTTCCGTAAAATATACAACGGAAAATATTTTTTTGTTAGTGCGTGTCCCCTCCCCATATATTTATTTTCGAAATTTGAACAAAATATATTTAAATCTATCGAAATTTCTATTTATTATGAAACATAAGAGTTCAAATAAGTAAAACATTTATTTTTTTAAAACTTAAATGCACATATTGAACAAAGAATTACCTTGAAATTGCAATTATAAAATGATATAAATTTAATATTATTATGTTTTTTTAATAGCGTTTTTCCGAATTAATATATAATATTAATCAGTTGAACTGCCAAGAAAAAGAAACTTCCTAAAAATTAATTAATTTTTAAAAGATTAAAATTCCATTATTTCAAAATGTTCCGTTACAACATGGATTTTTAATTAATTGTGTTTAATTTTTTTTAAATATTAAGTTTTAATATAAACATGACTCTTGTCAGCTATTTTATCGCCAGATTAAAACCAATTTGAAAATATTATTGCACAAATATCATGCATTTTGTAGCCCCCCCTCATATTTTGTTTGTCTCTTTTTAGCAAACAAAATATGGAAGCCGCTAGGTAACCAAAATAACATTCAGTAAAACCAGATTTCATATTTAATATACACATGTTTATAATATTATTAATCGTTAAACTGTGTAAATCTTAAAACCTAACAAAATTATAACAAAAATTAATTATTAGTTGCCGTTTGATAACTGATAAGAAGATAAACAATAGTTTTAAAAATCATTAAGTCGCTTCTACTTTTCCAAAGTTCGTATAGGTAACACAAATCTGACGTCACGGAAACATGCGGTCCAATCTTCACAATCGTTTGGCAGACCCTAGTTTACAGACAGTAAAACAATAAATGAATTTAACAAATCGAAACGAATTCGAATTATAAAATGTGAATCATTTTAAGTCACACTAAAAATAATTATTTAAATGTTTAAATCCATTTTAAATAATTTTTTTTACTGGGAGATTTTTTGTTTAATTTTATTTTTGCTTTATGAAATGAAGGAAATGTATTTCTAAAAAAATGGATTTCGTTTCTTTCCTTTCTAATATATTTCAGTTATTTTATGGACCTAACCGATAATTGCCCATGGTGACACCCAGTGGAATCGAAGGAAAATTTTAATTTAGATTCTGAAAACCAAAGAAAGTAATATGGTGTTATGAGCATAGTGACAAAGTACGTAGTAGTGCTCCTTAATCAATCCCGAACAACGTCGGATTTTCCTGCTAGTTATATATTAGCTATACAATCTTGCATTCTCAGAACATTATGTAAAACACATTCATCAATAAGACTTGATGCTAACATACTATGAAGAAATCTCTCATAGCAAATGGTAGGGACCTACTATGGCCACAGTATCAATTTTGAAATCGGCCAAACTGGCGAATATATCAGAAAGAACATACGCAATGACAGAGATGCATAAAAATGTTAGATATAAATGTTGTGCCAATATGGTTTATAGACAAACTTGAAACTGAGATAAGAAATAGGTTTTCTGTGTGATGTGCTAATTAGATTGTCGATTTAAATTGAAAAATATTCTTAGCGGTGTTAAAATTACTGATGATTACCTGGAGGTCTTTTACACTAATTTCTCAACTGAGTTTTACTAGTTGCACTCATATATGAAACAAAAAATAAAAACAAAAAACCCCCAGAAATATTTAGTAATAATGAACCTCATAATACAAGGCTCTCTCTCTCTCTCTGTCAAAATAAATGAATAAATAAATACCCAGGTCGGTAGTACTTCGTGAACAGTAGTCTGAGATGCCGGAAATTTTCTGTCTCTATGTCTATCCTTGCGGCCATGTCACTAGTAAGGGTACTGGAGGTAAACGTTTTCATCTGGGCTGACGTTAACCGCCTGATAATCAGGGACCCGAACCTTGGAATAACCACTAAGGAGGCTGTCCTATCAGCAGGTGCAAAGTACTGGGGCTGCTGTATTGCCATTTGGTGAATGGATTCTGGACCATGCAGTAGTCTCTGGCGGGGCCTCTCGATGCCATATTAGTGGGTAATTGTTACGGCTTTACCTTATCATGTGCTACCAAAAAAAAAAAAAAAATTCCCGTTTTTCCTCTCTCACTTTCCCTCTCTGTTCTGCTCTAATCAAGTATGCTGACCTGTTCCACAAACCCCAAAATCCTCAACATAAAATATCTCAAAAAAGAAAACACAAATAAACCTAGAACCCCATCCTCCTACGTAGACCCCTACTACCAGGTCCCCTTCTCCAACATCAGGGGTCTACGTTCTAACCTTCCAGAGGTTGAAACTCAATTTCAGGAGACGAAACCTGACATATTCTTTCTAAGCGAAACTGGAATAGGGCCGACCACCTCCCTAGATGAGTTCATAATTAAAGGATACTCTAACTTAACATCTAAATCTGAACCCCCAGATCGCCACGGGCATGGAATATGTGCCTACATTAAAAATCGCTTCCCATGTGGCAGGGATATCTCCAGAGAAGACCCCAATCTACCTTATATGTGCTTCCGGGTTGTACTTGCTTACACCACTGCATTTATATTTGCCCTCTGTCGCCCCCACAACAGCGGAATTACTGTCTAAGAGTATATCAGAAAAAATTGACCAAATCCTGTCTGCTCATCCCTCGGCTAACATTCACATTTGCGGTGACTTCAATGTCGATAATGTGGAATGGCTGACCCACTCAAATAAGACTGATGATGAGGGGAGGTTCTGTCATGATTTTGCCATTGCCTATGACCTCACTCAGATTGTCCGCGAGCCCACCCGTATGCCCGATACTACCGATCAGTACGCAAGCGTTCTAGACCTTTTTCTATCCACTTCTCTTGAGCTATGCGCATGTTCCATTCTATCTCCTCTGGGATCTTCCGACCACTGCGTAGTATCAGTTAAGATAAAAACCAAATATAATAAATCTACAGACGTACCTCTCCACTGTACTGTATACCAATACTCTATGGCGGACTGGGATGGCTTCCGTACATTCATACCTGATCTACCTCTCCATTCCATGTTTAAAAAGGATGTGGCGTCTATAGTATCAGACCTGACTGAATGGTTACTTGTAGGCATAGACCAATTCATACCATCCAAAAAATTCCAACAAAAACCTAGCAGCCAGCCATGGGTCTCCCCTGAATATGCTGCTGCCATTGCACACAGAAATCACTTTTTCCATAGCTACCAACGTAATAGATGCACTGAAACTAAAGCTGCTTTCAGGACCGCCAGCAACCACTGTAAAAGAGTAATAAAAAATGCAAGAGAACTATATGCTCAATCCGTTAAATCCAAAGCAGCTGAGCAGCGGCTTGGTTCCCACCAGTTCTGGCAAATAGCAAATAGGATCCTGAATAGAAACGTGCGTTCTATCCCAACCATTATCAATGGACCAGATGTCATCTCGACAGCATTCGACAAGGTCAAAGTATTTGCCAAAAACTTTGCAGCAATTTCTACCCTGTGTGACGAAGCCCATCAAGTCCCCATATTCGCTCCTATAACAGACAACACACTATGCAACATACAAATATCTGTGCATGAGGTCGCCAAGCTAATCAAGAACCTTGACTCCAGTAAAGCAACTGGTCCCGATGGTATTCCAATTATAGTGTTAAAAAAATTACAACCAGAACTTGCCCCCATACTTACAAAACTGTTTAAGCGTTGCATTAAGGAGAAGTGCTTCCCAACACCCTGGTAAACCTCATCAGTATGCCCTGTATTTAAGAATTCAACTGATAAGTCATCCCCCTCTCAGTACAGACCAATAAGACTCCTGTGTGTCATGAGTAAGTTGCTGGAATCCACAATAAATAGAGAAGTAGTCCACCACCTCAGCAGAAATAACCTTCTTAGCAACACGCAATATGGTTTCCGCTCTGCTAGATCTACAGCAGATGTGCTAACGGTTATATCTCATAGGATTAGCGAATCTCTCGACAAACGCTTCATTTCTAGGGCAATTGCTCTCGACATATCAAAGGCCTTCGATAAGGTTTGGCAGAAAGGCCTACTACACAAGATTTCCAGCTACGGTATAACTAGAAATGTTTTCTCGATCATTTAGTCATTTCTCTCAGATAGGCTCATAAGAGTAGTGGTTGATGGGCAGAAATCAGAGGCCCACAGTATTAACGCTGGAGTCCCTCAGGGGTCCATACTCGGCCCAACTCTCTTCCTGATCTACATCAATAATCTCCCAAAACACATACTAAAATCTTTCGTTGACATCTATGCGGATGACACGACTATCTATGGCAACACATCAAAGGCCATAAATGATGATGTTCTCTCTGATTCTCTCTCCTTTGATCTTGAGTGCGTGGTACAGTGGGGAAAGAGGTGGCTGGTTACCTTTAATGCATCTAAGACCAAGCTCCTATCTCTACATCATAAACGCTCTGATCCCCAGCTGGCATCAATTGAAATGGATGGCTCTCGTCTAGAGGAGGCCCCAGGTTTTGATAAGCTCCTGGGTTTGACCGTTACCCCTGATCTTAAATGGAACACATACATCAAGTCTGTGGCCAAGGTTGCTGGGAAAATGGTGGGATCCTTCTACAGCTCCAGAAGATATCTCACTAATGATGCAATTCTCTATCTATATAAGCGCCAAGTACGTCCAAAGATGGAGTACTGCTGCCATATCTGGGCGGGAGCTGCTAAAAACAGCCTATCCTGCCTTGACAGAGTACAAAATAGACTTTGTGGCTTGGTGGGGGATGCCCTTTTCTCTACCCTGCAACCTATTTCCCACAGAAGAGACGTAGCGAGCCTGTCATTGTTCTATGGTTATTTCCATGGCAAGTACTCGTCTGAGCTCCATTCTCTGGTCCCCCCTCGCCAGTATTTTTCAAAAAACACCCGATTAGATGAAACCACCATCAATAATTTTCCCCAATCCCAATCTGTGCCTAAATCAAAACGTAGATTCCATGAACAAAGCTTCTTTCTTAGAACTGCACACCTGTGGAACTCTGTTCCGCTTGCCCGTTTCGCTCCCGACTTCAACCTGGATGTCTTCAAGTCCAACACAAACAAATTTCTGATGAACCGCCCCCCTAAGTAATGACACATTACCAATTCTCCAATGCTATTGCTACATTATCCCTTTGATTACTGTACACACAATAACCCTTATCCCCGAGTGGCCATTTGGCCTTGATAAGTGGTGAACTCCATGTAAAAAAAAACAACAAAAAAAATAAAATAAATAAACTAAATCCATCAAGGTATTGCAAAATGACAACCGCAAATATCGATTATCCTTAATATAATGCCTACGTTTCTCAGTGTAAGAAAACAAAGTTGACGTACACGTGCAACGTTTTCTTTTCCTAAAAAATATTTTATTTAATGTGTGGATATTTTTGATCGCTCACACATGAGGAAAGAGACGCTAGAAACCTAATCATCTTATCAAGATAAACAGAAGAAAACAGAGATCTTGTGTGCATTTCGCTCGTAGAGAATATTAAAGTTTTAATTTCAGTTATTACAGCATTATTGGCGATCTCTCTCGCACCCGTTCCATAAACAGACTGATCTGAAACCCTCGTTTCTCTGTCAACCTCAATATCCGTGGCCTATGTGACATCACCTAATCACATATATAAGTTAGGAAAACATATTTATGGAAGTTAAGCTACACAGAAGCTCCAGCGTTTCATCCCCGTAGGGAATCATCAGGCTAACAAGTATAACTATTGTCAGGCTAAAAAGCATAACTATCATTTTCTATTCATAGGTACGTGCAAAATGAATGCCGATGCTCAAAATGCCGATAATCATTTTGACCCTTTCCTTTATTTAAAAGTTCACAAAAGAATAAGGGAATTAACTAATTTTAATTAAATTTTCAGTATTTATCAAATAAGGATCACGAAATATAAAGAGCACATTAGTTTTACTTAAATCTTAGTGGAAATGTATTATTTTGTTTAAACAAAAAATACTTTTACTAAATTTATGGTTTTCTGTAGTAAAAAAAAATGCATGATTTTATTTTTTTTTATGAAAATAAAGCATCGTAAATTGTAACGATAAACAAATCAAAATGCAGCTGAATTAGCTCGACGTGAAAACAATATTCATAATTTTTTTCCCGTGAACAAATATTTTTTTCCTTTTGGAAATTAACTTTACTTTTTAATCTTTCAAATACAATAAAAAAAAGTAGGCAGAAACCTACAAAATTTATTATAAATCGGCTTTCAAAACTATCCACGCCATTTTTACCCGTACCTATCTATTAAACATCGAAACATCTTCATGTGACAAAAAATAAATGAAGAAAAAGCTGGATAAAAATAGTTGAGAAGATCATCGGTGAAGTCGTTAGAAATCGAAACAGAAAACTGGTGCAGTTCCTGAAGATCCTTTACAATTAAAATTCTGGAACACCAGAACGTCTCCCAGGATAAATTCTATTTGCGTTTAACATTGTAAAATACTGTTCCTCGTTTCATATGTAATGTTATTTATTGTAGGTTGATTTTCGTGTTATTAACTAACATTTGTCTTAAATCAGACGGAGGGGCAATTATGTTGCTTCAAATGAAATTGAGCTAGCGTTCACTATATATATATATATATATATATATATATATATATATATATATATATATATATATATATATATATATAAGTTTGGTTGTTAAATTTTAAATTCTGCAAAAAAAAAAAAATAAATAAAAAACATATGAACACATATATTTGAATTAAGAATTTATTGTTTGACAAAAGGAATATATAGAAGGGGGTATGTTAATTTCCTTAATCCATGGATTTTCAATAATGGCTCACATTATCAGAGGAAATGAAATGCAGCGAGTAAAATGTTCAGCTGTGAATGGAGGCTTATTTTGCGTTTCAGCACAAATATTGAAAATAGTTTTTTGAGTGGTTGTGGATAATTATATGAAAGAAATTATACGAAAAGAGAAGTTTATACAACCTGAGCAGTCCATTATCGGAAGGAGTACAATGCCCTTCGGGGTTATAAATCCAGGTGGGCAGAAAATAGGTCATGGGGAGAAGGTAATATTCCCATATAGCAGAAGTGTATTGCTCCTTATTGATAATACAATATATGTCAATTAAGCTACAAGAATCTCCCATATTTCATCTTTGTCGGGAATCGTCAGGTTAAAATTATATTGAAAATTATAGAAATGATATTTAAACATGATGAAATTGAAAAAAGAAAAACCAAAATTATTTATATATTCATCAACGTTTCATTTTTATTTCAAGACTTTTGTGGGATTATTGATTAAAAAATATGTATATATGTATACATACATACAAGGGGCGTTCCAAAAGTAGTGACTCCTATTTGTTTAATTTCGTCCGAATAGATCAGAGGATATTGCAAATTACATTGTTATGATGACTGAACTTATGTAATCAGGGCCTGAAAGTTTCAGCACTCTGTTTCAGATATTGACGGTGTGAGACGTTAAGAAAACAACCTCTCTCATGAACGTTCGTCAGAAGCAGAGATGCGCCACTGAATTCTTCCATGAATTATAAAATTGACTCGATAAACATTCTCGATGCAGTTGATGTTAGCACGGCTAGGAGATGTGTTCGTCGATTTCAAAGTGGCAACAGAGATGTGAGTGACAAAGCGCACTCTGGACTTTTACAACTGAAGCATCAAAAGAGGCTGGCAAAAGTGCCTTGAGAAACATAATCCTGGAGTACAAAGGTCGCTTATTTTAATGGTACCATTTCCGTTATCATAACTCTTTATCGTTTTGAGTTTTTTAGTTAAAAAATAGGAGACCTTACTTTTGGAACGACCCCGTTTGTATATATATATATATATATATATATATATATATATATATATATATATATATATATATATATATATATATACAGTAATAGTAAAAAGTATAAATATATATATTACTATTTTTAAAACAGTAATTTAAGTATCTACCTCTTTTAAGCGTCTAGGAATCGAACTCCGGACCATGTGTATCACAGTCCTGCGTATTAACCGCTACGCCATAATCTCTTATATAGTTTTAGCGATTCTTTTCATCGTTTATAAACTTAGATTTCTTGTTGATTTTTTTAAACGATAAATACGGTTAAATAGCGTCTTCTAATCTTTTATTTATATATATATATATATATATATATATATATATATATATATATATATATATATTTATATATTTCAATATATATATATATATATATATATATATATATATATATATATATATATATATATATATATATATATATATATACGAGAGAGAGGGAGGCCTTTTATATTTTTGTACAAGTATAACGAAGGTTTTTCTTTATATTTATATATACATGACGATGTTCGTTTTTTCATATACACAATATGCATCCAAGCATGATGTAATTTAAACTGAATTTTTATCTAAAATTCGCGATATGTTCAATCTGTGATTTACATATTTTATTTACATATTAAAGCGATAGAGGTAGCGTTGAGAAAAACTCTTTATATTTTCTATCTTAATAAAATAATTTCTTTTGAAGACGTAGATAATCATTAAAGATGAAACAGCTCATCTAAATTTCATCTGTTTGTTTTTTTTTCTGATGAAATGTATCAAAATTATCGTGTGACATGCATCTCTCTTCAAACGTTTTAAATGGAAAATTTGATCTTTCTTTTACTCTGGAAAATCAGAAAGCAGAATATACTCGTAGTCTAAATCCATTAAATGTGTAACGTGGCTATAACATTTTCAATCGGACCCAACACATTGTATGCAGAGACAGTCGCAAAGGAACTAAGGAAAGAAATTTTACTAATCTTTTTTATTTCAGTTTGAACAAAAGGCATTTAATAATGGTACTTTCCAAACCACGCCTGCATTTTGTATTTATTTATTTATTTTTTTATTTTTTTTACAGTTACTTTCCTATGCCACGTGGTTAACAAAACTCTGCCATTTCCATTCTCTCATGCTGTCACGAAGTTACACGACTATGTCACGTCAACACGTGCTTCTCGGTTGCTGTCGCCGCCACATGGTTCAAATCTCTCTGCTTTTCTTTTCCTTCTCTTCCTTCGCCGTGGCGTCACCTTGCGTCACGGCTTGGTAATTAACATATGTCGAGATGTCGCTGCTACTACATACGTGTAGCTTCGTTAGAAATGGAAGACTTATATGTGATATTCTCTGTAGCCCCAAACGTCGTTGAGGAACTGGGAATCATAATACTTTTTCATGGTTCTTCACTTCTTTAATGAGTGTTGATTTCACAAGGCGAAAGATATTTTGGTTGTATGTTTTTAAATCATGTTTGGTTCAAGGTTGCATAAAAAGAGCACCTTTGCATTCCTTGTAACCACATATTGCCAAGGTTGCTGAAAGAATGGGTGAATCATTCTACTGCCTCAGACAACACCTGACTTCATTGGGCTTTTAAGACGAAAGTGGAGCATCTGTTCTGATACTGCACTTCATCTTTTCTGCTCTTGGCCAGTGAAAGAAAAGTTCTTTTAGGCTGAAGACTTTTTATTTTTGCCCTAATCAAAAGTGCATAACAAAACAACACTGTGCCTAACTCTGCCACTGTAGAGAGTCATATAAACTGGGACTCCTGCTGCAATCCTCTACCTATATAAGAGTCGCATAAGTCATAAGAAGGAGTATTGCTGCCTTATCTAGGAATGTATGCTCAAAGCTTCCTTTTTTTGCTTTAGCATCTTCTGTAAGATATCCACAGCAAGAACTCGTTTTATTATTAGAACTGCAAATAACCTTCTCTTCTTTCTCCTTGTTCTTTGTGTCAGGCAGAATTTCCATGAACAGAGTTTCTTTCCAAGAACTTCCCATTTATGGAACACAGGCTGCTTCTCTGCTGACTACAACACTGTCATCATCAAATTCAATATCAACAAATACTTGTCAAAAACCGTCATCATAAGCAATCAAATTTTCTTCATTCTATTTATCAGTTTCAATCCCTTATAGTATTCTTCATTCATAATCTGTATAGTATTCTTCATTCATAATCTGTATAGTATTCTTCATTCATAATCTGTCCATCTGCATGACCTTTATTCTCATAATAAATGGTTGCTTATTAGTTAAAACAATCCTGGGTTGTACTGAAAATCGTAATCTTACAGGAATGAAGAAATTCATTATAATTATATTTTTTATTTTTCTTACTATTGTTTGCCCCTCCCCCTAAACGAGGCAAATTGCCATTGAAGCGCAAGGGGCTTTGGTGATAAGGATCAAATATAGAAAGTAATCTGGATGGGGGCGTTGAACAGCATGATATTTGTTCACAATACATTTATATTTTTACATGTAGAGAGCAGAAAGAGGAGCAGAAAATCTTCCAGCATCTAGAGACCTCTACAGGGAAGGGATGCTATCTTTCTACCAGTCAAGTGCGTTGAGAATAATTATGTTGATGGGTGTACAGATAAGTTTATTCTGTGGAAGTATTTGCAAAATAAGCACAGGGATGCAACATTATGGTGATGTGACAGATTTTATAGCTTCGAAGACAGTACAGGATTCAATGTTTTTGCATCCTATCCAAGAGGAAGAAGCTAGTGGTTGGTACATTAGCCCAAATGTGGTGACAAGAAATTCTAACAAGGTGAAAAGTGGCTTTAGAGAGATATAGGCTATTGGAAGGTGCAATAAGGTTTTTGCTTTATAAAAGGAGCTTATCCTCTTGGCGTTAAACATAGCATTTTTTGTCTACTTGTTCCACTTTATGCTGCCTGAGAATTTCAGACCAAAGAGTTCAGACGTAAGATTCTCTCGAGGTTGCTAATAATAATGATAAATAAAGTTCCTCAAAAAGTTATTAATGCAAACACGATAATTTTGACACAAACTACTAATGAATTATAACTTCTATTAATGATCCTACTACGATCTTATTTTAAAATCTCGCTTGGAGGCTTCTGAAATACAACAAAAGACTTACTTTATTGAAATTGATATTTCTATTTAACTCTGCGTAAACACAAACAGCTGGCTACTTCATTGCCTCAAAGATAAAGTGTTTATGAATTTCTAAAAGACACAGCAAGATCAAAAAGCTTCCTTATAGAATTAAAGTCAAACAAAGAGTCATAAATTAAGGAAGCGATAACATACAAGCCTTCGTATTTATAGAGAGTATTCAGACTCCTGTTCTCATCTGGGATGTTATTCACAGTCCATGGAATTACTTGTAAAACAAATACAGGGTGTAACATTGCTGTGGTGCGACTGAAACTGAAGTTTGGCAGTCAGTGCTAGATCTATTAGTTTTCAGCTGATGTCATCTTTGACCTTCTTCAGCTGCATTTTTTCAACTCAAGAATCTTTGTGTCAGACGCAGATATTTTAAACTGAATCCTAAATTCTGTATAGATTCCAAAATTTTACATTGGTCCCATTTTTATAAAAATTATAAAATTGTGATTATTTTATTTAAGGAAGTAATACGGTAATGTGTGGGTAGTCAGAGGAATTAATGAATAGAGAGTGAAACTGTTTGCTACCTTCTTGCTTTGAAAGAAGCAGTTTGTTTCGATTAAATATAATAATTTTTAAATGGGAATGAAATGTTCAAAAAACTGAGTATGAAAGATTTGTTATTTTCCGATTGAAACTCTAGACAGGGGATAAATCAAGATCATTTTATTAATATAGTAGAAGTACAACTAAATATCACCAGAAAAAATAATGGACAACAGATCACAAACTACTTAAGACGATTTAATCATGAAAAGAATACAGATACGATGAAATCGGCATTGTTTTGTGTGTATACTAATATAATTTACAGAAGACAATACCAGGCAGATGTGCAATAGATAGACATAAACTGAAGCAAATAAAGACGTGCAATGGTGTAATAAGTTAGGCAGATACAACCGTTTTATTAATGTACATGCACACACACACACACACACACACACACACACACACACACACACACACACACACACACACATATGTGTGTGTGTGTGTGTGTGTGTACATTAATAAAACATATATATATATATATATATATATATATATATATATATATATATATATATATATATATATATGTGTATTAGTGATGGGACGATTCTAATATTTTTCCTGATCCTGATACAATTAGAGATTCTGTTCTAAATTCGCGATTCTGATACAATTACTGATTCCGATTCCGATTCTGATTCTTTTTAAACTTCTACAGAAAAAGTGTATTCAAGGGGAGGGCGTATTCCTGTAAAACCCCATATATTATGTGAATATAATTTCACAACACATAAAAATACACTTGTAGGAGTAATACTAAAATTTTAGTTTTTCTGGTAGTTTAAAAGCAGTAAATATTTATTATTAACAGGAAAATTAAGTTCTAAACAAAAAAAATACAAAAAAAATTTTTTTTTAAATAAAAAGAATTTAAAAGAACCGTTTTTAGCATCAAAAAGAAGGCACCATTTTTTCTGATTTCGATACTGATTACCATGTTGGTCGACATGACAAATAACATAGCAAATATCGTCTTGCAATATTTTTCATATAATGATGGGTTATGATTGAAGAAAATTGAGAAGATATATTTATAGGTACTGGCGATAGGAAGTGACAATCAAATTCCATAAAAATATCTCATACACAAATACTTGAAATAAATGCAACTCGATGCAACTATAATCAACTATTCACAGTTACGCCTATTCTTATCGGCTATAAAAAATATAGAATTACAGATTGGAACGATAAAGTTGTCGCCTCAAAGAAAATAACACTATAACTTTATTTTAAAACTTTTGTTGAAAAATCAATTGAGGTAACTTGATTATGCAGTAAAACCACATCTATTCAGTGTAGCCGCCTTCAGCCTCAATCACCACCTCGATATGGGTCCAGAACTGGGAAGATGCTTTTTCTACAAGCGCCAGTGGAAGCTCGGTGAATACTCGGCAGATAGCGGTGATCAAGCTTGCTTTGTTGTTGCAAGAGGTCGTGTTGGTGATGTCCTTGTATGATCAAATGAAAATAGTCAGGTCGGAGGAGGAGGGGGGCCAGTAAGAGAAGGGTACAAAGTCGTAGCACTCCTTCTGAAGCCAAACTGGGTCTGTTTGAACTTATGGGCCGGCACCAAGTCCTACTGCCACACCCAGGGTCTGCAGCGTTCACCTGATTTCACCATGGGATCACTACACTCTTCAGCACATCCAGGTACACATTCATGTTGACTTTCAAGTCGACTTCGAATATGTGAGGTAGCATAACGTGGCAGTCACTTAAAATCGCATCAAAGACCATAACCATGGCCAGAAACTTGTTTTCATCTCCCTGGTCACGTCCCTGTTATTTGTGGTAAACCAGTGATGCATTTTGAGGGTGCTGGCAATCGTCCTGTTGTCATAGAGAGCATGAGTTAACAGTATCGTATCTCCGATCTCGCCCATTGGACATTGTGTCATTTCTATCATAGGCTCCTATAACTCTTGGAATTTGTACACGACTGGCGGACTATGAGATGGCGTGCAACAAAAAAAGAAAACCGGTTTTCATCAAACAGAAATGAAATCATGTCATCCTTTCTAAGGCAATAATTTTATCGTTCCAACCTGTACTTGGAAAACTATCATGAATTAAACTTTGCTATACATGGCAAACGCTAATAGATCATGCAGTCCGAAAATGTAACTTCCCTTTATACTACTTGAAAAAAAGAAAAAAAAACTACTTCTAGTTCGAACATGAACATTAACTACAAATTCAGAAATTACCAAATGAGTGGTGTTTGAATACATTGTATTGTAACATGTCCCCTACACTCGAACCGTGTTCATTACACTTTAAACCTCTCTCGAACCGCCACGCCATCCAGAAACAAAAATAAATAAATCCAACTGGGCTTTTCTTTTTGTTGTAGCAAATGGCATTTATCAGTGTTACTTTCCAAACAATGCCCGCATCTTGGTTTTTCTTTATTGTTCATTTCGTGTGCCATGAGATTAACAAAACCGTCTCGATACCAACTTAAAAGTCTCTCGCTACCACCACACGGCCACACATCCATCTTACCTGGCTCAAAACTTTTCTTCTCCCCTAGACCACTCATCGGCCATAGCTAGCCATTTCTTGTCTTCGACTTTACACCTCCATCTTTCCTGACACACACTTTGCTTCTTCAACCATGTGCTGTCTTTTTTTCTTCTTTTTCTTGTGACTCAAGCCAGTGTACACTTCCTAATTTGCATATGTGCTTTAACGGCTACTGCTGCTAATATCCGTGCAAGCCAGCTATTCTACAGCTCCTGTTGATATTTTCACACACACTCTGTTACAGTACGTCACTAAATTATCTATATATTGAGATGCCATTAAATAATAATCTCAATCTAAGCTTTATTATATTGAAATAGGAAATTTCTTGGTGATTATTTTCTATTGTTTTTTTTATATTTATGTTTTTTTTTACTGTTGGAGACGTCCCCCATGGGATTAATGGACTATCTCATGACGTCATTTCCTTTGGTGACGTCACTTCCAGCAACGAGTACCGGTGCTGGTAGTCAGAGATTGGCACACGACCAAGGATGTCGGGTGCACACGCCCCACCGTCGAGGAATAATATTGCTCAACTAGCTTTGCCTGTAATATATGTGAATGCATGTTCGTTCATAAAATCCTGTATTCCTTCGTTCTTATTACCATTTAACCCCATAAAAACTGCGATGACGGATTCGACTTTCACACGGGTTAACTCCACAAAGAGAAAAAAAAAATTCTAAGTGACTTCAAAAGTACTTCGGATTTACAAGCTAAGAATTCGGCTGGCAATTATGTTCTAAAAACAAAATTATAAAAACAAAAAGAAAAAGAAAACGACCACATGGCAAAGTTATCGACTAAATTGTAAGTAATCTTTTTGTCTCTATATATAAATTGAAAAGAACTGTGCTTAACGCATTTTGTTAAGGCCGTAAAAGTTAGTTTGGTTGCTTATTAAAAGAAGAAAGAAAAGAAGAGAAAAATGTTGACCCAATTTCACCGCAAGAATAATTCTATTGTAACTTGTCGACTGTTTATTTGTATGCATATTTGAACATTTTTCAAATGAAGTGAAAAGTTGTTTTTTTCCTTTGTTTTTGCTGCTAACTTTATGCAATATTTTAATGGGAGAGAAATTGTTTTCCCTTTTCGTTTTACTTGGACTAAATTAAATACGTTTTTGCATTGAGTGGAATTTTCTGAAATATTCTATTTTTAACTGTCGGTTGTAAAGTGAAAATTTTCTTTTTCTTCCTCGTGAAAACTAGCCATTTTGGTTCCAGACAATTCCACAATTACTTTATTCTTTTGCAACTGTATGATATCACAGTATATATTTTTTTGTTTTTGTTTCACAAGTAAAAATTTTTTTTGTCCACCCTCATATTGGGTAATCTCTAAGGTTTTTACCAAGAAGTAAGGGATACGTTGCTCCCTCCTCATATGCACACACTCAAGGAAAGGACATTTTCTGTTTTTTTCTTTTATTATTTTATCTCTCTTCTCCAGTCAAAAACGGAAATAATTTTCTTTTTCTCGTGCGTTTGAAAAAGCCATTAAAAGATGGAGAGTGTTAAAGCAGTATTAATATAGCTAATCAAGCCCAGATGGACCAGCAGCAGAAGGCTGAGGAAAATTTAAAAGAACGGGATAAACAGCTCCAGTTACAATTTCAAGAGAGGCAACAAGCGTTGGAGGAGAGAATGCTACTTCAACAAAAGAGACAAGAAGAGCTATTGTTAAAAATATTCGATAGAACGGAACACAGCGACGACAGTTTTGTTTTATCCCAAAGTACAATATGGAACGCTATAGAAACGTTCAAATTCCAACCGGAGTTGGGTGGGACGTTTGACACTTTCTATTGGAGATATGAGGACCTATTCACCGTGGATTGTCAAGAGTGGGGCAATGCTAAGAAAGTTCGCCTACTTTTGAGGAAATTAGGGACCATAGAACATAGAAAGTTTGTGGATTATATTCTCCCTATGAAGGCGAGTGAATTGGAATTTTCAGAGGCAGTCAAACTTTTATCCGAACTGTTCAGCCCGAATTCTACGTTATTTCATAGAAGATGGAAGTGATTGAACCTGCACAAAAGCGATTTGACCTCCGCATCCGTGGTAAATAAACACTGTGATGATTTCCGTCTATCTGACTTATCGGCAGATGACTTCAAGTGTTTAATTTTTGTGCAGTGTCTAGTTTCATCCAAAAACGCTGAGATTAGACAACATGTTTTCTCTAGTCTTGAGATCGAACAGGGCCTCACCCTCCAGAAGTTGGCTGAGGATTTTCAATGGGTAGTCTGCGTAAGGAACATCTCGAGACACGTCGAGGAGTCACGTGCAACATTCATTAGAAGGACGACCTTCAGACCGGAAAAATACTCACCCTTAGAAAGCAAAGCTGGAAGTAAGAAAACTCAGGCTGCAGCTAATAAGTACTACCCAATCAAGTCTTGACCCGGATCCCCTACAAGCCCATGCTATCGCTGGAGCGGGAAACATTGGTCGAGTCAATGTTTACAAATATAAGTACTACACTGAATGTGACAGGAAGGGCTACAAAGCTACCCAGTGCAGGAAGAACTAGGTCAAGAACAGCATCCGACAGACTAGATTCGACTTGGATTCGGATAAGAACCGGTGCAAATATGTCAAAGTTAACATCGCAAATAAAACTGTGCATCTACTAAGGAAACCAACCATGCAGAAGATGAACAAATCAGCTTGAGCTGTGAGAGACGATAAAGTGGAATTTGAAGAAGAGCTCACACTCCTGGTGACCTGAAATGGTATTACTAAAAACGTGAAAGTGTATGTACATAGGACACTCAAAAACCTGTTCGGTACTGACTGGATGGAGCGATTCAAATTGTGGGGCCAACCTATGAATAAATTCTGTCATAGGGTAGAAGACTCGTCCATGGAGGAGCAACAACTGAAGGACGAGTTAAAAGAGGAATTTCCACAAGTATTCTCACCAGGACTAGGAAAATGTACAAAGGCTATAGCAAGATTCAAACTAAAAGAAAACACTCTGCCCGTTTTCAAGAAGAAGCGAAACATCCCATTTGCAGCAACAGAGAAATCGAAAAAGAAAGCTTCAATGGAATCTGCCAAAGAAGGCAAAAAACTGAAACTGCAAAGCCGCAACGGCAAAGCCGCAACTGCAAAGCTCTCCCCAAGCCAAAGCAACAAGTTCTACACGTGTATAGGATTACACCCAACCTGAACACACCAACAGCAGTCTCACCTGCAGAAACGATGTTTGTGCAGAAAGTGAGTTCCGTTTTTGACAAGCTCTTACCCAAACAGTCAAGGCCACTAGTGACCACTTATGTACCCAGTAAACGTTTCATACCAGGTGAAAGAGTGTTTTTCAACAGTTATAAAAACAACACATCATTCTGCGAAGTGGGTACAATTACTAAGGGAGTCATCCAAGGACCAACATATACCCACAAACGTCATCTGAACTAACTAAGGAGATGTCAATCAGTTGAAACCAGCAACAGTCAATTATTGGAAGATGAGCCGATAGACACTGTCTTCAAAACTTTTGTACTTGAACCTCCTCAACACACACCTGAACTTCGGTGGTTGTTCCATGAGAGAAAGGTTACCGAACCATTGATGGTAAACCCTAAAAGGAAGCGGTACTGACAGCTTTTACAAACAAAAAAGTTTGGGAGAGGGGTGTTGGAGACGTCCCTCCATAGGATTAATGGACTATCTCATGACGTCACTTCCTTTGGTGACGTAACTTCCGGCAACGAGTACCGGTACCGGCAGTAAGAGATTGGCATGCGACCAAGGAGGTCGGATGCACACGCTCCACTGTTGAGGAATGGTATTGCTCAACTCGCTTTGCCTGTAATATATGTGAATACACGTTCATTTCCTAAAAATCTTCTGTTTCTTCGTTCTAATTGCCATTTAACCCCATAACGGTTACATTACTTATCAAGGCCCGAGAGCCACTTGAGGATAAGAGTTAATGGATGTACAGTAATCACTGAGACAAAAGTGCAATGATCGTTAGTGGTGAAAATTGAGTAGAATTTGACTATTCAAGGGGACAGCTCAACAAGAACGTTTTTCGATTGAACTTGAAAACTTGAATGGAAAGCAGGCCAGAGGAACAGAGTTCCATAGGCAGGCAGTTCTAGGAAAGAAGCTTTGTTTATGAAATTTGTGTAGACTTAAGCACAGATAGAAAGAATTGCTGATAGTAGTTGTAGATAGACGTGTACTTTTTTGTGATATGTAAGCGTGTGAATAAAACAAATCGGCAAATATGATCTCAGGAATATCGTCAAATACTTGTGAGACTTACCTTTTGTTAATAGTAAAAAAATATATATAAAAAATGAATACATAAATGAACAAAACTCTTTAAACGGTGCCTGCAGATGTTTTTTAAATTCTGGAAACAAAATCATTCCAGATAATCTACTGACGAGGCGGTTTTTTTGTGTGTTTTTTACAATATAAAGATTTGGATACATGAAATGTTAGAAAAGCTGAAGATCTTTCTTCGTCTCTTTTTTATTTTTTTTCCTTGAAAATATTGTTATGATAAAAACGTTTCCTTTGTGAAACGAATTATTTCTCTGTTGGAAGAGCAGCTGGTTTAAAGTTCCAATAATGAAGTCAATTACAAAGGAAACACTACAACAACAACAACAACAACAACAACAACAACAATAACCAAAAACATCATATAAAAAGATGGAAAAGATTTGCAAAGTTTGAGATGAAGATGCCAACTAAAATGTCTGCATAGAAATGATGAAGTTATTTGAACAAAAACAAAAACCTACAGAAATGATGTCCAGGACAAAGCTGGTCTTAAGCCGATAGCACTGATTGCTTCAAATCTGTCCGTTTTTTAATGATCGGTTTGTAACGAAAATTCTGTCTGTTAGTAACACTTAAAAAAAAAAAATCACTGATACTGCTAAGACAAGACTTTCTTCCTTTAATAATTACAAGAAATCTTCTCAACCACTGATTGCCATAACTAAAAGTTGTTGAGAAATTGATATTAACAGGCAGCATTAATCGGAGCAAATAAATTGAAAACATTGACAAAACTGCTGCAAATAAAGTGGGCTCTCTTTATCGTGTTAGAAAACTACTCACCTGACAGTATCCTGTATCTCTACAAAGCCACTATTCACCGATGCATTGTCACAACTGGCTGGTGAATCTTCTACTAGTCTCTCACTCTTAGACAATGTCCAATAAAGAGTGTCCAACCCATCAGGTCCCGCACTATCAACCAAGTTGCAACCTCTATTCTATCGTGAAAATATTGCATCCTCTATCTGTTTTACAAGTATTTTAGTAAAAAGAAAATTCCATGGAACACGATGACATTGAACTGCTTTATTGTAGACTACAACATAATCATCTTTAAGTTCAATATCAATAAATGCCTTCTCACGAGAGCAGAGTTGGACACAAGATCTGTTTTTAATGTGGGCACAACCCAGCTCTCCAAAATAGGGCACTCAGTATTGGAACAAAATTAAAAATAGTCTCAGTCCAGAGGAATTTCTCCTTCACTGATTTAGGATAGAACCATTGAAGTCTAGTAACAGAGCAGATACTACACTTTGATAATACTTGTCGAGCTGTTTTATTAGGTAATCAAATTTTGTCCATTCCATTCACCATTTTCAATCCTCTCGCAATAGTGTTCATCATACAACTGACAAGCTATTATCATACGACTGCTTCCCTAGAGACTACAATTTTTTTTTCAAATTCAACGTGAACAAATACTTGTCATAATCCGACCTCATGAGTAATCAAATTTTTATTCCATTCCACATTTTAAATCCTCTTATCATATTCGTTGTCATTCAATCGACAATCCATATTCTCACGATACGCTTAGCCTTGGTAAGTGATGACTTAAAAACAGAAAAAAAAACACTAACTTGCCTGGAATTTGAACCCATGTTGATTATGGATCCTCTACTGTTAACCAGCAAGCCAACTCGGCCTGTTCTTGCTATTCGAAATACGTTCTGTTGATATTTTATTTGTCCATTAGTCCATTTTATTTTGGTATTTTTATCAAGCTAATACCCAGGACAAGTCGTATGAAATCTATATTTGGTATTTTAAGTGACAACTTTATTGATTTGAATTTGAAAAGAGCACTCGGCTGTTAAAACGGGAAACGTTGTATTTATTTGCTGTCACTAGAGAGAGAGAGGGAGAGAGAGAGAGAGAGAGAGAGAGGGAGAGAGAGAGAGAGAGAGGGGGAGAGAGAAAGCGTGGAGGTGGAGAAATAAAGATAGAGATAGAGGAGGATAGAAAGGAAGAGAGAGTGAGAGAAAACGAGAGAGAGAGAGAAAGGAGAGAGAGAGAGAGAGAAAGAAAGAGAGAGAGAGAGAGAGAGAGAGAGAGAAAGAGAGAAAGAGACGAAGAAAATAAACGATATTCAAGATTTTTTGTGTCTAAAAATTTCGTGTTGAAGCTGTATCAGATATGAATGGATGAATAAAAAACCATAAGAAAGTCGCAGACCCAACAATTTATAAAAATCTTATTTAAAGAAAATTATCAAGAATATCGAAACTAAATGTAAGTTCATAAACATTTGTTTCCCTGCGTTTTTATATATATATATATATATATATATATATATATATATATATATATATACACACACAAAATAAATAGTGGTTGTAATCTAATGCGTCACTGATACGTCTATTATATATATATATATATATATATATATATATATATATACACTTGTGCCCGATATTATTCATACCCCTCGGATCTTTGAGATTTCTATAAGAATATTGCTCAAACCAGAAGGTAGACAATATTAAAGGGATGTCAAACAATAAATCAAGCATAAGCATTTAATTTAAACTCAACAAATAAATAAATTATGCAAGTTTTAAACATTATACAAAGAAAAACAATAATGGCACTAGTTCAAAATTATTCATACCTCTCTTACTAATAGTCAATAGCATGCCCTTTATTCTTAATAACTGCCTGTAATCGTTTTGGATATTTATCAACAAGGTTTTTACAAGCATCAACACTGATTTTTGACCATTCTTCAATGCAAATCCCTCAAATTTCTAGGTTTCCGCTTTTTAACCTCAGTTTTCAATATGTGCCAGAGGTTTTCGATAGGGTTCAGGTCGGGACTCTGGCTAGGCCATTCCAAAACATTAATTTGATTATCCTCAAACCATTTCTTGACTATTTTGGCAGTATGTTTTGGATCATTATCCTGTTGAAGGATCCAGTTTGGTCCTAAATGGAGCTTCTCCACATCCTGTCTAATGTTTTTCTGGAGTATCTCCAAATATTGCTCCTTCTTCATGGTTCCATCTATCTTGACCAAACTACCTGGACCACTAGCCAAAAAGGAGCCCCAAAACATTAGGCTACCACCACCATGTTTCACCGTGGGTATGGTGTTCTTTGGGTTGTAAGCTTCTCCTTTCTTCCTCCAAACGTAAGAAGCATCCATATGGCCAAACAATTCAATTTTTGTTTCGTCATTCCACAAAATACTTGAGAAAATGGACTCTGGAGAATTCACATGGGTCCTAGCAAACTTTAGAGGTGCTGCAAGGTGTTTTCCGGTGTGCAATGGAGTCCTTCTTGGTCTTCTTCCTTTCAGACCATTTTCATGCAGAGTCCTTTGCAATGTTTGCCTTGATATTTTTACGCCAGAAGACTCCAGATTTTCTAAAATGTCCTTAGTAGTGGTGGTTGGATTTGCATTAACACTTCTTACAGTATTCCTGGTGGCTCTAGCAGATAGTTTCCTTTTCCTTCCTCTACCAATCAAGTTGTTTGTTGTGTGGTGGCTCTGAAATTTTTTGATGATGCTCTGTACTGTTGCTGTAGGGACCTCAAATTTCTTGGAAATTGACTTGTAACCTAAACCATCCTTATGTGAATTCACAATTTTAGTCCTAAGATCATTACTAAGCTCTTTTTTCTTCCCCATTCTAATAATTTTTATTCTTTTATTGGTTTTCAGTTGATATCATTTTAATTTCTGAAAAATGCAAAAAACGAAATGAAATTAATCAAAGGTTGTATAAAAGCATTCAAAATAAGAATCAAACAGGAAACAAACAGTCAGAAACTCGATTAATACTGAAAAAATAAGGGGGTATGATTATTTTTGAACATTGCAGATTTTATAAATAGCTGTATATTTCTTTTATTACAAGTATCCCGAGATTTTAAAATGACGAAAATGATCAGAAGAGGTTTATTAAGCATATGTATCAATATGGACGTAAACAATAAATTCTTACAAAGTTACACCTAATAAACTCAATTTTCAAGGGGGGGTATGAATAATATCGGGCACAAGTGTATATATATATATATATATATATTTGTATTTACATAAGCAGTAGTTTGTTGCTACACAGTCATGAGCATGTTTCGGTCTACTAGTATTTACTAACTAGAGACCTCATCAGGCAATAAGCCTTATTTTCGAAAAAGGAATTCTGAATGAAGAGCGAATATATATATATATATATATATATATATATGCAATGTTCACGACTTTTGCTTGTTCGAATACTCTGGATTGTCTAATGTATTCGCCTGAATTCGGAGTTTTATAGTTCTTTATTCCTTTCATTCTCGTGGCAATTATTTGATCGCCCTTAGGTAAAGGCTTAGAAAATGGAGCAAAAAGTGTCTCCATCGCTGGGTTTGTATCTAATAACCCCTACACTGATGATTGTGTAAGCATGAAATACTTGTATCTGTAGGTATAAAGAATAATTAATATATATATATATATATATATATATATATATATATATATATATATAGTGCTGAAAAAGCTCCAACCAGAACTTGCCCCCATACTTACAAAACTGTTTAAGTGTTGCCTTAGGAGGAGTGCTTTCCAACACCCTGGAAAACCTCATCAGTATGCCCTGTATTTAAGAATTCAGGTGAAAAGTCATCTCCCTCTCAGTACAGACCAATAAGTCTCCTGTGTGTCATGAATAAGCTGTTGAAATCCATATTAAATAAAGAAGTAGTCAACCACCTCAACAGAAACAACCTTCTTAGTGGTTTCCGCTCAGCAAGATCTAAAGCAGATGTGCTAACGGTTATATCACATAGGATTAGTGAATCTCTTGACAAAGGTTTCCTTTCCAGGGCAATTGCTCTTGACATATCGAAGGACTTCGATAAGGTATGGCATAAGGGCCTACTTCACAAGATTTCCAGCTACGGTATAACTGGAAATGTTTTCTCAATCATTAAATCATTTCTCTCTGATAGATTCAGAAGAGTAGTGGTTGATGGGCAGAAATCAAAGGCACACAGTATTAATGCTGGAGTCCCTCAGTGATCCATCCTGGGCCCAACTCTCTTCCTGATTTACATCAATGATCTCCCAAAACACATACTTAAATCATTCGTTGACATCTATGCTGATGACACAACCATATATGGCAACCCATGAAAGGCTGTAAATGACAAAGTTCTCTCTAATTCTCTCTCCTCTGATCTTGTGTGCGTGCTACAATGGGGGAAGAGGTGGCTGGTCACTTTAATGCATTCTAAACCAAGCTTCTATCTTTACATTGTCAACGCTCTGATCCCCATCTGGCATCAATTGAAATGGATGGCTCTCGTCTTAGGAACGCTCCATGTTTTGACAAGCTTCTGGGTTTGGCCTTTACTCCTGATCTGAAATGGAACACATACATCAAGTCCGTTGCCAGGGACGCTGGGAAAATGGTGGGATCCTTCTACTGCTCCAGAAGATATCTCACTACTGATGCAATTCTCTATCTGTATAAAAGCCAAGTACGTCCAAGAATGGAGTACTGCTGCCACATCTGGGCAGGAGCTGCTAAAAACAGCCTATCCTGCCTTGACAGAGTACAAAATAGACTTCGTGGTTTAGTGGGGGATGCCCTTTTCTCTTCCCTGCAGCCTCTCTCCCACAGAAGAGACATTGCAAGCCTGTCTTTGTTTTATTGTTATTTTCATGGCAGGTGCTCATCTGAGCTCCAATCTCTCGTCCCCCCCCCTCGCCAATCTTTCATGAGAAACATCCGTCTGGCTAAAACTACTGTCAATAATTTTCCCCACTCTTTATCTGTGCCTAAATCCAAACATAGATTCCATGAGCAAAGCTTCTTTCTCAGAAGTGCACGATTGTGGAACTCTCTTCCGTTTGCCTATTTTCCACCTGACTACAACTTGGATGGCTTCAAATCCAACATAAACAAACCGCCCCCTTAAGTAAGAAACTGTATCAAATCTCCAATACTAATGATTACTACAATACTATCTCATTGATTACTGTACACGCAATAACCCTTATCCCTGAGTGGCCTCCAGGTCTTGATAAGTGGTGACCCCCATGTAAAAAAAAAAATTTTAAAAAATAAATATATATATATGTATATATATATATATATATATATATATACATATATACATATATATATGATAATTTATGTATATGTATGTTTATTTTAGTTGTTTATTTTCTATTGTTATTGTTAGTTTTAAAATTGTTTCCTAGAGTAAAGTTTATCCTATGAACACAGTTGTTTGCTATTTCTCTCCTACAGTTTAATAGATGTTGGGGTTATTTAAAGTATAGGATAGCAAATTTTTCATGAAGGCATAATCTACATGGATCGTCTAGGTCTCTACATGTGTTTGCTTGTCTTACTATTTTCCATTCGACCACCAGCGAACGTCCGCTTTCTTTGAGTTCCCAGTATTAGTTTGCTAGAGTTGTTTTCATTTGGTGCTTTGTATTTTTTAATGTACTTTTTCTTCATAATATCGGGTTTTGAAATCTAAGGAAGTCATACCTACATAATATTTCTTGTTATTCGGGTTTTCTATCTCAAATATTGTGGCCTGCTAAACTATGCTTTTGGTTAGACATTTGTTTTGAAGTGTGCGGGTTCTGCAGTTGCATTTATCTTATTCGTTATTAGTATTTGTATTTTCATTTCTAGTATGGTTGTCATTGTCCAGAGTTGGTTAATTATTATTATTATTATTATTATTATTATTATTATTATTATTATTATTATTATTATTATTATTTCTACTGTTTACATATGTTTCCTTTGTGTTAGTTTTATTTTTATCATGGTGTCCACTTTTTTATTGTTTATTTTGTTGTTGTTTTCATTGCTTTTATTTAATATTTTGTTATTATGTGCTTTAATTATCATCTCTAAATTTTTGCAGCAGCTGTAGGATATTTTTATTGAAATTTTTGTGTAAGGGATTCGTTGCGGGGAGGTGCTTTTTGATAAGATCTAGAGATTTCTTGCCAAGTGTAGTCTTTAACATCTGTGTGTGTAGTGCCGTATACCAGATTATATTTCTTTTTCTTCTATTTTTAATTTTATTATAGTTATTGGTGTTTTGTTGCTTATATTTGATATCAATATTTTTGTATTCACTATTTTTAGGGCTGTCTATAGATATTGATTGATTTGTTAAATACATTTTCATCGCTTGAGTTATTGCTGAGTCTACTTAAGATTGAGTTAGGAATCTGTTTTATAATTGATGGCAGGTGATTGAACTTACGGTTTACATATATTTGCTTAGCATTGTCTTTTAAGTAGGGTTCATGTGTTTTTTTCTAAATTTAACGTGGTGTCCAGGAAGTTTGTTATTTTTATGTTAGCTATCACGTCTACTTTTAAGCCTAATTTTTTTCATTTCCTTGTGTATGATTTTCTTAAAGTTATCTCCCTTGACTTTGTTGGAGTCTTTTATTATAGCTAGTCCATCATCTCTATATAGGCCGATATCCGTAGTATCAAATATGCTTGTGAGGTACATAGAAGGAATAATCCCCCAAGATCTGATGCCTCTGCAGAATCCAGGGCACCCATCGCCAAATCAAACGAATTTGTCATTTTAATTTTTATCCATTGGTTATTGTTATTTACTAGAACTGATTTTCTACATTTTTTAATAATGTGGATTTCTTCCGAGGATATATCAGTGTATGCCTTGGCAAATTCTAGGGCAATGTTGAAAAGTTCCTCGGATATCGAGGGATAAAGGTCTATGATATATAAACGTACATTTATTTTTGTTTTCTAATAATATATATATATATAACAAAGGAAGGGATGAACCTAAGGTCAACTGTATCTTTGTGCTGAAAGTGCCCTCCCATTGGCTGATTAGGATGGGCGCGGTGGAAACTAGGAAGCTAATTGGCTAACTAAAAATTCAATAGCATGTGCATATATAAAAAACGTGTGGTAACCATCATTCTTTGTATAAGCCTGACGAATTCTCACATGAATATTCTGTGGAGCTTAATTGCCATATATATTTTTATAACTTACTACCTAGCTCTACCTATGTATTGAGCACTGTTGAAATAAATACTGAAAGTTTATGCATAAAACTATATTTTCATATATTAATTTATGTGATTAAATGAAGTAGTCATTCATATATATATATATATATATATATATATATATATATATATATATATATATATATATATATATATATATATATATGAAAAGGAAAAAACAGCAACGTTTCGTCATTATTTTAAGACTTGCTCAAGATGACTGATTTGAAGAGATAATATGCAAGTACAACATTTGGAAATATGTAACGCGTTTGTGAAATTCTAAACTTAGTATAATCATAGATGGTGGTCGCACATTTCATTCTAGAGTTTCAAGTTCGAACATTGCTGACAAGGCTGACACTTTTTATTCATACATGACAGGATTTGAACTCCACATCATCATCATCATCGTTTTGCCTGCTTCCTATATTCTTAGCCTCTTTTAGAAATTGACTTCCAAAGAAACCTATCTCTGTACCGGTCTTTATTTATCCCTGTTTTTCTCATAGTTTTTTCCTTGATCTTTCCCTTTGTCATCAACTGTTCTACATCTGCTAACGGTTAGCGGCCCTCCAAGTACTGTATTGAATGCCCAAAAGGATTTTATATTCAGTAATGTGAAATCGGAATGTAAGTAATAAGCAAATTGTTCTTCTCGCTTGCTCTCTTTCTCTTTCTGTCATTGCCTTTTTTTTACGGCTGGGAGGTACAGGACGGACAAAATGGACAACCCCCTAATCACAAAATTACTCCACGAATTAACTGAATTAAACAACCCAAAAGAAATCATTTTCTGCTGAATACCGAGCCATTCTGGTATCAAAGATAATGAATTAGCAGCAACAACCGTTTTAAATCTCCCAATTAATTTTAAATTCCATACACAGATCTCAAAAGACATATAAACACATGCATAACAGAGAAATGGCAAACTTACTGGAATGAATACCCTAACAACAAAATTTATGAAATAATGCCAAAAATTAAAAATAATGCCAAAAATTAAAAAATAATGCCAAAAATTAAAAAACAAGAACAAAACACTCGGCATAAAATAACTCAACAAAACAAACAAACATAAGAATGCATGCAACATTTCGGTGATATGACAGAGGCTGGAGTGTGGAACCTATCCTTTTTTGCATTGTGTCTAAGAGGGAGAAACTAGTGCTGGATGTATCATAACAAACGTGGCAGCAGTAATATGCCATGCATGGGTGAATTGTGGCTTTGTAAAAATAAAAGATACCTTCTGGTATGTGCTGAAAATTATGTCAGATGGCAGCAATGATGAAGCATTATGGCTAGGGAAAAAGAACCTATCATTTTGATCTGATTGAGATGCAGATTTCAAGTAGAAAATGCCATCGACTTCTATAAAAAAAAAGACTAATGATTTTGTATCCTGATATGTATGCATGTGCCTTGCCTTGAAGCGGACATAATCTGTCTTAGAAATAAATTACAGTTCAGGCCAATAGATTGGCACCATTCCACCAAATTTATGTAATCACTGCTGAAAGCACCAACACTGGTCATCGATGAAATAAAAGACATTTGAAATCAGATTGAAGTTGCGGAAAGATAATCGTGAATTCAAGTGTTTATTGTTTCTACATGTTAAAAACGTGAATACAGGTTTTTGTTTTATATGATTAAGCAAAAATAGTTATTTCCACTCTTTCCTGAAACCATCGCATCTATAGAATCCCAACATGGATTACTGGGTTAACAACAATACCAGACTATGGAATCAGGCATGCCGTGTTCAAATCCTATCAAATGTACTGTGTTAAATTAGATGCTAATAAAGTAGTAATTATGTTATACTAATAACAATTCGATAATCTAACCAGAACTGGGGTGTCAACATGATTGTGCTAAAGAACACTGAAGTTAAGCGATGTTGAGCCTGGTCAGTACTAAATGGGTGACATTGGATAATACTAAGTGTGCATGTGCTCTAAAGCTTAGAGAGACACGTGTCTGCTAGATTATTCTTACCTAAGACATGCTGCATGAAATAATGCAGAATCCTCAAGACCCCGTGGGATCAAGGGACTCATCTATCCATTATCTAATAAGAATTTTTATACAGATCAGTCCGACAATGGTTTTGTTGCTGTCAGGTTGAGGTATGTTTCTATTCACACCTAGGTTCATCTTCCCAAGCTTTACCTCCTCCCTGTGTTAGTTTATTGATCATCATTTGAGGTGTCCATACCATGGAATGCCGACTGGGATGCTCAAGCATTTTTTGTATGCAAGTATACACTCATCCTAATCATCTCTAACTGCCCAAAACAACACCTGAATTTGCGTCTAACATTCTGGCAACTAATAAGTACATAATGGTATAATTTGACAATCAGAATTAAACAATCTGAATGCGGCTAATATGCCATAACGCCAAGTCATAACTTATAACATTTATGAAAATCAGGCTTTTAAAGTTTAGAAAGAAATTGTAATAATTTCTATTTATAGTTAATAGTTAATATTAGCTCATTTGTTTCAATCCTCAGTCGAGTCATGACAAAGACTTAAAAATGATACTTGATACCCCTTTACTCTGAATTATAAGGGTAGGATCAAGGGCAATTGGATTAATCCTGGGAATGAAATGCCGTCCTCCCTGCACAATGCTGTAACAACTAATGAAAAAAAGGGATCTTTTCAGTCGCTTTAGCTTCTATTTAGTTATTCTCACCCTGCATGAATACATTCCAACTATAATTTTAATCAATATTTTCACTTTTGTTTTTAAACTAAATTTTCTGAAATATTTTTACCCATTTTTAGATTTTATATAATCAACATCTGATTTTAGTTTAAGTTAGGATTAGGGTTAGGGTTAGTTCTATTTTAGTAGATGCATCATCATATTTACATAACGGTTCAATGAAACTTATATATTATTATTAGAAAAAAAAGCCTTACATCTGAACCACCTTGTCATCTTTTAAAGTTTTATACTAAACTCGTTTTTTACATAGCCTGTTGCAACTTTACTACTTATGATCAATAAAATTAATAAATTGATTAATATAGGATGGTCGCTAGAAAAGCTGAACATTTATTAAATAGTAATTTATTTTTACAAAAGCGGGAATTTCGCTTTTGTTAGTAGGGAGGGGGTTGTTCTTTTTTGGTGAATAGCAACTTCATCATGACTTTCTCATTTCAAAGTTGTAACAACATTATCCAACTAATGTTTGTAATACTAGAAAAAAAATTGGATAACACAACTAGATATTTTGTCAGTTCCCAAGTCGAATTTTACTTTAGTAAAAGAATTTGAATTTGAAAGTCTGAAAGTTGTTTTCTGTTGCCTCCAACCATAATTTGGCTATCAAAATTGAAAGCTAAAGACAACAAAATTGTAAACAAAATAAAATTTATGACCCAAACTTCACGCTTTTCTAGCGACCACCTTGTAGATTATTTATTATTAATAGTAGAGATTTATTATTAAGTATTCATTATCTGAAACTAAGAAAAAAAACTGATTAAATAAACCCCATTTAATCTGCCTCCAAGTTGTTTGTGCCTAGTATCCTCTAGATAAGAGAAAAGTATTGAGCAGAGGCTTTTAAAAAATTATATATATATATATATATATATATATATAAAAGTTTTTAAATTTTTTTTTCGTAATATTATTTTGTATTCCTGCACGTCACCAATAGAAAACGAATAAAGAAAAGTTATAAGCTTTTATACTTTTCGTATTCTTTTTTATACATTTTCAAATATATATATATATATATATATATATATATATATATATATATATATATATATATATATATATATATATATATATATATAATTTTAATTGAAATAAAAACGTTTGCCTAGTGGGCACCTTTTTTGTGTTTAACAATTATAATCTGATTTAGTAGAACAACAAGCAATCTTTATTTCATACATATGTATATATATATATATATATATATATATTAATATATATATACACACACACTAGCAGCACCCCCTGGCATTGCCTGGTCGTAAAATACACATAAATATGATATTTTGATTAATGCAGATTTCGTATTTATTATTATATTATACTGGACCCAATATATTGTAATGATTTAAAAAGTTTTATAAAAAATGATTCCTGCGTCACCACCAAGAATCGAAACCAAAATGTTTAGCTTACGATGTACTTTTTCCTTTGACGTTGAGCTATGAAGACATGTTTGCTGCAAGGCTAAAAATTAAAGATTGAGCTAATATCTTTTACGTTATGCATGCATATTCGTAATGCTATCGTTCGACCTTCACCTGGCAAATTCCATTTTTTTAATTTTCACACTTTTACACTAATTTTCCTGGGATAAAATCCAAATATACAGTTTTGCATGGGCTCGAATACCCTATATCTAAAGTTCCATGTCTGTAGACCAAAAACTGACAGAGGAGTTTGGTAGGCAAAATTTTTAAACAAATATATATATGCATACATATATATAGAAAGAGGTTTGTTTTATTTGCGTAAAAAGCTTATAGTAATAAACTTTTTAGCAAATATTACGCAAGTATAAATAACGTAGAATATAATTACACGTAATAGTTAAGTAAAGGTGATCATCCCATAAGAAAACCAAAAAAGCTAATAGGGAATTAATTAAAATTAATGTTTGAAAGAATATGAAAATTAGCTAGATCTTTTGAAGATGAATGCAATTCCACAACTTATATACAACAAAGTTGTATTTTCTTTTCAAATAAATAATTTTTTAAATAAAAAATATCAATACACACAAAAAACAATTCACAGGAGTATAGATTCACATGGACAAAAGTTAACAAAAATCTAAAAAATGGCTAATCAGAATAAAATATTGGTATTTTAAGAGGGAAGCTATTTAGGTCTGAAGTCGAAAATATATATTAGATAAAAATAGTTTCATTTTAATTGTATTTTCTTCTTTCGTCCATGATATTATAGTTGGGAAATTTTTGTCCTTATATTCCTATTCACTACGCTCGTTGTGAAACACCGGTTCCTGTTAGATCACCGAATGTAAACGACATTTAGCTTGCTCATTAGTGAAATGAATCACTATTTGGGAAAATATCATGTGCTGTATGTTGGAAGGCTCTCTGCTTATTTCAGTCTTGTTTCTAGTCACTCTGAACTTCTTTTTACTGGACTCAAGCAATGCCGGTTCAAGAGAGTTGGGGTTGGTAATTGCACAACTCTTGCCTTACAACAGACTCCCTGCACAAGCACCCTTACATGAGGTGTCCATTGTTTCTCAAGATTGAATAGATGTCCATTCATGATTAATCACTATTATGTTCATGATTAGTCCCTATTATGTTCATGATTAATCACTATTATGTTCATGATTAGTCCCTATTATGTTCATGATTAGTCCCTATTATGTTCATGATTAGTCCCTATTATGTTCATGATTAGTCCCTATTATGCTCATGATTAGTCCCTATTATGTTCATGATTAATCACTATTATGTTCATGATTAGTCCCTATTATGTTCATGATTAGTCCCTATTATGTTCATGATTAGTCCCTATTATGTTCATGATTAGTCTCTATTATTTTATTTATTTGTGGACTGTTATCCTCATCTTCATAGTTGTTGTTTCATGACGTTTCAATCCTACCCAAAGTCGGCCAGAAACTTAGTTGACACAAAACGTGGTGTGACGACAACAGTAATTACTGAGGCCACAGTTCAGAGACTCAGCATTCTTATCTCATCGCAATTAATCACCTGACAAAGGCTGGAAGTATATTTGGCCGAGACATGAAACAACTATAAAAATGAGGATAACATTCTGCAAATAAATAAATAAATACACAAATTACTTATCTCAAAGGATTCCAATACAAAAATAATAGCACCGATTATGTTCATTAAAAACATTGTTTATCCATTGTTTTATGTACAGTATAATAACGTTAGCACACCGGTTCCCGCTGGATCACCGAAGTAAAGCAACATTGAACCTAGTCAGTACTAAATGGGTGACCATTTGCGACCTTCAGGTGGTGTATGTGCTCTCTGCTTATCTCGGCATTGTTTCCAGTCGTCCTGGACTTTTCCTTGCCACTGGACTCAAACAGTGCCGATTCAGAAGAGGTATGGTTGGGATTGAGCAACAATTGCCTCACAATTTACACGTGCAAGGGGTATCCTTTGTCTTTCGAGACTGAATGGAGGCATCCATATGTTTATTCACGTTCATGATTATTATGTTTATGATTAGTGTCTATTATGTTTATCAAAAAAGACCTGTTTAATAAAAACTATGAAGATATACAAGAAATTGAAGTATAAAATCTATTACCAAAATTATTCGATTTGGTATTAACTGAAAGGAGTTGAAATGCTTTTAAAGACAAAACCAGCAACAAAAGATGTTGGTAGTCACAATGTTTGGTACTGTTTACGTTTTTGGTGATCACTTGTCAGTAAAGATAAGAAAGGGACAATTGATGGAAGTTACACAAACTACATAGTCGGACTCTTCAGAGTAAATGAAAAGAAATTCGTTTTCATAAAATCAGCTTACCGTTTTTTCCAGGATGCTGGTTTTCTTTTTTGGTGCCGTACCATTTTATACCTTGCAACTGCGTTTGGAGGTCGTATAATTTTTAACCGTTTATATAGAATTCTGCAATAAAGAATGAATATATACGTTAAACATATTAAAGAGAATGACGTCATTGGTTCTCCGACAAAAGGAGGGTGGACATGTAAATTCGCCCTTTTTCGTTGGTCCGTTTATCTGTCCATACTTTTCTCAATAACTACGTCTTGGAATTTTTTGAAATTTTGCACAAACATTAAACATGATATGAGTAAAAAGTAACAGAACGGATTTTCCGAGAAAACTGCGGTTGCTCCCCTATGGTTGCCCTTCAGATTAAAGTGGCTAAAATTGGCACTTTTGTGCTTAAAAAAAAAATTGATGCCTTGGATTTTTATAAAACTTTTTGAAATGTTGTAACTGATTTCTATATAATTTTGTTTGTCTATACTTCACAATAACTCTTGGTGTACCCCAGGGGCTATTTTAGGTCTAATAAAAGCACTCCATGTTTGGGACTATTTTTCCATATTTGTCCAACATTTTCTGTGTATATCTGTTTAGCAGTTTTGCATGGTGCTGAACTCAAATTTAAATATGTTAAGGCCTTGGGGACTTTTGGGGCTAAATGGGGGGGGGAGGGCAAATGATGGACTTAGTTATTTCTTTTTTTGCATGGTGCCGAACTCAAATTTACATATGTTAAGGCCTAAAACTGCATAGTTTGTTCATTTTCACCAGGATTTGACGTCCTCTGGGTATTTTGGGACTAAATGGGGAGAGAGACAAATGCTGAACTTAGTCATTTTTTATGACTCGTTCACTGTGCACTCACAGAGGACCATGCATGCTTCATTGTTTTTTTGGTTATACTAGAAACACCCGTGAACTATTGGGACACAGCAACTACCTCTCTTTACTTCACTCTTATTCCATTCGTTCTGCTTACATAAGTAAAAATGCTTTAATTCCATATTATACTTATAATATTATAGGAATGCTGTGATAATTTATTATAAATGTTATTATACTTTATTCTTATGTAGAAATAAACAGACCCATTACTTTGTCATCTAATTTACATACGTGTTTGTGATGTGTACAGACACATATGTGTAAAATGGATGAAAAAAGGAGTCACTTTTTCTCTAGATGTACACGTAAGAGACATTATGGAATACTTGAGTGGTTAAATCAACATTGTGAGAAAGGCCGAGAGAAATACACAGATAGTTGACTGGATTATTCAGTTAATTATAAGATTTAACTAATAAGAACAATTAAAACAATTGTAAGTATTTTACAGAAAATTGGATGACTGAAAGTAAAGAAAAAAAAATGTAGGCGATGTTAATTTGAGGATTTCTGTTTTTTATCCGGTTTATAGATTTAGAATTAAACGAGCAAGAAATGGAAGAAGAAAAGAAAAAAAGAAAGAAAGAAATGCGAATGTTGAAATGAGAGACGAACCCGGAAAATACATTCTGTGAAGATATTTAAAAATCAAAAGAAAGACGTGTTACTGTTATTATCCTGCAAATCGGTAATAAGCAAGAAAAACACAGTAGCATAATGTGTATTAAACAAACAATATGTTACAAAAGTACACGCCATGATTCTGGGGCCACAAATGCCACGAATTGCTGCCCACTTTTAGATGTGCCTATATTTATTAACCCTGGATAAGTCCATTTTCTTGAAATGGGTAGATCAGCTTAGTCCATAGCAGTTACACAGTAGTAGATGTGTTTGAAGGGAAAAGTTTAGATGTTAAGAGCCAGAAGAGGACAATTGACGGAAGTTATGTCCCCTTTTCTCTCTTCACGCGCCAGGCGGATGATATACAGTGAGATCGGCTTGCTATCTGTCTCTCGATAAGATGTCTCTCCATGTTTTCTGTCTTTGTGTTGGCATCGTTGTTATCACTAGACGAAAAACAACTTGAGTTTACTACGACGATGGTGCGATCTCGACAAAGCCGACAACTCGGAATATAATTTATACATTATTCGGTAAAGCATGATGCAACAAAGCTGGGAAACAGTGTGTCTAAATAGAATTTGAAACTAAAGACAAAAACTAAGGATGGGGTGGGTATAGGTGCGTCTGAGCATGCGTAGAAATACGTTGCCTCTCACGTTCAGAATAATACGCGGCTTTTGACTTTCACGTAGGTGGTGATTGACACACTGATGTCGGTACTGGTGTTCCAATCTCGGGTCTTATTTGACTACAGAGTGCGATGTGACGTTTAGCATAAGCTAAGGAGAGTTTAGGAAAAAGTATTCATGTCTCCCCATCCTATTTCTCTCCTCTATTTTGTAACCACAATGACGAGAGTGTTGACTCGCGATTGCTATTACTTTTAGGCAATAGCAATACTTTTATGCAAAGGAGACAAAAAAAAAAAACGGGGTGGAAGCTCTTCTAAAAATTCAGCTACCTTTGATTTTTGTTGAATTTAACAATATGCTCCCCCCCTCCTATTTCTCTCTTATATTTGGTGACCACAATGACGAAAGTGTCGATTCGAGATATAAAGGTAATAGTAATAGTTTTATGCAAAGGAGGAGAAAGGGGGGGGGGTGGAAGCCCTTATAAAAATTCAGCTACCTCTTTTTTTGTGGAAGTTTACCTCTGTTTTTTTTTTTATGGAAGTTTAACAATATGTCATTAAATATTCAACAAATTTCAGTTTTTTTCTTTTTTAGCATTTATAGATTTTTAAGAAATATTATGAACATGGAAATAAAAATATTTTACGTATGTATTAAATTTTACTTTAGTCATTAGTAGAGCTACGACAACAGCATATTCTTTTCATTGTTTTGACTCTCCAGTGTGTACCCGTTGATATCTTATATGCTTTTATATAGAGTAATGTGATTCTCCGTTGATTAACTGTGTTCAACTCTGTCGGATATATACTGGAGAGTCAAGACAATGATAAGAATATGCTGTTGTCATAGCCATAGTCATTAGACAGCGATTAATCAGGATTCCCTGAATTTCATTTTTTTCTTAAGACTCCTTAATCTTAAATTTTATAAATTTTCTAGAATCAAAAGCATGCATTGGGTTTTGATTAAAAGCTGAATAAAAAAATTTAAATATAAGGTTTAGTATTGTTATATTTTGATTTAATCTCTATTAGGGGACGTAAAAAGATGGAGAACTCTTTTGGGAATAAACTTTACCCGTCCTTGGATAAGTACTTTTCTAATACTGAAGTGGGTAACCCCTTGCACGCGTGCCAAACTTGGTATGTGAACATTTCTGTTCGGCAGGTGTGCGAGGTCTCGAAAATGAGATCCTTTGCCGTTCAAATAAAAAATAACTTTTTAGTATCAATATTATCTGAGAAAAAGTAACTTACGTCTTATTTAAAAAGTTTATTACCCATGTTATGTTTGAACAGTTTTTTGTTTGTGCGTTGTTTTCCAGGTGGATAAATTCAATTTTGGTTATTTATTTATTTTTTGGGGAGGTGAATTTTAATCATTTCTACAAGGCTTTTCACAGAAACCTTTAAGGATATCAAGTAGTGTGTTCTTACAAATTTGGTTGGCATGCGGAAGAATTTTGTCATTGGTTTGGCCGATTTTGGCATGCAAACCGAAAAAGATTGCCCGCCCCTGTTCTAATACATAAAGCAAAGAATATATACAGAAAACAAAAAGATTCTTATATCCTTCTTTTAAATATAATTTCAAATTTATACTAATCAGTGATGCGTTTTTTTTTTTACTAATGTTTATCTTTTGATAAAAGAAACCTATCTTTGAAAAATCCATAAGTTAAGGATCTTTAATTCTATATTGGAATTTTTGATGGAACAATAAATATTGTAATTTATTAAATTCTTATTTTCATAACTAAATGAGTATTTTAACCATAGTTCCTGATTTCAAAAAACGAAAAATTAAAAGGTAAATATCTCTATATATTTTTAAAGCAAAATTATAATGTAAATTCAAATCTATATTTTTCTCTATTTATTTCTATCTCTAACCCATATTAATTTTCTTATAAATTCTAAATCCAGACCTTTTATTTCAATTTTTTCAGATTCATCTGCCTCACTTTTAATGCTAGGTTTATTTATGGTGTCTTTTAAATTCAATAAAAACCCTTCAAAATTTGCTGATGACGAGACCTTGCTTATTAAAAAAGTATATGTAATTATTGTACGTAACTTGATGTATACCACAATAAAAAGCATTGTTTTCCGAAACGATCGTACAGATAATTGATTTTGTTGTTGTTTCTTCTTATGAAACGGATTTTTAATTTAATTAAAATTTGATTTTTAAATTTTAAATTATCAATCACATTACTTAATATTGAATTAGCTCTAGGACATTTAACTATCGAGCTTATTATATATCTAAATTACAACGAGCACTTTCTCTTTCCTGTATTTTAATTAAACTAGTAATTTCACTGTTACATTAAAATACACTCAGCTCTTTAGACTATTGTTCTAATCTCCTTTATACACACACACACACACACACACACACACACACACACACATATATATATATATATATAATGATTGTTTATATACTTGAAAGGAGAGACTGATTCTATTTAGGTGCACATTTCTTTGATATCTTTGATATCCCGTAATGTTAATAAAGGTCAACAATGCTCCCACACCCATTCGACCATTTATAATGTGTTGCCATTGCGAAAGCAAAATGCGTAGTTAATTTGCAGTTGCTTCATTTCTGATTTGTTTCGGAAAATCTCCATAGCGTCATCTCCGTTTCTGAATGTTTATGCAAAACGTATGACCCTTCATTTCAGCTGAAAGATTCGCACCTCATTCATATCTATTATTATGCGAGGGAAGATATACTATTTATAATTGTTGGTTCTCATATTGTAGTTAATTCTATACTAGGTCTACTTAGGAGGCTATTGCTGCCCTACATATGAGCTATTTGTATATAATCAAGATATAAAATCAACCTATCTATGATTAATCCAAATAATACAAATTATCAATCTGTATCTCTGAAAAACGGAAACTCAGAACTGAATTTATTAACTTAAAAATATCCATCCATTTTAGTTCAACACGCAATCAAAAGGTCATAAAATGATGAAAATGTGTTAGAATTGTGTGTGAATTTTATCCATTGTGTCTCTTTATAATCTAAAATAAAACTTTAATAATTTGGGAACAGCTTTCATGTTGTCTCACGGATCCGTTTATTAAAAAAAACATACCCATGCATTATTATAACAATCCTAGCATAATTTTTTTTTCACTTTTCATTTAAGTTACTGCAATTTTTCTTTATATAAGCTGATCACTTCGCAAACTTCTTGGGTCATTTCTACATTCACATTCCGCTGGCCTGCTTCCCGGTTGAATTCAACATGGTAACCTTCAAATCCAATGTAAACAAATTCTTGTTGATCTGTCTCTATAAATAATCAAATTCTACCCAACTTACACCATTAACAATTACTACACTACCATCTTACATTTATCCTTTTTTTTTTTTTTTTTACACAGTGATCACCACTTTTCAAGGCCCGTAAGCCACTCAGGGATAAGGGTTATTGCAAGTACATTACGTTAGTGTGGAGATTTGATGAAGTGTTTACTTAAGGGGGCGGTTCATTAGGAATTTGTTAACATTGGACTTGAAGACATCCAAGTTGTAGTCCGGTGGGAAGCAGGCAGACGGAACAGAGTTCCACAGGCGTGCAGTTCTAAGAAAGAAGCTTTGTTCATGGAATCCACGTTTTTATTTAGGCACAGATAAAGAGTGGGGGAAATTTTTCACAGTCGATTCGGCTAGACGGGTGTTTTTCGTGAAAGATTTGCGAGGGGGGACCAGAGATTGGAGTTCAGACGAGCATCTGCCATGGAAATAACGATAAAACAAGGATAGGCTCGCAACGTCTCTTCTGTGGGAGAGAGGTTGCAGGGTAGAGAAAAGGGCATCCCCCACTAAGCCACGAAGTCTATTTTGTACTCTGTCAAGGCAGGATAGGCTGTTTTTAGCAGCTCCTGCCCAGATATGGCAACAGTATTCCATCCTTCGGGCCTTGATAAGTGGTGACGCCCAAGATAAAAAAAAAATCCGGCCATATGTTTATTAGGAATCAGTACTGCTCGGCACATTGCTCTGTTTGAATATAATTAAACCTGTTGAAATTTCTTCCTTCTTTCTGGCAAGTTGAGTCGGCTTTCTTCTTCTTCGAGAAGGAAGTTTCTATATAATATTGAATTCACAAGTGGTCTCTTGTTGTGCGTATATTTCACGGGAGATGATTTTGACGATATTAATTTTTTTTTTCTAGATCACACAAAATTTTATTTGGTTTAGTCAATTACAAAGTCTACAGCTCCATTATACATACTCTGTGTGTTTTGAGCAGAGGTCTAAACCTGAAAGAGTGCACGTTTCTATTCCAAATGCTTTTTAGTTGAATGCTCCAATATCAATGTTATCATGAAAATGTTAGCAATAACGTGAGTAAAAATCGAAGGTTCACATAATAATAGTAATAATCGGTGATTGTGTAAATATCTGCCAATCTTAATGTTGTTTTGGCATGGCTATGTGAAAGACGTTTGTAAATGGTTTAGATAAATATCTCCGTTCAATCACAAAAACTAGATACAGTTACTAAATGGGTATGATAGATTCAATAATATTTACACTAGGCTCAGACAGTTCGATAGTCTGTGGTGTTATCTATTATACCAATCAATCTTCAAGCACCATAGAATAAGGAACATTTACAGCGAAGCAGATTATTATCAACTTATATTGGCTTTTCACAGTAAAAAATTCATTTCATCAAAAACATTTAAACTCCTGTACTTAACATTCACTGTAAATATAAACTGGTACAAATACATTGAGGACATTGTGAAAGCTGCTGTAAGGAAGGTAGGCTCCCTCTATCATGCTAGAAAACTACTCACACCTGAGAGTATCTTGTACCTCTACAAAGCCATCATGCATTGAGGATTGTTGCCACATCTGGGTTGGCGCATCTACCACTAGTCTCTCTCTCTCTCTCTCTCTCTCTCTCTCTCTCTCTTGGATAGGGTCGAAAAAAGAGTGTCCAATCTAACAGGCTCCACTTTGTCGATTAGTCTTCAACCTCTGTCCTATCACCGCAATGTTGCATCCCTGTGCTTGTTTTACAAGTATTTTAATGTAATGTGTTCTGATGAACTCGTTGAACTTGTGTCCCCTCGACGTACAAATCCCTGACAAATAAACTTAGCAACAAAATCACACCCTTTCACTGTTGAGGTCCCTAAATGCCAGAAAGCTTTCTACTCTGTTAGTTTCTTTCCTCGAACAGCTAGACTTTGGAATTCCCTTTCTGCTACCTGTTTCCCTAACTGTACTGATATGCAGAAGTTCAAATGTAACGTAAACCAACATCTTGTTAATCTTTCCAATAAGTAGCCTCTTAGTTTTAAGTAGCGATATACCTTGTTTGGGGTGAAATTGAGTAAAACACACACACACACACACACACACACACACACACACATACACAGTTCCTTATTGTAGCTCCATGTGAGGCAAAAACAGAAACAATAAATGAAGTAAAATTTACAAAGCATAAGGGCTTAGTCTAATTGGAGATTAACATATGAAAGTTTTGGTTATTCTCCTATTATTTTTTAACGTGGTGGAAAGAAACCGACTTTACTTTAAGATATGGATTTAATTGAAAATGTTTGTTGTTTACTGTTGGCGTACATGTCGCTACAGAAGGGGAGATAAATGCGGTTGTATTATCAGTAATATGGCAGAGTGATTTCCCGTTATTGATCATGAAATCATTTTATTTAATGTGTATGCCTATTAAACATGATATACGTTGACTACAGTTATTCTCTCTACTTGGAATTTTGTCAAAAGAATTCAATAAGAAAAATGTTATGGTTGGCTTCTCTGTTGGTATATTTATATAAATAAATCATACTTCTTTTAACTGATTGAGTTTTACAGCAATTCAATGAAATTAAAACTCGATTCATCTCGATTGACAGGCTTGTGATTTTTTGAATAGCATTCAATCAATTGTAAATATCTGTAATTTAATGCTTTTCAAGCAGAAACACATTTGGTTCTATTGCAAAAATATTTGTCTTGGATTTCAGATAATCAATGCATTAATATAATTGCTTATGCCATTTTGTGTTGTGAATAAAGCTTTCTAGATTGTCATAGAGCATTAATTCCTAAGCGATACATTGATCTTCAATTTAGTGTTCTTTTGATGTTTCCTAATTACTCACGTAGGTACAAAAATAGCTTTGATCGTAGATTGGGCGCTCAATAAGCTGTTTTATTTAATTCATTTGGGAAAGAAATGTATCCTTGCCAATACAGGAGTCACAAATTCGCAATTAGTTTAGACATCAAGGCCTAGATGTTGGCATACTATAAACTGGTGATTGTTGGTGTTGAGTGAATTGGACCGCTGTACAGAGCCCATGAAAATCGTGCCTTAGGGTTATTTTGGTCTGCATGAAGTCTTCCTTGTCGACCATAGTTTTTTGTTAGACTAGAAAAATTGCAGGGTTACATCCGACTATAAAATATTAATAAATATTGATTGTCTAATGTAAGCCGTGAACTTTAAAATCATATATGTAAATCATATATGCTAAATTGAGTAATTCTGATGGATTTTTACTGAGATGCATATACGTAGCATTAGCAAATAGTGAAGAGAAATTATGTATCTTACTAAATAAATGACCATAAGAGGACGATATCTATCAACTATCTCTTAATAAGATAAAAGAAAAAAAAACATATCGATCTGAACTAAATAACAAAATCAAGTAATTGATGACTAATGGTTAGAGTAATCTAATTTATACGGCACAATCACATTGACACATTGGTTCTCGCCAGATAACTGGTTAAGCAATGTTGAGCCTGGCCAGTACCAGAAGAGTGACCATTTGGGAAAGGGAGGTGCTGTATGTACCGCGAGATAAAATACTAGGTTGAGACTCTAGTGATGGCGTCACGATAAAAAACACTCTTGAGAGCCCTGGCGAAGCATCAAGTATTCAGCTACCGACAAAATTTGTATTACACTACAAACTCGTGTAGTGAGTTCAATCTCGGCTATGGCCACGATGGATGGATGGATGGATTGATGGATGGAGGGATTAGAGCAAAATAAATGATGGAACAGAGGTTTTTTATAATAAATTTGCTGAGTGTAATGTAATGTACGAGTGCATATACGCGTGAAAATAAGTGCGTTATCGTATTTAAGTGGTGAGATTTGAATCTATTAAATAGAAGAACTAAGAAATATTCAGTGAATATTTTCAAACATTTGTATATCATTTGTGTTTATGTTAGTAAATGTGATTATCTGTAGCGCCAGTAAATGGTGAAGAGATAATTATGTACAATTGCTAACTAAACGACCATAGATGGAAGTAGTAGCATACGTCAACGAAAAGAATTCTACCAACTTTCTTTGAATAAGACAAAAAAAAACATATCGACATAGACTAAATAGTAAAATCGAATAATTTATGACTAATAACTAATTTGGAGTAATAATGAATGGTGAAGCATGTGTTTTTTATGTATCTATACCGGTCAATAAAATAAGGGAAAGTTTCAGTTTTTGTATAATCGTTATGTGTAAAGCAAAGTACCTACAATGAAATGACAATTCCATGAACAAAGCTTCTTTTCTAGATGTGCGGAACACAAAATCATGTGGCTTCTTCCAAACAGATTATAACATCAGCGTTTTGAAATCTAATGCAAATAATTTCTTGTTGAATTTTCCTCTTATATTATTAAACCATATCTAAGTTCAACCATTACTGATCGCCACGGTGTTGTCTCATCATCTACCTTACAATCATTAATCCTGAAGTGGCCTCCAGGCCTTGATAAGCGATCACCTCCAAGTATATATATATCTCCATATACACACACATGTATATATATATATATATATATATATATATATATATATATATATATATATATATATATATATATACAATGTATGTATGTATATATATATACAATGTAAGTATATATATATATATATATATATACAATGTATGTATATATATATATATATATATATGTATATATATATATATATATATATATATATATATGTCTCCACACACAACACAAACAACCCAGAACTATTGACACAGATAACGAAAAAACTTATCCTTCTCAGTCAGAACGATAAACTAAACAACATACTCAAAACAACAAAAATAATAAAAAACAAGCAAGCACCCAAACCTAAAACACGTCCTAACCTCCTCTAAACTCTTTCAATACACTATAAAAGGAGTCACAAAATGCAATAAACAGCGATGTGGAGTTGGTGACATAATAATAGAAGGAAACACATACACATTCAAAAAATCCAACACAAACATTCAAAATAAAAAGGACCTAAACTGCACCCCAGAAATGTAGTGTATGCACTAAAATGCACAGTGTGTGACAAATCTTACATAGGCGCCACCAAAACCTCAGCAATATAGTGGCCTTACGTAAGAGCAACATTAAAATTGGAGATAACAGACACCTCTATGTTTCAAAACACGTGCATACATGCAGTGGAAATAGCTTCATATTAATGCTAGTCTTCCAAACATACAATTACTTTTATTTACTTACACAGGAAAAACATTTCATAACAAGATTCACTCCCGAATTAAACACAAACAAATGAAATGCAAAACACACCCGTACGCACGTTCATACACATAATGCACCTAAATCAGAACCGACACATTAGGAAAAAAACAAAAACAAAAAAAAACACACACACATAGCCACACATAGGCACAGTACCCCTACCTCTAGTATAACACATTAAACAATACCAACTTAATTAATCATAATTTAGTAATTTAACTTTTATGATGTGAAACCTACAACACTAAAATATAGCTAGAACCACAGTGTAGTATCTGTTCCAACACTTCACCCACCCTTCCTCCCCTCAGTCAGTGGAGAAGAAACCCTTCATGACTGAGATAATGCTCATTCTTATACTTGTGCCTTTCCAGGCGTCCCCTCCCTTCTGGGGAGCGAGATCTTCCTCACACTAAAAAGCGATCCCGGATCTGGCCCTACCCACATGGGGAGGCGAACAAAAATCCCCTATGTCTATTTATAAATAAGCCTTTTTATTTAAACAAACATAATATTATGAATGCCCATCTGACTAAGATTAAAACGAAATCAGAATAGAAAGAAACTAAAATCTAAAAATCCAAAAACATCACAATTAAATGAAAACATCTCTACCGATTACCCCTGTTTCAGAAAAACTGCCCCCCACCACACACACATTACACACGAACTTGTATCACATTTGCTTTCTTATAATGTTATAAAACTATTAGACGCATACAATCTACAAGCCAATACAAAGAAAAACACACGCGCACACACACACATACACACACACGCAAACACACACACACACACCCTCCCCCACGCACCCACTTGACCAAGTACCAACGCGGCCCTCACTTCCACCTAAGTAATAATAAAAAATAAAAACATAAAAAATAAATAAAAAGTAGGAAAAGGAGAAGAGAGAGGAGACAGCAAAAGAAGGAATGACCATAGTCTAACCCCAATAAGAAGGGTAGAAGTGGAACACACCCGTGAAGACATTTAGAATTATTTACAGACATTTCATCCGCTCGGGAAACATGTAACCAAAATGGACTGCGAAAATGCTTTTATACATTCTGAACACATTTTAAATATATTTTAATTATTTTACACTTTGAATAATTTCTGAAGAGGACGCTACACAGAACGTCTGAAACGCGTAAAAAAAAACTATTTCAATGATTTCAAAACATTATTACAATGATCCAAATATGATACATTTTTATATGAAAAATCAAAACACGATATAATAAAATAATGTTAAAAAATACATAGCAATTGTTAGTGACCTTTCTTATTGAAATATATATATATATATATATATATATATATATATATATATATATATATATATATATATATATATATATATAATGTGTGTGTGAGTGTTTATTTAGCTGGGATATTCTTTATAAAATATTAGATCTAATAATAACTTATATATATATATATATATATATATATATATATATATATATATATATTCTTCAGAAAAATGTAATGCAATAAATCTACTGGTATGCAAATCCAGTGATTATCGGTCTTACAAGATATTATTGGCTGTAATATTTTATAAAGAAAATCCCAGCTAAATAAAAAAAATTCTCAATATTCCAGATAGAGTAAATAAATCATAATTTAGTAATTTAACTTTTATGATGTGAAATGGTTAAATTTCAAATCTATAATTTTTATTAGATACAAGACAAAGAATACATTTCAATAAGTATATCTTCTTAACCTATAGGTTTTCGATATTTATCCATCTCCTCAGAGAAAAAATATTAACAAATATTATAAATGGTTTATACCTAATTTGCTAAATGCAATAAACATAAAAAATCATAATTAAAAGTTTTTAAAGTTTTTAAATCATAGAGCAAGGAAAATTATATATTGGTTCAAAATGAAAAGGATATTGAATTTCATATCCAAATTGTATGATAAATCCAGAAGTGAGAGTTTTTGGTAGCGGTGAGATAAAAGGATCCAATACGTATCTTGATTCCTCCATGGCTCAAGGTAACAATCCGAAGTAGGCATAATTCCTTAGTTTCTCCTTTGGTTAGCTGATAAATCCGGTAAATATTTTATTATATAAGTCCGGTGAAGATAAAACATATTTTTTAATATCTATTTAATATTTTTAATGTATGAGTTCCATAATCCACTCTAAGATAATTTCAATTTATGAATAAAAACACAGATTCTGGAGACAGATAAAGCAAAATGCAATCAAATAAATAAAGAAAAGAAAAGAAATTAAAGAAATTGCTTATGCATCACAATTATAAATCAGCACAAGTGAAGAAGGTATCCAATTTCATTCTTATTCTAAAATTTGAAAAGGTGATAGTGGAAGAATCGAATTTGAACGGATGAAGAAAAAGAAGAAACGAAGAGGAAGAGGGAAAAATAGAAATAAGGAAATGAAGCGAGGAGAAAGAGAAAGAAAAAAGAAATAGAGAGATTTAGCAACGAAGTTTATTAACGTTATTAGCGTTAAAAAAATCAATATTTATTATTTCATCATTACTACCGGCAGTGGAAAATTTTGTTTCAAACAAAATCAGATAAAAAAAAGACGATTAGAAGAATCGTATTTGGCATTGGAAAACAGACAAAAAATTTTCCAATACCGATTCCGATTCTGATACCCCTAAAAATTCAGATTTTTCTGATTCCCGATTTTGATTCCGATTAATCGTCCCAACACTAATATATATACTTGTAATCAGAAATTGCTCAGTGTTTTATTATTATGACTTATTAGGTTGTTTTATTATTGTGTATCCGTTGATATCATATATGCTTTTATATAGAGTGATGTGGTTCTCGGTTGATTAACTGTGTCTAACTGTGTCGGATATAAACTTGAGAGTCAAAACAATGACAAGAATATTCTGTTGTCATAGCTCTATTCATTATCTCTAAGATAAGAAACACTGAAAATTTTGAACAATGTTTCTGTACAATGCACCAGACGCAAATCTGGTTAAACTACCATTAGATTAAGATAAGGTTTTTTATTTTATTTATTAGTTTTTTTTCTCCGCATTTATTGAACCGCCTATAAAGATGCTGTCTAGAATATCAGTTCAGATAATGTTGTCTCACATGAGTGTATCTGCGTGAAGGTAGAGGGATCAGATGAAGGGTGAATAGGGAGTCATTGAGAAGGAGGCCATGAAACCGTGCACATTCTTTCATGATGGCCCGGCATTATCTGCAGTTGGAAATGGGTAATAAACCACAAGTCATAAACAACTGATAAAAGATGCTTCATCTACGAGCCAGATCACAAACTAAACTGTTATTCCCAAAGTATTGATCGCTAAAGCCACCAGACATTTTCCATTGTTATTCGTTCATTTCCAATGAGTTTCTCACCCGGTTTCTACAGTACGTCTCATTCTGTAACTGTGATATAAAGTACTTAACAATGTCGATGTTTTTGAAAGTGGCTTTAGCTTAAAACTGAACATCAAAGAAAAAAGGATTAAATAAAATAGTTTTATTAATTTTAATTTCTTATACTTATATCACGTGTTTTAAAATTCTAAGAGATTAAGATTTATTGTTCATAAACAAAATAATATATATATATATATATATATATATATATATATATATATATACACACACAAAAACTTCTGTCGTTGAAAGTTGATTTTCGTTTTTCATTAAGAATTCCACTTTTGAATATAAGTGTTGGTGCCTGAAGAGGTCTTTAGCTACTAAAAACTAGAAGACCGAAACATGCTCATGACTGTGTAGCAACAAATTACTGCTTATGCAAAGACAAATTGAAACTGTAACTTACTCTATTTCCGTATTGAACACTTTTGCATTAACCTCGTTATATTTTACTGGTTACTCTACCTTTGAAAAATAGCAACCTCAAATTATATATATATATATATATATATATATATATATATATATATATATATATATATAAAATAAATAAATAAAAATTACAATAAGTTTACCAAGGTAATCAAAATGGTAAACTCAAAATATATTATAAATATTAAAGAGTTAACACCTATCCCAAGCCGAGGATCGAACCTAGGACCGTCGTGATGACAGTCGGCAGTTCTACCTTTTTGATGACAGTCGGCAGTTCTACAGTTTTCTATGTTAAGTAAAGTAAAGTAAAGCTTTTACATCTGGTTGAGATTACTTTACTTGTAAATATTAACTCTTTAATATTTATAATATATTTTAAGTTTACCGTTTTGATTACCTTGGTAAACTTATTGTAATTTTTATTTTTTTATAAGCTCCCGTCTGGTTGAGCTTTTTATTCTCTCCAGATATGTTTGAAAAGGAACACATTCCCCTGTCTGCCAAGAATATCCCTATCCCTATCCAACAAGAATATATCCACAAATTTGTTCTAGCTTTGAACACTTTCCTAAAAAATATATGGTGGAAAGCTTATCACCATAACTTAAACATTAATAATAAGCTTAAAGCGCCTTTTTCGTCTAAAGACATTCTTCACCCAGAAACCTTAACAAATGGACTCCCTATAAACTCCCAAAGAGAACAAAAGAAAATTGAAAGATTGGCTACCAAATTTTACGGACTAAAAACCGCTGCCCACCCTAAATATAATCCTTACCTTGAGGAGTTCGAAAATTCTATGTTAAAGTTAGTCAAAAAAATAAAATTTAAGAAACAAAAACACTACTACAACCCGGTTACCCGAAAAATAAATAATTTTGCCAAGAAAGTCAAAAAGAATAATCATATATTTGTCCCATGCAGACAAGACTAAAAATTACTATAAACTTGACTATCCTACATATGAAAGACTTATATATAAAGAGCTTAATAAATCTTATAAAATAGTCCCCCGCAACACTTTGGATTCTATTAATTCTGAAGCTAAATCTTTACTGACTTCTATGAACATTCATAACTCCACTGAAATACTTTCTCCGGGTACCCTTAGATTCATCCTCAAAGACCATAAACCTAATTTTTATGATAACCCCTCCATTAGATTGATCTGCCCATCTAGCTCTGACTTGGGTGCGGTAAGCAAAAACACCTTAGATAGAAGTATCCCCTCTATTAAAGAAAAAGTTAGCTTCCCCCTTTGGCAAAATTCGAATTCTGTAAATTGGTTTGTTTCCCTTAAAAATAAACGCCTACTTAATTTCATAACCTTTGACATCAACAATTATTATCAATCAATTTCACCGATCCTCTGAAATAAGGCTCTAATCTTTGCTAAAAGAAATTCTGACTTAACTCATTTGGAAATTAAATTAATTCTACTAGCCAGAAAATCCCTTATACAATTTAACAATAAGTTTTGGACTAGAAAAGATACCCCCAATAATTTTGACATCTTAATGGGTGCTTCTGACTCTGCTAAGGTTACAGATTTAGTGGGACTCTTCTTACTGAAAGAACTTAAATACCACTTTAAACATATCCAAGGGGTCTTTATAGAGACGATGCTCTATTTACAACAGCCAGGCTAAGAGAGTACAATAAAACAATTAAAAAAATTACATAACTTTTTTAATAATTTTGGCCTTTTTATAATTATTGAACCAAATAAAAAACTTCAGATTTTCTAGACATTACACTTAATCCTAATACTGAAACTTACAGCCCCTATCATCAACCCAACCTTACGCTTTTATACGTCCATAAATCTTCTAACCACCCCAATTCAATTATAAAATCTATAGTACCATCCGTCTCTAGAAGAATTTCTACGCTCTCAGCCGATAAAAAAAAAACCTTTAATCAAAATGCTACTTTCTTCAATAATGCCTCAAGAAATTCAGGATACAATGAAAAGATTCAATATAACATTTTGCTCCACCTGTATGCCGTCTTTAATCTGTAATCACACACAATATGACTCGCAAGAAACCAGTTCAAATAACAAGATCTGCTGCTATCAATAGCAATGGTCCACTCCACAAATATAATCCGAACCAACATGCTAATCGTAATACTTCTAACCCCCCTTGTCGCACTAGGAGAAAGAAAAATATTTGGTTTAATCCTCCATTTAGCGTAAATGTTAAAACCAATATACCTAAAGAATTCTTCAATATTGTATGAAACTCTTTCAAATACCCACACAGATATAGTTCAATTTTTAATAAAAACTCAATAAGAATTTCTTATTCTACTAGGCCTAATTTAGCACAAAGAATCTTAGCATCTAATAACAAAACATCTCATTCCCAATCCAACCAAAAGCATCTTCAATTGTATTAACAAACATCTTTGCCCACTCAATAATGATTGCATCCATAAAGATGTAATATATTCATGCACAATTACAGAGCTCCCATGCAATTCTCCCATAATAGACAATAACATTTTTCCACCAAATTATCCTTCCTCCAACCCTCCCTCTGATATAATTATTAATCCAACAAACGAATCAACCATCCCCTCTATTTTCAATCATACAACCAGCTATAATAATAATAATAATAATAATAATAATAATAATAATAATAATAATAATATTTTTCATAGCAGCCATCCTAACACGTACAACACTAATTATCCCCTCCAAACCAATCCTACTACAATCACTGTCCTACCCTCTGTTCATCAAAATGAACAAAATTTAAATTCTCTTCCCAGTATAAATCAACAAATTAATATTAATTCTCGACCCCGAGCTATTAATAAAACATATACATATATTGGTGCTACTTCAACTTTAATAAAGAAAAGAATTCCAAACCACACTTCTTCTTTCAATAACCAAAATTCAAATAATAACCAGGGAACTTCTCTAACTACACTGGTTAAAAAGCTTAATTCTGCCACTTTTCAATTAAATGGACCATCCTAAAAAAGTTAAGTCTTATACTCCAGAATCTAAGTCTTGTCACCTCTTTACATCTGAAGCTATAACTATTATCACCTCCTCTCAAAGTAGTAATATAATAAAGTCTAAAAACGAACTGATCTCCTATTGCAAACATATGTCCAAGTTTAAATATGGTATATTTGAAATTACATAGCTATTAAGTTAACCTTTCAAATATATATCTTTTCCCATAATATTTTTTTATCTTACCTTCTAAGCTTTTTATATTTTTAATTTTATTTGTTTTTCTTTATTTCTTTGGCCGGTTTCCCATCTGCTGTCTCCGTTTTATGGTATAAGTATACCTATTAATTAAATATATACATCAGCCTACTCATTTTTATTCTATGTATTTGTTTACTTATATTTTACTATATGAATTTACACACACATTTATTTGCATTATTCCGGAGTTTGTAGATCTATAAGATCGAACACATGAAATTCTATATATAAGATCGAACACATATAACATCCTATATGTAAGATAGAACACAAATGACATTCCATATGAAAGATCGAACACACATGACATTCTATATGTAAGATCGAACACACATGATATTCTATATATAAGACAGAATACACATGACATTTTATATGAAAGATCGAACACACATGACATTCTATATGAGAGATCGAAGACACACGACATTCTATATGTAAGATCGAACACACATGACATTCTATATGTAAGATCGAACACACATGACATTCCATATGTAAGATCGAACGCACATGACATTCTATATGTAAGATCGAACACACATGATATGCTATATGTAAGATCGAACGCACATGACATTCTATATGTAAGATCGAATACACATGACATTCTATATGTAAGATCGAACACACATGACATGCTATATGTAAGATCGAACACACATGACATTCTATATGTAAGATCGAACACACATGACATTCTATATGTAAGATCGAACACACATGACATTCTATATGTAAGATCGAACACACATGTAATTCTATATGTAAGATCGAATACACATGGCATTCTATATGTAAGATCGAATACACATGTCATTCTATATGTAAGATCGAATACACATGACATGCTATATGTAAGATCGAACACATATGACATTCTATATGTAAGATCGAACACACATGACATTCTATATGTAAGATCGAACACACATGACATTCTATATGTAAGATCGAACACACATGACATTCTATACGTAAGATCGAACACACATGATATTCTATATGTAAGATCGAACACACACGACATTCTATATGTAAGATCGAACACACATGACATTCTATAAGTAAGATCGAACACACATGATATTCTATATGTAAGATCGAACACACATGATATTCTATATGTGAGATCGAACACACATGATATTCTATATGTAAGATCGAATACACATGACATTCTATATGTAAGATCGAACGCACTTGACATTCTATATGTAAGATCGAACGCACATGACATTCTATATGTAAGATCGAACACATATGATATTCTATATGTAAGATCGAACACACATGACATTCTATATGTAAGATCGAACACACATGACATTCTATATGTAAGATCGAACACACATGACATTCTATATGTAAGATCGAACACACATGACATTCTATATGTAAGATCGAACACACATGACATTCTATATGTAAGATAGAACACACATGACATCCTATATGTAAGATCCAACGCACATGACATTCTATATGTAAGATCGAACAGAAATGATATTCTATATATAATATTGAACACACATGACATTTAATATTAAAGATCGAACACACGACATTCTATATTAAAGATCCAAAACATATGACATTCTATATGTAAGATCGAACACACATGACATGCTATATGTAAGATCGAACACACATGATATTCTATATGTAAGATCGAACACACATGACATGCTATATGTAAGATCGAACACACATGATATTTTATATGTAAGATCGATCACACATGAAATTGTAGATGTAACATCGAACACATATAACATTCTATATGTGAGATCGAACACACACCACATTCTATATGTATGATCGACCCCACATGGCATTCTAGTCAGTACCATACACTTCTGTTAACATGATCCGGCACAGTCCTGGCACAATCCCAATCATCTCCATTAAAACGACCTGACACGATCCTTAACAGCTCCGTCAAAACGATGCAACACGATCCTGAACACCTCTGACGAAACGACCCGACATAATCCCGAACAACTCGATGGAAACGACGCAATACTTGAGCAACCTCAGCTTAAACACTAAGCACCTATGGCGTCGGCTTTTTATCTCCCTTGGACGAACATTTTTGCCGCAGGTAAGTCCAACTAAATATTGACATATCATTGTTAAGGGCTTCCACACATGCTCGTCAAAGATTTACATTGGAGAGATGTCGCACTAATTCAGATTACAGACTACAATATAAAATAATTAGATTTGTTTTTGAATTTTCTTTTGTATTTTAATAATATTTCAACCAGTGGTCTTGTATATTAGATGGCGGCGCTTTCTTCCTTTGTCTTTTACTAGACAAAAGTCAATTAATAAATATAAAGCTTCAAAATCAACTACTGAATTATGACGTGATAAAAATCGCACATTCCTTAAGTCTATTGAAATGAGATGCGCTGCTATTTTTACTTTGGCAGAAGATTCTATTGTCTTTGATGCGAAGAAGCTAATGGAATATCTTCGGGCTATTTTTGCTAAAGTTGACTTTAAACAAACAAAACTAGTGGGAAACTTATTTAATAAATCACGCAGACAAAATTCGAAGACTTGAAATTCTATTTTTTCCCTGTTTGATGCCAAAAATATACAATTACGAAAACTTTGTTATCTTGTTTAAAAGTAATAACGAAATGAAACTAATTTATTTCTTCTGTTTATATGAAACTTGGAGAATACACATCTTTCGACCGGTTTATACCTTTATTTTCTGTATTTATTTTCATGCATTTTTTTTTTCAAACAGACGGTTTACAGTAAAACGGCTGTTTTACATATATACATGTGTTGAACGGATTTTGGAAATTGACTTCAAGTTAATCTCTTTCTTATGTTTCTGTGACGTAGTGGATAAAGTACTTTATAAAAATTCAGTTATAAGTTGCATTCTTCTGGAGGTTGAAGTTTCAATCCTCAGTGCGGATGACACTTAAAACGCAATTGCAGATGACTTAGTACATCCACCCAGTTGTGGCTGATTTTAAGAATGGTTTAACAGACTGACTGACATTAGGTGTGGGCAGCTTTAAAGTGACAATGTTGCCTCAGTAATCTTTCTATTTCATTCGTTCAACAGCGACCCTCCCCTTATCCCTCATCCCTATGCCTACACTATCTAAGTTGCTGGAATCTTTCAATGGGATATGTTTTTATATTTTCAATATCAGTTTCAAAGATACACGTCATAATTTTATCCATTTCGCTTCCGGAGAATTTTTTTTTTTTTTTTTCGTTTTGAAGTATTTTGACGTTTTGTTGATGAAAAGTAATTTTTGTTAACTGTTCGATTTAGATTTTCTTTTGTTTTTCTGATTTTTCACCGTTTTTTTTTTTTTTTTTTTTTTGTGTTTTTTTTTCGTTTTTGTTTTTTTTTTTGTGTTTTTTTTTCATTATGATTTTAAATATTTAGGTTGACAGTGACAGGGATTTGCATATGTAATTTTTCTTATTTTCATTAATGACCTTCGTCTGGCTTGCAGCCTATCAGAGCACTTGTATTTATAAGTACAGGCTTCACTCCTAAACTAATGAACTGATTATTATTAAGTCTGGAATACAGCTACTAGATATAAGGGGTCATAATATGGACTATATTTAATTTAATTTCATGCAAAGGGGAAGCCACGTTTATACCCCTTACTCTCAAATTCTATCCTCATCACTTCTTCCCTTGTTTTCCCTCAGCATTCCCCTCCCAGCTGACCCTGCTACTTAAACTGTCCTACATTCATTAAAATAAAGAATTCTCATTCAATGAAATCTCCCATTCTGTCTAAATGCAATCTTCCTCTGAGGGCATCAGATTTACGTTTATCTAAAACTCACATTACACATCTTCGTATCGTTCTAACATCATGTCTATCCAAGCAACACATATTCTAGCAAGGTGTCAAGTGAAATCGGTTTTGATAAAAATTAGAATAAGGATTCAAGAAATAAGGTTTAGTAATATTCTATAATTTTAATGTTCGTAAGCATTGTAGTGTGTCCACCTTACGAATAATAATAATAAATTCTTTCACTTACTATAAAGACCGGGAGAATATGTCTCTCAGCATTAGCACAAGTCATGCACACTTGGCAGACGGACTGACGTATAATTACACTCTTGCTTTATGCTGCTTACTTTTTTGTTCAATATATTTTATTCTAAATACCGAGTTCTGTCCTTCCTTTATTAGACCACAACAGTAAGAGAACATAAAACTGGTGCAAAATGGTTCGGCTCGGGGGATTAATTTTCCCTGTCTTGAGACGGGTAATCTTCTAAAACTGAATTATCTGCATTTATTTATGAAAAATTTTAATCTAATATAAAATGTATTTTAATCTAATAGAAAATGTATTTTAATCTAATATAAAATGTATTCTAATCTAATAGAAGCAAAATAACACATACTTCAAATAAATGGGATTCACAAAAAACAAAAAAAAAAATGATGAAAAAAACTTGTTTCTGTTAATTAAAAAGAATGCAGTTAAGAGAAAATAGTTTGCAATCAGGAAATTAATGAATCAATCTAAAAATGATCCCCTGAAGATGGTGACGTCTTACATAATTGACTTTGTCCAATATTTTTTGTTCATATTTTGAGAGATAATATAAATAGTGACAAAATACAGATAAATTTTTAACTTTAGTTTTTGAAAAAAATGTGAAAGATGAGAGCAATACAAAACAAAGCAGACACATCTGGCAAAGAAACATACAGGAATTTAAGGACAAAATTTACAAAATGTTTTCTTCAAGAGAATTCCTAAACAATTTTAGGGTTTCTCTTGAGGAAAACATTTTGTAAATTTTCTAATCCTAATAAACTATAATTCTAATCAAAAAGACAATAAACAACTTAACTTAATAGCGGTACTAACTTCAAATAAGAAACAAATATTTCGATCGGAACCCTTTATTTAATCCACTTAGGTAGTATGTTCTCGTTCTGTCAGCCATAAGTAGACGTACTCAGTAATTCATAATTGTATTTCAAGAGCTGCCCACACTCAGGATTGAACCTTCAACCTTCAGAAAAGTCCAGAAAAGTGTAACTTTTACACCTGGATTTTACCCAGTATTTAAACACTACACTACGGTTTCGTTAGAGCATGCTATTCCTATGGATTAATTAAAGAGTTCCGTTCGAAATTCCGTGCAGAAGATTCCAGAATTCGGTAAAATAACCCTGAAGAAGGTCGAAGGTACAATTATGCACGATATACAACTATCATAATATAAATATAAAAATAATTAATCGTAATAGTTAAATGAAACTAACCATCTAATAAGAAACCATAAAAAAATGGATGATTAATTAATTAACGCTAATTTTTCAAAGGAATATGCAACTTAGTTAATCTTCATGTAGTCGTTCGCATATCCATGAGTATATTTAAAAGTTCATTTGAATAATTTTTAAATAGAAAAAAAAACATATATATATATATATATAAAGTTTTAAATGGCATTTTTTGTCAATCATAATCAAGATATCATTGCTTTAAAAACTTAATTACAAATTTATATTTTTTTATGTGGTATTTAATAAAACAAGTGAAGCATGCATGCCCCCCCTCGTGAGTGCACAGTGAACGAGGCATAAAAAAATTTTTAAGTTCAGTATTTGCGCCCCCTCCCCCATTAAGGCTCCAAAGTCCCTAGGGGTCGTCAAATCCTGGTGAAAATGAACAAACGATGCAGTTTTAGGCCTTAACATATGTAAATTTGAGTTCTGCACCATGCACACACAAAAAAAAAGAAAAGAAATTACTAAGTCCATCATTTGCCCCTGCCTCTCATTTAGCCCCAAAAGTCCACAAGACCTTAACATAGTTTAAAAACTGCAAAATAGACATACACAGAAAATTTTGGACAAAAATGGAGTGTTTTTATTAGCCCTAAAAGAGTTCCTGGGGCACACCCAAGAGTTATCGCACAGTATAGACAAACAAAATTATATAGAAATCATTTAGCTACAACTTTTCAGAAAGTTTTATAAAAATCCAAGGCATCAATTCTTTTTAATAAGTACAAAAGTGTCAATTTTAACCATTTTTATCCTAAATCCCTATACCTACACTATCTAAGTTGCTACCTAGGGGGTAGCAGGAGTTTTCCCGGAAAATCCGTTCTGTTACTTTTTACTCATATCATGTTTAATGTTTGTGCAAAATTTAAAAAAAATCCAAGGCATAGTTATTGAAAAAGTGCGGACAGACGAACGGACCAATGAACAAGGGTGAATTTACAGGTCCCCCCCCCTTTTTGTCGGGAGAGCAAAAAAAAAAAAAACTACTCACTGTTGTTACAAAAGAGCAATGTCAAATTTACAGGTTGGATTAATGAATCATGAGAAACTGATTGTTTCTTTTTAAACTAATACAGAAACAATACTGCCACTTGTCTGCATTTAAGTAATTCCTCCCCCTCTCTCTCTCTCCTTCTCCCTCTCTCTCTCTCTATTATATATATATATATATATATATATATATATACTAGTGCTACCAGTACAAGTTGGCTGAATATATGGGCTTCCAGATTTAAAATGCACAAAACAATGTATGTTACTGTTTTTCATTTCCCTTTGCAAAACTCAATCATGTTCTGCAAAGCCAAAAGCAAAACAACAATTTTCCTTTACAAAACAATTAAGCTAAACGTCTCGAATTATCAAAATAGCTGGACACGAAAAGGATTGATATGTCGTCAAACAAAACAACCAAACCAAACAATATGAATAAATATTTTAAGATATAAAGAACTTGAAGTGTAGAAACTTTTAAAAAGTCGATTCGGCACTAAATAAGCTGAAAAGGTTTGATATGTCATAAAATTAAACCAAGCCATCTCACTTCACTTCTCTCTCTCTCTCTCTCTCTCTCTCTCTCTCTCTCTCTCTCTCTCAATTACAAAACTAGATGACGCCTACTGTTATGTTAACGCGGTACTAGCTTAAACTGCCTTGCGTTCAACTTAAGTGCAGAGAGGTCAAAGAGTTACCGGAGACGTATATCAAACTCGTTGACTTGCGTTGGCGAACGCACTACACGGAGGGATTGACAAGAGGTCACGAGGCAGGCCACTGCATGTTGAGTGTAAGTTGTGTTAACAGGATTTGCCACCACACCTCAATATATAAGGAAGAGACACGTGTGAGAACAGTTAGTCAGTCAGAACAGGAGATTCATGTAGATTTTGGAAGAGTCTGTTTAGGGAGTCTATCTCTGATTCTGAGAAGATAGAAGACTTCTCGTGATAGCAAAATTTCCACCTTCTTAGGATGACGCAGAGAAGCAGGGACGCGACTTTGATCATAGAAACTGAATAAAGATCTAATTGTCCAGATAAATGAGACTTGCGTCTGTTATTATGTATGAGAGAGCTTTTGTTCCAGGTGCGCTGAATGTCGGGACACAAACCACTCGAGGATTCGGCCAACAGGTATGAAAAAGAATATTAAAGGTACGTTCTGCTTCGTTTTTATAAACCCTTCAGCAGAGTTCATATGCCGTCAAAGTGAACATTAACACACAATATAAACAGACTCTCCCTCCCGACATTACCCTACTACCACAAAACCACTTATTTTTGACTAAATCAATGAGGAAATCGCCGAAATTAGTTGGATAAATCACTGTGGTTTTGTAATCTATAATATAAATCCACCTGTTTAAATGTATGTATGTATGTATGTATGTATGTATGTATGTATGTATGTATGTATGCCTAAAACTTTCGACAGAGGCGGCGGATTTTCACGAGATTGTTATCGTTTGGAAGCTCCACCCTTCAGACGACAAATATCGAAAAATTGGCCCAAAAGATTAATTCATTCACCCTCAACTGGGCACTTTTATACAAGGAGGGGTCGCTTTTTTCGCCGATATTTTCGAAAGTCATCCCCTCTTTTCGTTTGACTAGCCTTAATTTAAACCTTAGCCACATCCAGCAAAGACGTCACGCTGGTTTTTTTTTCACGTTCTTTTCCTTCTTTGCTATACAAGTTCTAGCCTGCCTGCCTACTACCACTATTTTTTTTTTTTTTGCCCAACACATACCTCCAAACACCCGGACAACGCCGGGCAACCGAGCTAGCATATTTGAAATCTTAGATTGTATCCGATATGGAATATAATCTTTGGCCAATTAATATGTGATTAATGCGTTCCTGTACAACTATTGATGGTATAATTTAAAATAGGATAATCTAAAATTCCGATCAACGAATTTTTATTTTATTCGTTTTGGCAGAACGATATTGGAAGATATTGGTCTTTAATTCGCCAGATAATCTTTGATACGTGCGAATAATACGTTGATGCTACGATTGAGCTTTGTTGCTAAAAGGCATCAAACGGTTTTCTGCTTCGCGTAAATGAAGTATTGAGAAAGAAAGGAATCGTTAATCATTGTATTGAACACGTAAGAAAGCGGGAAAAGGGAAAACAACTAATTTCTTTACTTCACGGCATATATTAACTATGTGTAAACCATCATCACGGTTAAGTGGTTAATGACACGGACTGACAACCTGAGTGTGCCAAGTTTGAATTCAGTTCGTTCCACGACAACACTTTCACTAAATGATGTTGGCAAACTTCACGTGGTCCCTCTCGTAAGTACCTGATGTCTTTCTAAAAAGAATTCTAACCAGAAAGTTGTTGGGGATATGAATGCCAACAATAATCATCAAATTCATATGAAATCAATGATGCTCAACATCATAATCATCGGTTTAACATCCATTTTGCATGCTGGCATCTGGTGGACAGCTTTTAAAAATTGACTTTCAAAATAACCTACATCTGGCCAAGTATTAATTTATCTGTCTTTCACTCAGATCCTTTCTTGCCAGTTCTTCCCATTGTTACACAAGGAAAGCTGTCATTTGAACGGAAAAGTTTAAGTGACACCTAAAGGTCAGAAAAGACGCCCCAAAACGGAAGTGGACAAAACTATGTGACTTTCAGATGGAAAATTTTCTGTATCATTCCTGGCGACATTTCAAGCAGAAAAGACATGTCTAAGGTGCTATCCCCAATCATGCATAATGTAGGTAAATATAGCAGGAAAAGCTACCCATCTATCTGTCGTTTTCTTGTGTACATGTACGCAATAACCCGTCTCTATGATTTTTTTCTCTGACTGTTGTTTTCTATTTACTATGTTGTTTTCTTTTTTATAAATTAACGTCAGCATCTGAATGATTTTGTCAAAAGACGATCCATCCGAGTATAATCAGTAAGTGAAAACGTAACACCATGTTTTCCTTGGTCTTGCCAAATGCTTTATCTTCCTCCACTGTCCAAATTTAATCTTCCTCGAAGGTCATCAGATCTAACCTAAACATCTATTGTATCATTGTCATATCTTTTGTGCCCATACAACACATATCTTTAGCCCTGAATAACCAAGTATCACTTTCAGACATCATCACACTGCAGGTACATGTCTGAAAGATTCTTTCTATGGGCGACAGTGGCAACACTCTGCTGGTTAGTTATGACTAAGGCTAGGATAACAGCATATTCTTATCATTGTTTTGATTCTCGAGTATATATCCAACACAGTTAGACACAGTTAATGAATCGAGAACCAGATTACTCTATAGAAAAACATATAAGATAAAGTTAATTATTAATCACTCTATATTAAAAACATGTAAGATGCAGTTAATTAATCATCACTCTATATAAATATATATAAGATACAGTTAATCAATCATCACTCTCTATAAATATATATATAAGATAAGTTAATTCATCCTCACTCTATAGAAAAACATATAAGATACAGTTAATTAATCATCACTCTATGTAAAAACATATAAGATACAGTTAATTAATCATCACTCTATGTAAAAACATATAAGATACAGTTAATTAATCATCACTCTATGTAAAAACATATAAGATACAGTATATTAATCATCACTCTATAGAAAAATATATAAGATACAGTTAATTTATCATCACTCTATGTAAAAATATATAAGATACAGTTAATTAATCATCACTCTATATAAAAACATAAAATACAGTTAATTAATCATCACTTTATGTAAAAACATATAAGATACAGTTAATTATTCATCACTCTATATTAAAAACATGTAAGATGCAGTTACTTAATCATCACTCTATGTAAAAACATATAAGATACAGTTAATTAATCATCACTCTATAGAAAAATATATAAGATACAGTTAATTTATCATCATTCTATGTAAAAATATATAAGATACAGTTAATTAATCATCACTCTATGTAAAAACATATAAGATACAGTTAATTAATCATCACTCTATGTAAAAACATATAAGATACAGTTAATTAATCATCACTCTATAGAAAAATATATAAGATACAGTTAATTTATCATCACTCTATGTAAAAATATATAAGATACAGTTAATTAATCATCACTTTATGTAAAAACATATAAGATACAGTTAATTAATCATCACTCTATATAAAAAACATTTAAGATACAGTTAATTAATCATCACTCTATATTAAAAAAAAACATGTTAGATACAGTTAATTAATCATCACTCTATATTAAAAAAAACATATAAGATACAGTTAATTAATAATCACTATAGAAAAACATATAAGATATCAGCGATATATACTCGTGAATCAAAACATTGAAAAGAATATTCTGTTGCCCAAGTTATTGACTTTATCTACTTCTGACTGTTGCTATCACACCAACACCATAACTTATATGTGGTTTATTTGATGTCTAATAGATATGAATACAAACTATGGAATAGAAGAAGTTTATACTTTCAGAAATGAAAGTAATGGCGTAGTGGTTACTGATATATTTGAGTGTTTCAAAGTTACTGCAAACCTTTTATTGAATGAGGACTGGAATCCTTGACGTGGTTTCTATTACATATACCTTATTTTGAAAGAAATAAAGACACATGACATAAAAAATTATTCAGAAAGTATTCCAGATTTTACCCAAAAACATGTAGTTGGGCAGAAACAATTGTATAATAATAAAACGTTTTCATAATATTATAAACCTGAAAAGGTTTCATCAATGTACATTCGCTTCCTATCAAATATCATATTTATGGAGTCTTTTCATAAGTGTTTATGAAATGTTGTATATCATAAATATATATTTTTTAGAATAGGGCAGAAACAATTGCCTGATAATAAAATTTGGGGATGAACTCTGGAATATTTTCTGAATAATTATTATTATATTATGAGCTCTTCTTCTATAATGCATGCTAGCATGTAAAACGGACATTAAATCGATTATGTTGCTGCTGCTTCTGCTGCTGCTGCTGATGATGATATACTATTTTTCTTTATTCTTATAAATAAGTAAAGATACTTCTTATTTTGCTATCTAATTTACATACATGTTTACAGTGTGTATGAACACAGGTATGTAAATTAAATGACGATGCTGAAGAAAGATAGTTACTCTTTCTCTAAATGTTGACAGAGGTATTAATGAATATATAAGGGGGTGATTAAGAGAGCCTTTTGGTTGGGGGCAGGGTATGATATCCATTCTGATACATTTCATTTTTTTTCTCTTCTCAGTCGGGGGGAGGGTGGATCCTTCTAAATTGAGATAATTTTTTTTTCCAATTCAGAGTGCCCCTTTTTGGAGAGTAAGATGTTTCTCACATTAAAAAAATCAACCTTGTGCCTAACTCTGCCCTCGTGGAAAGGAAAATATATAGTAATATAGAATGGGAGGGGCAAAACAAATGCTTAGATAGCTAAGAAAGATAGCTTGTTGAGTTAATTATAAATTATGGCTAACTGGAACAATAAAAAGAGAATTTCTTTAGGAACATTATTCAATTCCAGAACCAAAGTACCTTTTAGCATGTGTTTTGTGTTATTATAGTATATACATATATGTACATATATACGTATATGTGTTATTATAGTATATACATATATGTACATATACACATATATGTGTTATTATAGTATATACATATATGTACATATACACGTATATGTGTTATTATAGTATATACATATATGTACATATATACGTATATGTGTTATTATAGTATATACATATATGTACATATACACGTATATGTGTTATTATAGTATATACATATATGTACATATACACGTATATGTGTTCTTATAGTATATACATATATGTACATATATACGTCTTTGTGTTATTATAGTATATACATATAGAACCTTAGTGAAATAAACGTTGATTAAGTCAGATTTACTATAAGAGTTGTATATAGAGTTTATGTATTTTTTTCCAGAATTTACAACAGAAAAGCAGAAAATTTAATTTGAACTTAAAGATCAGATTTACGTGTTATGGTATGATTTTATGGACAGGAAGTCCAAAGTAACTCATAGTAATTTTTTCTCTTTGACTGACGAGCTAATTGAGATTAGATGTCTTTTTCAAAGTTCTATCTCCACCCCCTCCATTGAGCCAACTACCTATAACGTGTCAACCAAACTGTAGCTTTTTCTCTGTAAATAACGCAACCCCGTCGAGCTCTTTACAATGCAAAAAATAATTGTCCGACTGTAACGTTACATGTGAATTGAAGCTATCCAAGATGTCAGTTAGATAAGAATTGTGGAATTTTACACAGCCATTATCTGAAGCTTTATTCAATTTTGTTTGAAGCCCTATATCTTTCTTAAGTCTAGTGGATTGTAACATTACACACGTTGCAATGACACAAAGTCAAGGAAAGAATTCGACTCACTCTATGTTTCAGTGAAACAACAGACATTTATTTACGGGTACTTTCCTGAATAATGCCTTGTCTCTTGTTAAAAAGACACTGTTGCAATGACACAAAGTCAAGGAAAGAATTCGACTCATTCTTTGTTTCAGTGAAACAACAGACATTTATTTACGGGTACTTTCCTGAATAACGCCTTGTCTCTTGTTAAAAAGACACTGTTGCAATAACACAAAGTCAAGGAAAGAATTCGACTCATTCTTTGTTTCAGTGAAACAACAGACATTTATTTACGGGTACTTTCCTGAATAACGCCTTGTCTCTTGTTAAAAAGACACTGTTGCAATGACACAAAGTCAAGGAAAGAATTCGACTCATTCTTTGTTTCAGTGAAACAACAGACATTTATTTACGGGTACTTTCCTGAATAACGCCTTGTCTCTTGTTCTAAAGTTTTCTTGTACTCCAATGTACTGAACAGACTCTGCCATGTCGAACATGTGGTACTATGTCTTTGTTCAACCATGTTTAGGACGTGTCTCTTCCTGTCGCTCTCGGCTCATGGATGTAATACGTCTATCTCTGTCGCTTATAACTAACCACAAGAGCCCACATTTTTTCTCTTTTTATAATCTCTTTCTTTTCTTCTTCCTCACCGTGACGTCACCTTGCACATGGCTAGCTCATTTGCATACATTGACTGTTGCTGCTATACATGCATCCACGCTCTGTTACAGGTTGGCATTATTTATTTCCTTCCCATCGCAGGAATGTCTAATACAAGATTAAAAGGTGGGGAGAGTCAAGCCAGAAAGAGCACTCTGGCATATTAAAAATTAACTGGGCAGCCCTGTATGTGTTCCCTGATCAGGGCGCCTTAGATAGCGAGCAATAAACTTACTCCACCCAAAAGAAGGGAGGTAAAGTTTGAGAAGGTGAACCTCCTTATACTGCATAGCAAGTCATACTTTAACCTTAGTCAACATGGTGGCACAATGGATAAAGTATTAGGTAAAATTCTAGAGGTTTAAGATTCTCAGTGCAAGCAATACTTAGAATACAATTCTAAATTATTTGGGATTTCTACCTGGTCATGGTTGATGGAACGCAGGCATGCTACGCTCGTGATTAAATAAAGGGTTCCGTTCTGAAATTCTGAGTTCGACAGAAACATTCTTGAGTTCAACAAGATACCCCTGAAGAAGGTCAGAGTTTCTATCAGCTAACATGTTGTGAAAACAATATGCAAGATACAACAATAGTCTAAATAATTCAAATAATAGAAAAAAGCCATTTCAATAATGGCCTAGACTCTGGTGGCTTTCGGACTGAAGTAAAAACCTTTACATATGAAATAGCCTAGAATCTCATTCCTCAGTTGTCCTTACAATGGGTATTAAATAAACAAAACTGGGTGGGTATGCTGTAAAACAAACAACCAAACCAGATCTGAGGGAATTTAGATATTGTTTTTTTTAATTCAATTTTCACCCTAAACACGGCACAATGCCATTTTGAAGTTAGGGGGCTCCTATCGGGGACATAAGTTGCAGGGATATTATGAAGGGAGATGAGTAGCACGATGTCTGTTCATATTACACTTGAACTTCTGCATGTCAGTACAGTTGGGAAAGCAGAATCCCGGAAGAGAATTCCAAAGTCTAGCAGTTCTAGGGAAGAAACTATTGGAGTAGAAGGCTTTCTTAGACCTAGGGATTTCTACTGTGAAAGGGTGGGATTTAGCTGCTTGTCAGGTCTGTCGGGGTTATTCACGTCAAGAGGGTATAAATGCTTGTAGTTCATCAGAGCATTCACCATTAAAATACTTGTAGAACAGGCAGAGGGATGCAACATTTCATCGATGGGACAGAGGCTGAAGCCTAAATGACAGTTCAGGATCTATCAGGTTGGCGACTCTCTTTTGAATCCTGTCCAGGAGTGAGAGACTAGTAGCAAATGCACCACCCCAAATGTGGCAATAGTACTCCATACATGGGCGAATGGTGGCCTTATAGAGGTGGCCTTTCAGGCGTAAGTAGTTTTCTAGTACAATAAAGAGAGCCCACCTTAGTTGCAGCAGCTTTGGCAATGCTCTCAATGTATCTATTCCAGTTTATGTTGCCTGTAAATGTTAGGCCGAGGAGTTTAAAGGAAGTACTTTCGGGTCATGTGTTCTTGGCCATTGCTATTGGTGGTAGAGAAGTTTCTTATAATTATTCTTACCAATCCCATTGTTCTGAGCTGTTTACATGAAGGGACAAATAAATTACTTTTCACAAGATGGTATTTCTCCTAGGGTAACTTTAAATATAATTGTAATTTGGTTTAGTTTATTTATAAGTTTTGGTAATCTAATTATTCCTGTTTTCTTTTGGTTTATTTATTTATACATGTCTCTGTGGGAATATTGTTGGGAGAAAGACAACAAAAAATGGATACACACTTCTATTTCAGTGCAAAAGAAATGGTTTTATTATTATCATTTTTTCTTCTGGTTCCTTTTTTCTTTTACTCTTTTCTAGAATTTTAACGCATCTGTATATGTTCAGTCTCTTTTAAATATCTAATAAGTTGAAGAAAATCTCATGAGGTATTGAAACATTCGATAATTATTATTATTTTAAAAAAAAAATTCTATTTGCTAATACATGCCATATTTTTATTTGAGTAATTAATTACTTCCTTAGTTAAGAAATTCTGATGTTTTATTATGTGAGCAATCAAATTGCTTTCTCCTTTTGAAATATTGTTTTTAATTCTCCATCTTCATGTCGGTTTAAGAATTTAAAGAATTGGATTATTTGGACTACTATTCTCATATCGGTTCTTAATAATAAAAACTAATATAAATTATCGATCGTTATCACAACAATTCTGAAACTCAATCAGATCATCCTCTCTCTTGCATTCTTAAAATTTTGTATCACACGATTTTTCATTCTTTCTTTTTTTTTTATTGCTAATGAATCACCACTTATCCAGGCTAAACGCCCCTCAAGGATAAGGCTTAATGATGTAGATTGGTTTTTAGGTTGAATGATTAAGAATATTATGAAAGGTTTGAAAATGATTATCATCATAGCATTTCATTCTATCTCAAGATCCAGAGTCCGAGGCATCCCTCAGGTCAACATCAGTGTATATCTCACTCAGGGTAAAAACGTGAGGATGTATGCAATAGTCTCCACATAGGCACCGCAAGGACACGGTACATAGCTCCACTTGTGCAGGTTGTTCTGTGTTTTGGCAACCTTTGTCAGGCTTGACTGAGTATGACTTACTCTTTTTGTGGAAGTTCAGAGCCTGCTGAAAAATGTTATTTTGGTGCTGAAAAAGCCTCGTTGTTGTTATCTTTGACAAACTAATATGCAGGTGGTAGAACGTTGGTGTTGTTCATCTGAGGACTGTGATGGTGGCAAAGATCTTGTGAGATAGTAGTCGCTGTGGCACATCTTGATATCCATGTAGGAGATGGCAATTGTTGATGCTCCACTTGTCACCTTTGCTATCGCCTCTCAATGCTGGTGGTAAAAGTGTAAACTCTTGACCCTGAAGATGTCCCAACCATTCAAAGCTATTAGCTTCAATGCTGAAGGCCTGTCAGCAACAAAAAAAATTTAAATGATGAATGGAATTAACAAAGTTTGATTAATTATAAGGACTGTGTATGACAAATATTTACTGATTACAGATTTAAAGACGATCATATTGTAGTCTACATCCAAGCAGTCCAATGATAATGTGATCCAAATATGGGAGTTTCTTGAAAAGAAACTTTTTTCATAGAAATACTGCCTGATGGTAAACACAGAGAGGAAGAAATGAAAATTTTCTTCAGTTAGAAAGGAAAACAAATTCTTGTTAGGAATGTATTACAAGGAAGAATCAGAAATTGGAGCCCAGTCGAGCACCTTTCAGAAAGTAAACATCCTTTATAATCTCTGGAAACTATCTCTCTACACTTTTTATATTCAGAATGGTATTCCAGCGTTTATGGCAAACTTTTTGGTTACCACTTCAGACAGTTTTATCAATTAACAACAGTTCTGAGAATGGTGACCTATTTGTGATGTGGAATGGATTTGATTCTAAAACTTCCAATAAATCATTGAAAAGATATTACTTTTAAAAAGGTGCTGTGTGCATGGCCACATAGATATCATCGTTGTTCATGAAATCAGATCTTTCATCGTCATTCATGCACATCTGTGCATGTCTTTGAAGCATGTGGTCATATGTATATATATGGATCACTGAAGTTAAGCAACGTTGAGCCTGGTCATTACTAAATGGGTGACCATTTGGGACTTCCAGGTGCTGTATGTGTTCTCTGCTTATCTCGGCATTGTTTCCAGTTGTCCTGGACTTCCCATTGCCACTGAACTCAAACAGTGCTGATTCAGCAGGGATGTGGTAGGGGATTGCGCAACCCTTGCCTCACAGTTACACGTACAGCAGCCCCTACAGGAGGTATCCTTTGTCTTTTGACACTGAATAGAGGCATCATGGTCATATGTCATTTTCACACTTTTTGACACAATCCTTTCTATTATTGTTGTATTGTGCCAAAATTTTTCAAACTGACCATTGCAGCTTTTTAATTGCCCCATTCTTCAAGTGGTTGTGTGTGTTTCTGAGCCAGGAGGGAGGACTTCAGAAGGAAGTAGATTCCCATGTTAGTAGAAAAGAGATAAACTTTAATATAAAACGAATTATCTCTCTTGTTGATTTTCATTTATAGATTATCATTTAAAAATGTTTGGCCTGGACTAGGTCATTTTAAAAAAAAATTGTAACTATGTTTTTATATTGTCAATAACATGGTCTAACAATAACAAAATGAAAATCGGCTAGGTAAAAGCAAAGTTTCATTTAACAGCATAAATTCTATGTTTCTTTTTAAAAATCTGACTAGAAAACTTTATATAAGATGCTGTTAAGGATACAACATCATTGAGGAGGCTTCTCCTTGACATCTGCCCTTGGGTCATTCATTCATGTTAGTGAAGGAAATATCGCTCATCTTTTGTAGATTTTGTGACCTCTACTTGGATAGCAACTTTTCAAGAGGCAGTGCAGGCAGGTTGTGCAAATAGTAGGTTTCGAACGACAAGTGATCAAACTACAGTTGTTGTCCAATACTAGATCTAATTTATTGAGTTGATCTCTCTTGCAGAGGGATAGTGTGGGAACATGCCAACCGGATGCTAACGTCTCCAGTATAAGAGACAAAATAAAAAAATCGTCGTTTGCACATGGCTCCACGCATCGCTCCCGTTTGGAAAAAGAAAAATAAGAAACCATAAAAGAATTATGAACCAATAGCAGAGCTCCCCGCCGAAAATAAAGGCCTAAATTATCACAGCCGCTGGGAGCCGGTTTACGACTATAAAAGGAGGGGACCAGAAAGAAAAAGGAGGAGAGATTCGCCTAGCTGCGTCAGTGAACGCACGGACAGTCTTCCACCCGACCTAAAGAAATGAAGAAAAAAAAGAAAAGAAAAGGAGATTCGCCCAGCTGCGTCAGTGAACGCACAGACATTCTTCCACCCGACCTAAAGAGATGAAGAAGAAGAAGAAGAAATAAGGCACCAGTGAACTGAAGCCAACTCCGCTCTCACGTTATGAGCCGAGACGCCTTCAATTCTAACAATGCCTATCTTACACAAACCAAAGAAGAAAAAGAAGAAAAACACAGGAGGCAAAAACGCCGCGCCGCTAGGTTGATAAATGTAGTCGTCGCTCTCCAGTTAAAAGCCTGACACATATCACCGAAGTAGCACGACTGGCCGCCCACTTACCACCCCGTTGTCTGAAAAGATAAGTACGCTTTGTTTAATTATACTACCCCCACAGAAGTTAATTCCTTATCAATGCATACACACGCTGGACTACCATTCTCAATTTTCCTACAACATGTATTTCTCTTCCCACGCGCGAACAAACAATAGTGACCCGAACTTGAGATGAAAACACATTTCCTTTCTTGCTACAACACCAGTCCTGCAACGAACATTGGTTATATACGCGCGGATATGTCCTAACTAAAATTTTCATTCCTTTCAACAGCAAATAAACTACGTTTACCTTCTCCATTAGTTGAGCCTTTGTTTCCTTCAATTCCTCATTCGTTTCATTATTCTCTTGTAACGGGATTGGGGTATTTATATATCCTAGTCTCCTACAATAGCACAGTGTTTACTGTGGCTCCCCACTTAGAGTTGATCAGTTTCTATAGAATGTTATTCCGGGAGGCATTTTCTGGTTTTGTTCTTTTCATATGTTCCTTGAACAGGAGGGTGTGGTTCAAAGTTACTGATGTTCTGGGTTCCTCCTCACAAGAATATGATTGACTGGTGTAAGCCATAAATACAGACGGATATAGCAGATTGGAAGAGATGTCGAAAATATGTCAAAAGCATAAAGCTTACACCTGAAAGTATCCTGTACCTCTATGAGGCCATCATTCGCCCATGTATGGAGTACTGTTGTCATATTTGTGCTGGTGCATCTGCTATTTGTCTCTCACTTATTGACAGGGTTCAAAAGAGAGTCGTCAACCTGATAGGTCCTGAACTGTCATCTAGGCTTCAGCCTCTGTCCCATCGACGAAATGTTGCATCCCTCTGCCTGCTCTACAAGTATTTTAATGGTGAATGCTCTGATGAACTACAAGCACTTGTACCCTCTTGACTTGAATAGCCCTGACAAGCCTGACAAGCAGCTAAATCCCACCCCTTCACAGTAGAAATCCCTAAATCTAAGAAGGCCTTCTACTCCAATAGTTTCTTCCCTAGAACTGCTAAACTTTGGAACTCTCTTCTGGGATTCTGCTTTCCCAACTGTACTAACATGCAGAAGTTCAAGACATCTTGCTGTTCAACTCCCTTCATAATACCCTGCAATTTATGTCCCCGATAGTAGCCCCCTACTTCAAAGTGGCACTGTGCGTTATTTGGGGGTGAAAATTAAAAAAAAACAAAAAAACTTCAGCATATTACCAGCAAACAACTATATGTAAAAGTGACTTACTAGATTATTACGTGATTATTGTTGCCAAAACCACTCAGCTACTTTGTGGGGCATAATAATTATGTTACGGTAATTAATGCTGTTTAGAGAGATATAAATTCACAATTTTCACCCAGTTGCAGCTAAAATAGAAACTTGTATGAAATTAATTCTTTTTGCTTTGTATTAATTTCAAGCTCTGGCAGGATTTACAATTATGGAATTTGTATCCACTTGATGTCATTACAGGCTTGGTCCGAGTGAAGACCGATTTTATAGAGATCATATAGAGTTGATATGTATAACTGAAGTACATTCTTTTCAATATTCTCTGATGGCCCCCCCCCAAAAAAAAAATAGCTAAAACCAGAGCTAAAAACCTTCCATGCATCTGTGATGTGTTTTACAACAACAAAGTATTCATTACAGTTCAAATTAGTTTGAGATCTCACAGATTCTGATTTCTGATGAAATGATTCGGTGTTTCTCGATATTATATTTCTCTTTTTACGTTTCTGAATTTTGGAGATCAGGATTGGTTATTCGTATTATTTGGAATCTTCGACTACTGTTCTCCTCTTGAGTGCAATTTTCACAACGTTTCGATTGATGCAGCCTCTGACCTTCTTCAAGTGTATCTTCTCAAACTCGGGAATGTTTCTGTTGAACTTGGGAATTTGTACAAAATTTCGAATGGAATCCTTTATTTACTTCACAGAGGTAGCATGTTCTCGTTCCGTCAGCCATGACTGGATAGAGACTCCAAGTAATTCGCAATTGCATTCCCGAGTTTGATAAATATTTACGAGTTCGACAAGATACACCTGAAGAAGGTCGGAGGTTACATCGATCAAAACATTGTGAAAAAGACAAGATAAGAACAGTAGTCTAAAGATTCCAAATAATACATATTTCTCTGAGTGTGTTTGTCTGTTTGTCCATTCCACCTTTTCTCGGAAATTCATCGGTCAATCTGACTGAAATTTTGTATGGACCTTTGTTATGGTAAGATACAGCCGACTAAGTATTATGGTATCTGTTCGATGCAAAGTAAGGAATAAATAAGGATTAGTATTTAAGTTCCACTTTTCTCTAGCTAATCTGGTCGAAATTTTGCATAAACCTTTGTTATGATAAGGTGTAGCAAACTAAGTATTATGGTATCCGTTCTATGCACAATTAGGGATTAATAAATATTAGTATTTAATGCAAAACTGAGTACAAATTTAACCATATTCAACATTCAGTTTGGCATGAAGATAATTTATGAGAAGGTTTAGAGAACTAAGTATTATAGTATCCATTCAATACACAGTTAAATATTAATAGGGATTAGTATTTAATAAGATGCGGTAGCGTAGTTAGAGGGGGGGGCGGTCCATCCCAGGTGACAGCAAAAGAGGAGTGACACAATGTTACCCTAACAAAATTTTTCAGTCAGGCTAAGATGTGAAAATAGTCTGAAAATAGAATTTATTTATCATATATTATGTAAAGTGTCGTATCTAAAAGGGACGTCCGGGTGAAAGCAAAGGAGGGATGACACAATGTCAGGTGGGTGATATTTGAGCAGACCGCCTTGGGTGACGTTTACTCTAGCTATGCCACTGCAAAGATGAACACAAATTTAACCAAATCCAATCATCACTTTGGCATAAAGCAAACTCTAAACCCTGTATTTTTTGTGTGTTTTTAATAGTCCATTGAAAATCATTTCATTTTCTTTTAACTATGAAAAATAATCGGAAAAAGGATTAAGTGTTTATATATATATATATATATTTATTTATATTTATATATATATATATATATTAATCGCCATATATATTTTATAACTAACTATATATATATATATATATATATATATATATATATATATATGTATATGTATATATATATATAGTTAGTTAGTTATAAAATATATATGGCGATTAAGCTACACTGAATATTCCGTGTTTCATCCACTCTAGGATTCTTCAGGCTTAATCGCCATATATATTTTATAACTAACTAACTAGCTCTACCTACGTATTGAGCACTTTTGAAGTAAATACTTAAAGTTTACGCATAAATTTATTCTTTCGTATATTAATTTTATGTGAGTAAATGAAGTAGTTATATATATGTAATCGTCGTGTCAATACATTTTCGTGTTTGAATCCATATTTTAATGCTTGCCTCCAGACAAAATATTTCCAATATATTGATCAAACATGAATAGAATGCTGCGAGCCATATTTGAAAAAAAAAATTGTAAATAATAAAAATCAAATTGAATCAACAACTGAATTTGCTTACGAATAAGAAGGACACTCTCAGGTCAATTTTACAAAATAATCCCCCGAGACATAAGATATGTCCGATATAAAATCAATGAAATATTAATATACAAGTATATCCATTTCTAAGCATGTTTGGATTTAGTGTGAAATTCACTTTTATACAGCATTTAAAACAAGATTTTATTATATATTTAAATAATATAACAATTTAAATAGTTAATTCACTTTTCAAGTATTTATTAAAAAATATGACAACGATTTATTTAATGCTGTTATCTGTGTTGATGAAACGATCCGTTAAGTTTATTGAACAACCCTATCCCTTTATACATGGATGATGGATGAGTCCCTTAGCCCCCCCCCCCCGATTGTTAATTATGGTGTGGCGGTAAAAAGACCGGATATAAAGGTAGATATATAGAGAGAGTTGGTTTATGTGCAGTTTTAGAGGTTGTAATGAGTTTTGTGAAAGTTTACAACAGTTTACAAACAGTCTTGAGTTTGCGATCGTTGAGAACAGTTGCCAGTTTAGGACAGTAGAAGGCAGGTTGTCGCTTGTGACAGATCGAGATGAGCTGACATCAACCGACCTCAAGGAAGCTTCAACAGACTATGTAGATGGGATGCTTAGCGTACAGAGCAGTGGTTATCAGTCTTCCAAATATCACAACCCATTTTCGAACAAGCGACCAGGAAGCCAGTTCAATACTTAATTAATTAATTAAGATAAGTTTTGTATCAGAATGTCTTCAATAAGTCTCGATAACCCAAAAAAAATCCTATAAAAGAAGAAACATGCGATTTTAACCAAAGTTAACACCACAAGTGCATTTGAGAAGTTTTATTACCCCACAAGCCGAAAAGCTCAATATATAAAAACTAACAATAGGTTCTTTGATATGACAGAGGCGCGTTCGAAATGAATGTTTCTGTTGAGAGCACAATTGAAGCATAATATTTGAGTTTTGCATTTTAAACTTTAGTTCAAACCATTATATATAAAAATAGTTTTATAAAATCAACAGTGCAATATATTGTAGACTAAGTCACTGGCATGTGAAGTTTCCTCCCAGTGCACTGTGCCGGGTCCCCAACTAGAGCAGGCAATCAATCAATTTGATTGAAAAATGGGTGATTTCATCGATTTCGATGGCAAAAAAGATATGGTAATGTAAAGCATTCGTTGAGCATCATTCAATCCCGGGCAACGCCTCGTGTCCTTGCTAGTATCTTATATATGCATTTATTTTTTGTACGACAGACTATTATATACGGCGATTATTGAATTATAGATTATCATTATTTGTGAAGTAACTATACATTCTGTAATTTCATGATTTATTTAAAGTTTATTCATAAAAGATTCCAAAGCAGTTACAAACATTAATTGCAAATCAATTCAAAATTATTCGAACACACAAATTTCCACCATTATGTAAAGTATGTTTATGAATTGACCTTAATGAGACGGTTGGTATTGCAGATTTTTAACTAGCAATTCTAATCCTGGGCTCACTTGTCAAGATAACACACCCCAAGTCTTTTTCCACATTCAATTAATTTCGATATTTTTAAGAATGAGAAGTTGGGAGAATGCTTTTTCACATATTGTGATTTCTGATATTACTGGGAATTTTGGGGAACTTTTTGCCCCAAATTCTTTTAGTTGCAGTTTATGATTTTTTTTAAAAATTTTCCTCCTTTGAAGATTGTAATGCTGGGTATGGGGCAGCCAAAGCAACTGCGAATATTGCCCTGCTTTTTATTGAAACCAACCAAAAGCTCTTTTTAGTATCCTCATTGTTCCCTTAAGTGCAATTGTCTGGATCTCTTTTGCACTTGGTTCACCAGGAATATTAGTTAGGTAGGACTTCAGGTTCTTCTTCATAAGCCTTGTGACACTTATAATAACTGGTATGATTGATATCTCTCCAAGATTCCAGTTTCTTTTCATATCATACACGAGACCTTGGTATTTGATCTGTTTCTCCCTTTCAGCTCTGTTCAGACTTCCATCATTAGGAAAACTCACTTCAACCAAGGTTACAACTCTTTCTGACTTATTCCCTATAACTATGTCAGGTTTGACAGCAGCATTTTCAAGATAGGTGGTTGTAGGGATTACATGGTTGTAATGTATGGTATATAAGGCATTTTCAACTGTTCTTTCAGGTTGATGTTCCCAGGATTTGCTGCTACATTGGATGTTTAATTTTTTATAGATGGTCCAGTGGACGTACTTGCATCTTGTCTCGTTGTGTAGTAGCCATCCCCTAAAAGAACCTTGCAACTTGATACTAGATGACTCACACTTTCCAATTCCGTGTGGCAAAATCTATATTTGTTGTCATTAGTGAGACCTGCCATCTTCTTGAATGTATTTGTCATCAATCCCTGGTCGCTGGATCAGTTATGATGATTAGAAGAATAAACAATTAAATTGCATAAGAAATGATTGCCGTGTGAATCGCAAAAGGAATGTCAAAATAGAAAATATATGTAAACATTATTTTGGGGTTTTGAATAAACAAATAACTAGTTGTGGATTAGGTTGGTCTGAGACACGTAATTAGGTGACGTAAGAGAACACATGATGTAGTTAGTTTTGGAGAGATTCAGAGAGTTGAGACTTGACCACCAGAGCAGACAGACGTCTAGACAGGGGTGGATAGACAGCTAGGAGCGGGCTGTATGAACAGAAAATGTAAACTACTGCAGATCCTGTGAAAACCATTTGAGACAACTGTAATAAATTTATATAATAAAAATATAAAGACTCGTTTTAATGGTTTCACAAATAAGAACAGATGTCTCAATTATATGGTGTTGATCGCTTCATGGTTCGTCACGGAGCAGCGGGAAGATACAGAAGAACTCTTCAAGAAAAAAAGGTATGAAGCATATATTATTCTTCTTATATATGAACTGTAAAAATGTCCCGTGTGATAAGTCTGATACAACATGACTCGGTTTAAACGTCAATATCATGTCCCCTGGCTAACAACATACATACGATTTATACGTTTATTATCTGTCTGTTAAAAGAACAATATGTTACATCCACTAGATAACAAATGACACGTTTTAATATATCATCTCCTCCAATATAAACCAATATACAACACGTGGTCTCGCAATGCTTCTTTGTTTTAACACATGTGTCGATTGCGTGTGAAATTGTATGTTTCCATAATTGAAATGATGAATGAATGAAAGAATCGGTGCTTGGACGAATGGTTCAAAAGGCGTTTAGTTAAGAGTAGGGCAAAGAATGTAACGATTACCCCCCCCACACACACACTTTTATAGACCTTGAATCTAATTTATAAAATTTTTGTACATTTGTTTCCGCATAAGTAAAAGTTATAAAGACGAATCGGTTACATTAATATAGTCATGTGAAACGTTTGTACTTCTGGATAAATAATTTCAGAAGCATAGTTGTCTTGAATAGCAGGAAGAATGGCCTAAAGAACTTTTAGTAGCAAATGATTAGACAAGACCAAGTGGAATTTAGACATAGACCTGGTGAACCATAAAGATTGGACAATGAGTATGGAAAATATTTTAAAAAATGTCTAACCTAAGAATACATGAAAAGTGACATTAAATGAGAGAAAGAAAGAGTGTGGTATCTGTTCAGTTTTTGGCCTGGCCAAAGAAACAAATGTTTATTGATAATAAGCAATTTTCTTTCTATTTTTGTTCTATCCAGGGTGCCCGTATTTTTGGGGTGGAATGGGGTGGATATTCCTTACATTAAAAACGGATTTTGGGTTGAACTTTAGCCTTTTTGAGAGACAAGTAAATAGAGATCATTGATCATAATATAATCGGCCATACTGTTAACGTAGTCATCTATTTTTCTTTAACGGACCCAACACGTTGTATGCAGAAATAACTGCAAAGGAAAACGATAATGTTGACACAACTTTTCTTGGTGACCGAAAAGGTATTTCTTTTGTATTTTCATGTAAATAAACCAGCTACTCGCTGTCAATACAGAGTACCAGAAAACTCATGCCATAAATTTATCCTCAAGGTGACCAGTTTTACAACGTTCGACTTTTCTGAGGGAGTATGACTACTGTACTTCTCTGGGTGTATCAGAATTTTTGTAGGAATTATTGACACCCCTAACACGAAACTACGAATAAAATATAAAAAACTCGCAATTTTTCTTTTACAAGCGGGTTGTTTATTTTCTTTATAGATTATACTTCCAAAATAAATTATTAAAGTTGTATAAAAAGTAATAGAAGTATTATTTTTTTTATTTTTAAAAAAGCAGTAATGAAATGAATTGAATTTTACGAGTTCAGTATTTTTCAATTTTTAAACTTTAAAAAATCTATCAAAATTTTTCTATTGATTCTATTTTTACGATATTTTCAGGGTCAATGTGAAATTTTATGCTCTTCCCAATAAACCGAATATAATATTTTAGACAAAAGTTTTTTTTTATTCACGCGCCCCCCCCCCCCACCATTTTGAAATGTCTATTAAAAAGTAAATAATTATTTACTCAACAAAGTTTTATATATCAAAAATTGAAGATAAAAGATCAATAAATAATATATTCAAATTTAAAACAAAAAAGTAGTGTTTCTTTTAGAAATTTACCTGTAAAATCCGAAGTTTAAAACCTTTTTTTTTTAAACCACGTTGTTTGTTTTTTGTTTTGTTCTTTTTTAATGAAACCTTGGTCCTTGCTCCTTTTATTGAAAATAAATTAGTGTTTGAATTACATTTTCGAGTAATTATAAGCTTGGAAAGACAGGGGTTCGAATTAATTCACGCCCCCATTTTGAAATGTGTATTAAAAAGTAAATAATTAATTTACTCACCAAAGTTTTATATATCACAAATTGAAGATAAAAGATCAATAAATAATATATTCAAATTGAAAACAAGAAACGTAGTGTTTTTTTTTTAGAAATTTACATGTAAAGTCCGAAATTTAAAACCTTTTTTTTTTTAAATCACGTTGTTCTTTTTTTTTTTTTTTTAATGAAACCTTGTCCTTGCTCCTTTAATTGAAAAAAAAATTAGGGTTTGAATTACATTTTTCGAGTAGTTATCAGCTTGGAAAGACAGGGGGTCGAATTATTCTATATTTTTCACAAAGTTTCTGACACACCTAGTACTTCTCCCACACAAATCAATCCTACGTGCACGTCATGACCACTACCACGCAGACGGGCCTCTGATGAACAGCAAGTATCCTGCCAACCACGGTTTCTTTTCTTTCTCTTTTTATTCTCCCTCTTTTCTTTTCTGTCTTCTTACTCCGTTTTGGTTCTTTTCTCGATATTCATATCCCTCTCTCTCTCTCTCTCTCTCTCTCTCTCTCTCTATATATATATATATATATATATATATATATATATATATATATATATATATATATATATATATATATATGTATATACTTCGGAATAGTTTTTATTTAACAATCAGTGGGGTTATGTAAACGTGAGATTGTAGGTTTACAAAATATTACTGGCAGTAACATTCTATAAGTTATCCCATCTAAATAAGAATTGCTCGATATGCAAGCTGAGCAAATAAATTAAATTGTAATTCAATGAATTTCAAAAAACTCTCATTGAAATGAAATGAAGTGGTTGAGTTTCAAATCCAAGAATTTTTATTATTCTAAGCAAGACAAAGAATGTTTTAGAATATTAATCTCCTTAACCTATAGGGTTTCGATGTCTACCATCTCATCAGAAGAGAGAAAATATTAGCAAATAGTTATAAAGCTATGCACCCTATTTGCTAAAGTCAGTGAGACATGGAAAGTCAAAGTGAAAATAATACATTTATCAGAAGTCCTATAGCAGGAGGATTTGTAGAAAAAGGATATGAATGTTTTTGTTGATCCAACTTGCTTGGTAAAATCCCCTGATAAGATGGTAGACATCGAAACCCTATAGGTTAAGGAGATTAATATTCTAAAACATTCTTTGTCTTGCTTAGAATAATAAAAATTCTTTGATATGAAACTCAACCACTTCATTTTATTTCAATGAGAGTTTTTTGAAATTCATTGAATTACAATTTAATATATATCTATATCTATCTATCTATCTATCTATATATATAAATATATATATATATATATATATATATATATATATATATATATATATATATGTGTGTGTGTGTATATATATATATATGCTTACGTCACATCCCCAAATGTTAACCCGATTATGTTACAATATATGTGATACTTGTACCAGGCTGTGTCAATGAATAAATATTTTGTCAATTACATGCTCTTAATATTACACATTATTTCTGTTAGCGAGTAGCAACGGGACTAATCATAGCCTGTTTCATGTGGTATTAACGGTGGGAATCAAGATTTCGATCAGATGGTAGAACGAGGCATTTTTATATGGACTAAAATGTATTTTATATAAGGCAACGCTAATTAGCAAAGGCATACTCTATTATTTTTTATTTTTATTTTTTAATTTTTTACATAGGCATCATCACTTATCAAGGCCAAGAGGTCACTCGAGGATAAGGGTTAAAGAGTCTACAGTAGAAATTGGACAATACCGTAATCGTCAGTAATGAAATTTATTTATAATAGGTACTTGACTGAGCTCCAATATCTGTATTTTTCCCCGTAAAACATTCACAGCAAGCACTCATCTAACTGTCGGTCCTTGATATGACCTTAAACTATATCCGATGGTGAAGCCCCAGCTTGCAGGCCTTAGGGAATGTGAAGCCACCCTTTAATTGCCATTGCTCCCAGGTCCACTCTGACCCAGAGTGGTAGCACTTGTTAGGGTCCCAACTATGGGTTAAATAGAATACGACTTAAAAAACAAATATACTATATTAAAAAATCGTTCTTCAAAATCACCAGATTCGGCATTAAATAACCTGAAAAGGATTGATATGCCGTAAAACAAAACAACCAACCAAAATCATCTAACTGTCGATACTGCAAAGAAATTTTCTTTCTTTCTCCTAAAACTAAACAGAACTTCCATAAACAGAGTTTCTTTCCAAGAAGTTTTCTTTGGAGCATATTGTCTTCCATAAAGATTACAGCATAGCCATTCTCAATATCAATATCAACAAATATCTCTCAAACTGTCCTCTTAAGTAATTAAATCTATTTCATCCATCGCTTAAAAATTTCCCATCATCTCATTAACCCTTATTCTCGAATGACTTTTCGATTCATTTAATGTCGAATCCGGTAATTTTGCAAAAAGGTTTTTATGCTTCAAGTAATTTATATTTTCATGTATCTATCTATGGCGTTTAGTTCGGTTGGTTTGATTTACGGCATATCAACCTTTTTCAGATTATTTAATGCTGCATCCAGTAACTTTGAAAACAGTTTTTTTTTTGTTTTGTTTGCTTGCACCAAGTTCTCTATAACTTCACATATTTATTGATGGTATTTAGTTTGGTTGTTTTGTAGAGAAAAATGTTTTTTTTTTGTTGTTTTTGGATTTACAGAACATGATTGAGTATTGCAAAGAGAAAGGGAATAACGTCATTGTTTGAGCATTTCAAGTCAGAAAGCCGATACCTTCAGACAGCCTGATCTGGTAGCACCAGAATGAGAAGTGGTCACACGATGCCATTGTCTCTATTATCTCTAATAGAGACACCGACTAATGTACGTTATAATGTAACGAAAACAGAGGCAATATATTTCGTATTGTTTGGTCATGTATATCACGCAACTTTACATGAATAGATGGAATTACTTTTATGTCTACGTGATCTAGAAAAGAAAGAATGCGAGTGCGCAAGATTTGCTCTTTCTAGAGTCTTGTAGTTGATTTATATAAATATATATTTCTTTTCTTTTGCCTTTGTTGAACAGTATTTCTGCCGAAAACCGACAAACGCACGCTATGAAGTCTGGACATTCTACGCTTGACATACGAACTACTAATAAAAGGATTGTACTTATCAGATTTCTAAAAAAGAAAAAAAAAAGAAAGCGATTGGAAAGAAGTAAAAGGGAGGAGGATAAGAGTGGGTGGGAAGGTGAATGTCGGAATCTGACCAAACAATACTCATGTCAGCCGAAGTACTTGATAACATTGCTGTGACTATCCTTCACACAACAACACATCCCTCCTCGCTGTGTGTTTGTCAAGTATACTTTTGCTGAATAAAAGTATGAGAATTCTTGTCTGTCAACCATGTTTGATTAATTTTTTCGCATCTCAAGCCAATGAAAGGAAATCCAAAATGTGTAATGACATCCAATCAGTCTCCAAACAGCATATTTCTCTTCTAGTAGGTTTGCCTTAACAAGTGTGTATGCGTATATAATACTATTGGTATACTATTGGTACGATATATATTGGTGGTCAAGGTCTGGTGTGGACGTGTGTTAATATCACACTGATGTTTTAGCGTCATACTGTGCTTCTCCCAGACAAATCAACCCTATGTGCACGTCGTGACCACTGTCATGCAGACAGGGGAAGGAGGCGAATGTCTTGCACCGTATAACTGGACATCAACTGCCTTGTGACCAAGATTCTTTTAACCAAAGGCTAAAAGTGAGGTAGCCTGACAGAAACCTCTAAAGGAGCTTAGGCCCTGTCAGCTGCAGCATACATGACCCACCGACATGTGGAGTATGCTCTGGTGCCCAGCAACATAAGTCCCAATCATAGCTCGAACGGCTTGAGGGTTAGAGAGGGCTCTCGTAAGCTGCAGTGAAGGCAGCCTCTCTAGGAGAAAGAAAACTCTGCAGGTTCAGAACTGGGAGCAAACCTTTTCAACAAGTGCCTGCAGTAGTTCATTGAATACTTGGCAGATGGCAGTGATCAGGCTAGTTTTGGTGTGGTAAAAAGTCATGCTTGTGATGTTCGTTACATATGATCAAATGAAGTAGTCGGGTTAGGGTTCAGGTCGGGAGAGGAAGGGAGCAAGCAAGAGAACAGTACAAAGATGTAGCACTCTTTCTGAAGTAAAGACTGAGTCTCTTTGGACTTGTGGGCCGGCATCAAGTCCTGCTGCCACACTCATGGTCTGTCACCTGATTACACCAGGGAATCACCACACTCTTCAGCGCATCCAAGTACACTTTCATGTTGCCTTTCAAGCCGACTTTGAAAATGTGAAGTTGCATGATGTGGCCCTCACTTGAAACCACACTAAAGCCATAACCATGGCCAAAAACATTTTCATCACCTTAGGCACGTCCCTGTTATTTATGGCAATCCAGCAATGCATGTTGAGGGTGCTGGCAATGGTCTTGTTTTCATAAATTGGATCAGTAGAGAACATGAGTTGTACAGTGGTGCATCTCCAATCTCGCTCATTAAAACATTGTGGCACTTTCAGACATTATAGAAGGCTCCTATTGCTCTTGAGATTTATACACAACTGGCCAACTAATAGATGGTCTGCAACATAAAAAGAAAACCGGTTTTCATCAAACGGAAATGGAATCATGTCGTCTTTTCTAGAGAGACAATTTTATCGTTTCACTCTGTATTTAAAGAAGTAAGAGTTTTGGGGTAGGATGTTATTGAAGTAGCCATTTGCTAAAGATTCCTGGAAATAGACAGGCAAGAACTACGCTGAGAGGGGAACCCATGGGTAAACTAAAGTTTTGTTTGTATAATTTGTTGTAGAAAATAACATGAATGGCATAAATTAATAATTTGAAGGCTAGGAAGTAAGTGTATGGGGTGGGACTAATGTTGGACTTGCTGAAATGTATTTTTAGGAATTTGATATCGCCATGGTGAGATTTTTCATATATGATATAGCCCTGGTTTTTCATATATGATATAGCCATGGTTTTTCATATATCATATATTTGATATCGCCATGGTGAGGTTTTTCATATATGATATAGCCATGGTTTTTCATATATGATATAGCCGTGGTTTTTCATATATGATATAGCCATGGTTTTTCATATATGATATAGCCATGGTTTTTCATATATCATATATTTGATATCGCCATGGTGAGGTTTTTCATATATGATATAGCCATGGTTTTTCATATATGATATAGCCATGGTTTTTCATATATCATATATTTGATATCGCCATGGTGAGGTTTTTCATATATGATATAGCCATGGTTTTTCATATATGATATAGCTATGGTTTTTCATATATGATATAGCCATGGTTTTTAAAATATCATATATTTGATATCGCCATGGTGAGGTTTTTCATATATGATATAGCCATGGTTTTTCATATATCATATATTTGATATCGCCATGGTGAGGTTTTTCATATATGATATAGCCATGGTGAGGTATTTTATAATGAGTTCATAGAAATTACCCTATACATATTTATTTTCACTACGGTAACAAAATAAAATCCGAAATTATCATAAGCTCATTCCGGACAGTTTTCAGAATTTGTAGCCCCACTCTTTCATTTGATCTTTTTTTCTTCCTGTGTTTATTTTTTCTTCCTTTCTATCCTTCATAAATTCTGTCTCCAGTACATTTCACTTTATAAGGTATCGTATATTATATATATATATATATATATATATATATATATATATATATATATATATGTGTGTGTGTGTGTGTGTGTGTGTGTGTGTGTGTGTGTGTGTGTGTGTGTCTGTGTGTGTGTGTATATATATATATATATATATATATATATATATATATATATATATATAGAGAGAGAGAGAGAGAGAGAGAGAGATAGATAGACTAGCAGGTCGCCCTGCTTTGCCCGGTCGTTACATATTCATAAATGTAAATTGTATATCTTAATTCATGCATATTTCTTCTTATTATTTGAACTAATTCTCTATTGATTATTATCATGCGTATTTCTTATATAGTAATCATTTCAAAAGTTATATAAAAAAAATGACTTGGGTACCATCTGCTAAAATCGAAAGCAGAACGTTTAGCGCTCCCAGTTTTTTTTTGTTATTTATCTCTCTAGCATTGTTATCGTCTGAGCTATGGACAGATGGATACGAAGGTTAAAGGTTTAGCGACTTTGAACAATGAATGTTTAATTTCAGGCATACACAAAAGAAACAGCAATCGTAATGTTTTACACGATTTACCCTGCCAAGGTCAACTGTTTTGCTTTCAATTTTAACTCTTTGGAAGCAATTTTTGCCGGCTGAAAACCAAATTGAATGTCCAAATATCCTATATATCAAATTTCAACTCTGTTGACCAAATTTTCAGAGAGAGGTTTAATAGAGACTTTTTTGCACACACACCGACAAGGTCACACATACACACACACACACACACACACACACACACATATATATATATAGTCATCCATATATATATATAGTCATTCACAAAAATACTGTTTCACAGCTCATCAGTGCGGCTAGACAAGCAATTACCTCAAGCCAAGATCGAAACCCGATTGCCCAAATGACAGTCGGAGCTTCTAACTATTGCGCTATATGGCTGGTGCTATGCGGGCAGTGAATTAACAATGTTTTGACATTGTCCAAAGTATCTAAGCACAATTTGTTTACACAAAGAGCATTGCTTCATATGCTAATGGTAATTTAGATATCACTTCCAAAATGCTCAATCTAAGATAGGGAGCATTATAGTAATTCACATACAATACTGTTTCGCTGTTTCACAGCTCATCAGTGAGGCTAGACAAGCAACTACCTCAAGCCAGAACTTTTTCATCTTAAATTCTATGCAATTATGCAGAATGTAGAAACAATGCATAATAGAATTCAGCGTAATAGTGAAAAAGACCCAATCTAATAAGAAATCATAAAAAATGAATAAGTAATTAATTAATGTTTGTTTTTCAAAGGAAGATGCAAATTAGTTAACCTCTAGTCACTCGCATATCCGTGACTGAGTATATTAAGAAGTTCGTTTTAATGATTTTTAAATAGAAAATGTAGGTTTTAATATCAATGAAAAAAATCGCAACCCTATAGATATATATATAGATAGATAAGTTATGAAAATATATGGCAGTTTAGCTACACAGAATCTTCCACATTTCATCCCCGTAGAGAATTGTAAGGCTAATAAATTTTATCCCGAGGATCCTATACAAGGATGAAATACAGAGGATTTTATGTAGCTTAATTGCCATATATTTTCATAACTTACTACCTAACTCTACTCGCATATTAACCACTATTTAAGTAAATAATAAAAATTGCTACATAAAAAAATATCTTCTCATAACATTTTATGTGAATACATGAAATAATTTTATATATATTTGTGTGTGTGTGTATGTGTGTGTGTGTGTAATCTTTGTTCCTGTACGTGTTTACTACTGGCAGTAGTAGTATAATGTTTACATTCAATATACCAATGATCATTTATCCTAAATTTCATGCAATTATGTTGAGTACATCTGCAGCCTAGAAAATTTATTATTATTATTATTATTATTATTATTATTATTAGTAATAGTAGTAGTAGTATTGGTATTAGTAGTAGTAGTAGTAGTAGTAGTAGCAGCAGCAGTAGTATAATTTTTATACCACTTGGCACATCAACATGCTAAATATTGTATAATTCTGTTAAGCATATTTGAAGTGTGCATTATTATTAGCAATCTATAATATAAATCTCACCTGTTTGTTTAAATGTATGAATATATGTATGTCTGCCTAAAACTTTTAACAGAGGCGATGGATTTTCACGAGATCGGTATCGTTTTAAAGTTCGACCCTTCGGACGACAAATATCGAAGGATTGGCCCAAAACATTAATTCCTTCACCCTCAACTGGGCAGTTTTCTACAGGGAGGGGTCGCTTTTTTCGTCGATATATTCGCATTTTCGAAAGTCATCCCCTCTTTTCAATTGTCTAGCCTTAATTCAAACCTACGTCCCTTCCGGTTTGGCGATGATCGTAACAGCAAAGACGTCACTTTTTTTTTCACGTTCTATTCCTTTTTCATGGTATGAGTTCAACACATGCCTTCAAACATGCGGGCAACACCGGGCACCCAGGCTACTAGTATTATATATACGACATTGATACACCGGTTCCTATTAGATCACCAAGATTAAGTTATGTTTGGGAGTTCCCGGTGCTGTATGTGTTTTCTGCTTATCTCAGTAATGTTTCCACTCAGTCTTGGGCCTCTCCTTTCCACTAGACCCAAGTAGTGACGATTTAGGAGAGGTGTGGTCGGGATTGCACAACCCTTGCCTCAGGAGTGTCCATTGTCTTTTAAGACCGAACGAACACATCGATCAAATAGTATTAATTTGTACTGTATTATGATTAATATTTTTAGTAGTACTATTATTATTATTATTATTATGCTTTCCAGCGGTTTCTTCAGGCTAAAAATACTGCAATTCTGTTGAATAGTTTTGAAGCCTATAGGCGATAAACACACACATATCAGAAATACCTAATTACGATATTGATTACATGAATAAATCTTTCATATTCTTTGCTTAAGGTTATCATCCATTTATTGTTATCAGAATATGACCGTCAAAACGAGAACTTTCCACTAGAATGATTATTTTTAAGACTATTGGAAGCTATTTTCACTGCTTAGAAAAATAACAAACTTACTTTCAGCTGTAAGATCATCAGGGTGAATCGGATAAGCAGTAAATTATTGTATTTTTTGTTTCTTTCTGTTTATATTAATATCACGAGAATGAGAATGTTTCAGACAAAATGATTCCACTTTAGACAAACAAAAATTGCTCATCATTGAAGCATTTATATATCATTTTTTTTTCTATTTTCGTCATTCTAATAAGAAAGGTTTTGTGTGAGCGAAAAGTAAGGAAGACCAATTCATTAGAAGGAATAATGTTTGGTATATTTAGCTATCTTGTATATAAATTAAAATGAGATTTTCCACCATTTCAATGATCATAATCAATTACATAAAGGGCAGTTGTCTGTGTCTTTGTATGTTTATATGTCTACATGTCCAGCTGAAAGTCCAAAACTACTAACAAAAGATTCACAAAATTTATATTTCTTCATCAACGTTGTCTCAAATGTATAATATCTAAGATTTAGAAAAAAAATTCACTTACATTTAAAAGGGATAGCACTATTATTATTATTATTATTATTATTATTATTATTATTATTATTATTATTATTATTATTATTATTATTCAACACATTGAGAGAGAGAGAGAGAGAGAGAGAGAGAGAGAGAGAGAGAGAGAGGGGGGGTAATGAATTGAGCAAGGTCAAAAGAGAGGGTTAGGGAGAAAATGGAGGAAAAGAAAGCGAGAACTATAAAGAGACAGCTAGGGAGATAGGAAGATATAGAAGTTTTAATTTAAAGACGTCACACGCACTTTTTAACTTCTATTTAGTTTTATGCTTCCCAGGTAACGTCAGGTAGCCCTGCTAGTAGGTTAATAAACCATACTAATATTAATGTGTGTGTGTGTGTCTCTCTCTCTCTCTCTCTCTCTTTCTTTCTCACTCACTCACACACACACACACACACACACACACACACACACACACACGCACACACACTATTCATTTAACTCCAATTTCCCTTGTTCAGGTGACAAATTTTTTTTTATATTTTGTACTCACTCGCCAGTCCATGGGTCAGTGGGTCAATTGTCTCCAACTTCCACTCAGTACTGTAGTGTGTCATCACTTGTTTCCAAGTGCTCTTCTAATGCTAACAGATCTTGCTGTCTGAAGATAATAACTCCTTGACCAAAATGCACCGAATATTGATGTTATTGTTTTTCCCATTTTTTTTTTTTTTTGCAAAACTCAATCATGTTCTGTGAAGTAATGAAATGAGTGTTATTTGGTTTCTCGTCACAATAATATAAAAGTTTCCCAAAAGCCTCATACTTAAAGATATTATCAGCTCTGACTAAGAATAGCCATTCAGAAGGCAACTGACTATAGTTATTACTTGAATAAGGTAGTCAAGACCACTTTACTTCAAACAAATATTCGAGTTATTACTTGAATAAGGTAGCTAAAACCACTTTACTTCAAATATATCCCTTTCGCTGGACATATTGTTCTGCAACGTGAAAAACAACTTTCCTCAACAAAAATAAACAAATCAAACCAAACACCATGAATAAATATTTAAAGATATAAAGAAATTAAAGCATAAAAACTTTTACCAAAATTACTGGATTCGGCATTAAATAACCTGGTTAAATGGTTAATATACCATAAAACAAAACACAATCAAACAAGTTCCCTTCGTCGACCAATCTTCCTGTGATTCAAGACATCTATACTTCTGCAACGATTTAAGAATTAACGCTGCACATAGCCATACCCGTATAATTGATTTGTTCTTTAGATCTTTATGCTGAAAAAATGTAATCCTTTCAACAAATCCTCTGACCAAATGCGTTATGTTTGGTCTAACTTCATAGCTGTGGAATGGGAAGCAACTTGCTGTGTTATCCCACGAAATTTAATCCATGCTTTGTTTACCGAGGTGATTATACCGAGTTTAATAAATCAATATTTAAAATTGTTACTATTTAATAATTATTAATTGTTAATATTCAATAATAATTTAATAAATCAGTATTTAAAATTGTTACGATATGTTGTTTTTCATTGGTGAAATTTATAAGAAGCGGGAGGAGAGTCCTCTCACACCGTTCATCTTAACTTTAACTGCTTAATTTGATAAGGCATAACTTGGTTAGCAGCGCTTCCTCTTTGCTTTACTATAATATTTTACAAATTACGAAATATATTATCTGATACAATATTTGTACTATAAGACAACCACAATAAATTGTAACAGATCGCTTATGGGCACATGTGAGAAAATCAGCAGCAGCTGTGGAATAGCTGGTTTGCAAAGATATTAACAGCAGCAGCAGCCGTTAAAGCATGTATGCAAATTAACAAGTGTACGCCAGCTTGCATCACAGAAAAAAAAAGGCGAGAAAAATACACCACGTGGTCGAGGAGAAAACCAAGTTATCAGGGAAGATGGACGTGTAAATACGCGAGTGAGAGAGCGCTGGCTAGCATAAGCATGAGGAGGCGAGGACAGAGACTTTTAAAAAGCATATGTGTGCGAAAAGACTTTGGAAAGATAATGAAATACGTTGTTTTCGAAGAACCACAAATAAATGCATTTCGTTTGCATTTTAAAAAATGTACAGTTGGATTTTTGTTTCTCTCCTGTCTTAATTGTTTGTTTCTTTTCGACGGTACCAGACAACGTGTGGGTCTGAGAGGTTTAAAGTGTTAAAAATTAACGGTCACATTACATAATAATCGAGAAATATACTAATTCTTACTCATACATGTTTTACTCTTAAATCGATCTATCATCGAACAGAAAATTTAAAGACTTATGTTCACAGCAATTTTGGTCTTCCATACAAACAAAACAACTAACGTTCAAAGTGTGCTTGCTGGTGTCTTACCAAGTGTAATAAGTACAGGCACATATGTTCCACCATATCTTATTCTTATACTATTTTAAGATGCTTTAACACGTACATAGTAGGTGTTAAAGCAAAGTCACTTCATGCCTACATAGATTTATCGCTTTACTTTGTGTGAAGAAGAAAAAGAAGACGTTGTACACGTACAGACTAGTAATTAAGCGAAATGATATTAAACTACAATTTTCTCGCAATATTTTTCTTTGACTACATTGCTTCATTTTTAGAAGACGTCTCTGTTAGCTAAATGGTCGGAATTTGGACCCCAGCTGACGGTTGGGTTATAAACATTTGAAATACGTTTTTTGATACATTTGGATTGAGTTATGGTGAAGTCACCCACCCCCATTCTTTTGTTTATTTTTGTTTTCATTTATTTAAGGTCTACTTCAAAATACTAGTTGAAAAGGAAGAAAGAATGAGTGACTTCGTAAACCTTCGACATTTTAAAGGAATTTAGGAACATTTAAACGTATTAAAATTATTTATGGCTTTAGAATTCTTAGCAAATCCTTATACCTTAAAAGATTCCAGATTTTAGAAGCTATTTAGATCCAATAATTTTTTAAATAAAGACTAAAACAACATTATCTTAACAAAATTAGTTATACTTTTAGAACAGTTTCGCTCAGTTATTAATTTAATGACAATTAAAAATTTATTAACCATTAAAAATGTATTAAACATTAAAAATTTATTAACCATTAATAATTTAATAACCATTAATAATTTAATAACCAAGCGATAGCGAAATGCATTGTGGCGAATTTAATTGTATAATTATTTTTTAAATAGGATTTTAGAAATTTTGTTTCATTCATACTATTTCATTTTTCGGCATCAATTTCGTCATCTGTTGCACATGTGCAGGATAGTTTTTAAAATTGATTTCTAAACTGATGTACGAGATGCCATCAATAAGTTTCCAAACTTTTTTCATATGAGCTCTTTTATTGATAATAAACGCACATGAAACTCTAGATCTCTTCAAAGTGATTTCCTCCGGCTGCAATGCACTTGTTGTACTGTTGCAACAACTTCTGGAAGGCCCCATGGAAGTCATCTTGTGTGAGCATATCAATAACCCTCGTCACAACCTCTTTCATCTCCTTAACTGCCTCATAACAACAGACTCTAAGGTTTTCTTTGAGCTTAGGGAATAACCAATAGTCATAGGGAGCAAGGTCTAGACTATAGGGAGGGCGAGGAACTGTATTGATACCCATCTTGGTCAAATAGTCTGTGATCTTCTCTGAGCATCCCTGGGACAAACTTTGTGAAAATCTTCTGCATCTTCAGTTCCTCACAAATAATTGTGTTCAACTTGACATCAATTGTGCCTATTGTCTCTATAAAGACACAATGGTTCTTATCCATGAAATTCTTTATTTGGCCAATCAACTCTGGTGTTCTGACTTCCTTACTACTCTCACACCTCTCATTATTCCTCACAAACACCCTGCCTTCTATGAATCTCTCATGCCACTCAAAAGCTGATGTTCGACTCATGCAAGATGGTCCACAAGCAGTCTGAAGCATTCCATATGTTTCTGTAGTATTTTTTCCAAGTTTAAAACAGCATTTTATTGCATATCGTTGTTCTAAATTATCCTCACGTCCAGATTACATTTTTGAAATCCCCAACTGTGACAATTAGGCTTTAATAGGGTGTATTCCAATTCCTGTTATAGCTGTTTATTTGAACCTAAAGTCATAAAAATATGTCAGGCATCTCATAAGATGAATAGCAATAACATACTGCATTTTTCAGAGTCTACAACAATTTTAAATACCTGTAAAAAAAAAAATATCTGGAAACTTATTGAAAATCCCATCTCTGGATAGGTCTTTATATATCCATCTTTTTAATCAAGTCCAACCTTATTACTTCCTTGTATGTTTTTATTTCCTTTCTCTACCAACTGACTTTATTATCTCAATTGTTGTACATCTGTTAATTCAACAGCTTTTATCTATTATTTCAGCATGACTATACTAACGAAGTCTCCTGTTTTGCATACAGCTTCTTATGTTGTCCAGGTTTAATCTTTCACTGAGGTCATCAGGTCTAACTCTCACATTATACAACCATTGTATCATTTTCATATCATTTTTTCTAAATTCTTTTCAGTCAAAGAAGTTCTCTTTTTTTATATTTTTCCGAATTCTAAAAAAACTATTTGCTGTATAAAATAATATGGCTATATAAATAACACTCTTTACATCGTCTTTCAGTTTTTTTGCTTTCATACTTCTCAGCTAAATCAACCTAAAATCATTAATGCGAGACTCAGGTTCTAATCGCACCAGGTTCTGTTTATTTTCTATAAGATGAATTCTAACGAATTCATTTAGCAGCATGCAAGTGACGCTTTCTCTTACGCTGATGTTCTGCAAGTCAAACAAAACTGGACTCTTTTTCGTTAGGAATATGGCAAGTCACCCTCATCCCTTTCATTGCCAAACTTCAGCTCCAGCTCCCCACTTCTACTGCACTATGCCTCTTGGCAGGATGGTTTCCTTTCTTTGACAAAGACGCCTCAGTGAGGCAAAGTTCAACTCAGTAAAATGTGCATTAGAGAGAAATCGATAATCAAAAATCAATGAAATGAATTGTTCAAGACGAATTTGCGTATTGATGTCAGGGGATTTTTGTAGAAAAAGTGGCTTGAAGGGATTTTATGCATGAATACAAAAGTGGACACTATTTGTTTGTTATACATTTGATGGCGTCGCCCTTTTTGCCTGGCCCTGTGTACTACTTTAATGTGCATACTTGAAAGTAGAAATGAAGTGATTTTGTTTCTGTATTTTTGCAGTGAAAATTGGTAATTTGTGTTATTTGTGTTATTTGGACTAATGCTTTCATCTTGAGTGTTATTTCTATGTTTCGGTTGACGAACCATTCAACTTTGCTCAAGTGCTTCTTCTCGAGCTCGGGAATTTAATGTTGAGCTCGGGAATCTTTATGGAATTTGAAATGGAGCACATTTTTTTTTTTAATCCACAGGAGTCATTTGTTCTAGTTCTAGTTTCTGGATAGAATTCTTAAATAATTCATAGGATTGAATTTTCAATCTCTAGAAGGCAGTCATTTAGAACATATTTATTGATTAGCATTTTGATCCTTTCAGACTAGGGCTCGAGTTTAATAGAAAGTTTTCCAAGTTCGACAAGATGCATCTGAAGAAGATCGAAGGTTACATCGGCCAAAAGGTTGTGAGAATAACATCCAAGTCGAAACAATCGAAATAATACAAACTAATGTAATCTTCCCAACTGTGAATATAATGAACGTCTTCTTGACCGTTGATAAAACTAAAAGTTAAAAGCAGAAAAAATATAACCGAATTTAACCGAATTCTTATGTTTGTTATTTTATTCGGTCATTCCTTGCTGCATTGTCTTCCTCATCTTTCTCCAGCATCCTCATACTCATTTGCTCAGTCATTTTTCTCTTGTCTTTCTCTTTCATTTGATACAAAATATCCAAATGAATGTCCTCTTGTGTTGTTCTGTTATCAATAAATCTTTTTTTTAACCCTGCAGACATATCTCAGAATGCAGTTTATGGCTAATTCATATTGACACACTATTCAATAACAAATCTTATGTACTGGAAATAGCACCTGGCAGGAATAAATAAAATCAAATTGACACAGACACGCACTTGGCTGGAAGAAACAAAACCTGGTTCATTGACACAGAGATAACTGACCAGAAAATAAATATCTGATAATTGATGAAGCGCCATCTGTGAAGGTTATCTGCACTTAGGAATACACCCACAAATGAACAATAAATTGAAAGAAAGCCACATCCTGTCGAGAGTATGACTACATTGATAATAAAAGCGACATCCCAGAATAGAAGTTTTCACTGTGTCCACATATGCTATATAAACTAGCCAAAATTGAGATTTAACAGTCTGCTGCCTAACGTCTTTTAGAGACAAATTATCGATTCCTCTACTACACTTTTACCCCGTTTTTTGCTACAACCGAGGAATAAAAATGTTGTATTTTTATACATGCCACTACAGCAATACCAGTTCTCGTTAGATCACCTATGTTAAGTGACCTTAGTGAGTAAATACTTAGATTGTAAGCACCCCAAACCGGTGAATAAATAGGTACCAATTTCGCTGGAATAATAACCGGAAATAGATTAGAATCACAGAAGTCAGTTCATTTCTGTATCAATAAAATGCACACATGCACATATATAATGCAAGAAAATTCACTGATCAAGGCTAGAAAAGATGTAGTATATCATAAGAACATATACTAAGCTATGAGCTAAAAGGAAAGGAAAAAGTGGACCTTGGGTTTACTTTTGGCAGGCTCATGACTCTTACTTGTGTTGCAGGTAAGTATAAAAAATACTACCACCGCCACTACTACTACTACTACTACTTAACTATTAATATTGTAATAACACCAAATTGTAATCCCCACCTTTTTAAAAAGTGTTGAGTTTTTGATGTGTTTAATCACTTCGGGGGGGGGGGGGTTCACCAGTTTATGTGGTTTGATTGGGGTCGTTTTTTAATGCTCTATGAAGTGTTTACACCAAGGCGACGTAAATTCGTCGGCTCCATTTCTTAACTGCCTCTTTCTTACTTTCTTTCGCACTTTCTATTTACTTTTTTATTTCTGTCTTTAATTTGATTGGTCGAAAGGAAGAAAGAAGGACAGAGGCAAATAAAGAAAAAGGGGGTTACAATTTGGTGGCATTACTATATTATAATTAATAATAATTATAATATTATTATTATTATTATAAGTAGTAGTAGTAGTAGTAGTAGTAGTAGTAGTAGTGGTAGTGGTAGTAGTGACGGTGGTAGTACTTTCTATATTTCCCTTATTTTGTCCTTTCATCCTCAACTTTCCATGAGCGATGTTCCTGAAGAAGAGGGAAGAATTCCTGTTTTCTGGGTTGGGATCTATACATCTAACACTTATAACTGATTAATTTTTTAACTTGAAGTGGTATTTTTGAAGCTTTTTATGTCAAGTGGCTTTCATGCCTTGTCTGGAGCGATTTCCATAAAAAGGCCGAGAAGTTTTTCTCTACAGTTTGCCAATTAGGAAAATTAATTTCCGTTTATACTGATGTTGGCGTCTTCCAAAACCTTTGAAGCAAAACTTGATTTCCATTCCAGTTACATCAAAATGCATTCCATTTTTCAAAAGATACCATGGATCAAAGTGTTGTCCAGTTGTTTTCAAGAAGTGAACATCATTCTTTCAATTTTTATATCATTTTCCCAATAAAGTTATGAATGTACGCAGGCATGTGTAGGATTGTATGCATAATGTGATTAGTTCCTCGTGTGCACACACTGGAGACGCTCTTCACTCGTGCCAAATGAATATTTCCTTCCTTACGGCAGGAACCTATGAGGAAATCAACAAATGCTCGAGGATAAAAATAATTTTGTCAACAACTGGGCCATGCAGTGCTTCAATCTAACTGGAGAAAAAACAGAAATCTATAAAATATAAAAAAAAAAAGAAATAATCTCAAATATAGATAGGACATTTTGTTTTGCTTCAAACAAACCAAAATGTTGCATTTGTCTCACACACACACACACACACACACACACACACACACACACACACACACACACACATATATTTATAGACCAGTTAAAAAACTGTCTCATGACAAATAAAATTCATTCCTCAAACAGAACAGTTTTGTATCAATTTTGTGTTCCTTTGCGAAAATTAAAATTAATATAGAATTATACTAGACCTTATGTCTAGAATCCTTATTTCATTTTGATCAAAATCTATTACATGGTCTTGATTCTAGAAAATGTTCAAAATTGAAGAAGAAATTGAAATTCAGACAGTCTTACCTAATTAGTATCTAATGACTATGGAACAAATCTGAAATATTTAAATTTTTGATGGAAATACTCTGCCCGCCTAAAATGCATTAAAATACTCCAAGGCAACTGAATTTTATCTCCTATATATAATAAAAAATGATTGCAGAAATTCCCATCTAGACCAAATTACCGCCACATACAAATTTATTACGTCTAAACTTTTACCCACCATCTTATGTAACTTTTGAACGCCGTTACAAATGCATTTATTCGCTATAATAAAATCCTACTTACTTCCTACAAGCGACACCATCACAATTGCCAAGACATAGACAAAGTAGTTCGTATTTTCCCCTCTACTTAAAAAGTCCTCCCACTCTCTCAGGAATGACCGGGTAAATATATAACCATTATAACTATATAGACCTTACACTCTTACTAACTGGATTAAACACTCAGATATGTACAACTACCATTGCACTTCACTATTCACACAATAATGATTTCTCTCCATTGACATTCCTACTATTCTCAGTGGCTGCAAACATGAAATTCTATTCTTCCGGATTGTACACTAACATACACAAAACGAACACCGCAGCCCTTATTCAATATGCCCGATTAATCACCACATCATTTATACTTTATATTACATCATTTATACTTTACTACCGTCGCTTTTCCTTTATTTTACAGACTAAATTTTACAAAAAATAACAATAACGTTTACTTACTTTTTTACACATGCCATTACGCATCATTTGGATTAAAATTATTTACACATTCTTACATTTAAAAAACTTGACAGCTTTCTTTATATCATATTTGGTTTCCACGTCCCAAATGAACCGATGCTAAAACGAACTGATCTCTTTTTAAATTATTTATACTTTACTATCGTCGCTTTTCCTTTATTTTACTGACTGATGTTTACAAAAATTAACCATAACATTTACTTTAAAGATGCACATGCTATTATGCATTATTGGGATTAACAATATTTACTCATAAACGTTTTACTAAATTGAACATGTACTTTGTGACTATCACCGAGAAAAATATTGTGACAAAATTTTTCTCGGTGATGGTCACAAAGTACATGTTCAATTCAGTAGGGCGTTTATAATTGAAAACTGATCCCCGACGTCATCAAAGTTTTTTACGATTTTACTTTTTCTTATCTGAAATTTAAGTTTGTTATCGATGAGATTAACGTGAAAAAAGAAAAAAAAATGCACATTGTGGAATTTACAGGGGTAGTGGCTATTTTCATAAACGTCTGTCGAATCTCATATTAATAGATAGTTGTAGTAGCCCCCGACATTAAAGTGGCACCAAGCATAGATTGGGATGATTAGGCAAAAAAATAAAAATAAAATAAATAAATAAATAAATAAAAAAATAAAAAATTATTACTTTTCACTTTCGAAATCATAAAAACTATTTCTTTTTATATAAACACATTTTTACACTCTAAGCCTGAATTACATCCAGATAAATTAACATTTTCATTACTTTTCATTCAGTTTCTTTTTACTTCCTTTGTTAGTAAAATAATTTTTACTTCCTTTGTTAGTAAAATATTTTTTACTTCCTTTGTAAGTAAAATATTTTTTTACTTCCTTTGTTAGTAAAATAATTTTTTCTTCCTTTGTTAGTAAAATATTTTTTTACTTCCTTTGTTAGTAAAATATTTTTTTACTTCCTTTGTTAGTAAAATATTTTTTTACTTCCTTTGTTAGTAAAATATTTTTTACTTCCTTTGTTAGTAAAATATTTTTTTACTTCATTTGCTAGTAAAATATTTTTTTACTTCCTTTTTTAGTAAAATATTTTTTCTTCCTTTGTTACTAAAATAATTTTTACTTCCTTTGTTAGTAAAATATTTTTTGACTTCCTTTGTTAGTAAAATATTTTTTGACTTCCTTTGTTAGTAAAATATTTTTTACTTCCTTTGTTAGTAAAATATTTTTTACTTCCTTTGTTAGTAAAATATTTTTTACTTCCTTTGTTAGTAAAATATTTTTTACTTCCTTTGTTAGTAAAATATTTTTTACTTCCTTTGTTAGTAAAATAACTTTTTACTTCCTTTGTTAGTAAAATAACTTTTTTACTTCCTTTGTTAGTAAACTATTTTTTTACTTCATTTGTTAGTAAAATATTTTTTTACTTCCTTTTTTAGTAAAATATTTTTTCTTCCTTTGTTACTAAAATAATTTTTATTTCCTTTGCTAGTAAAATATTTTTTACTTCCTTTGTTAGTAAAATATTTTTTTACTTCCTTTGTTAGTAAAATATTTTTTACTTCCTTTGTTAGTAAAATATTTTTTACTTCCTTTGTTAGTAAAATATTTTTTACTTCCTTTGTTAGTAAAATATTTTTTACTTCCTTTGTTAGTAAAATATTTTTTACTTCCTTTGTTAGTAAAATAACTTTTTACTTCCTTTGTTAGTAAAATAACTTTTTTACTTCTTTTGTTAGTAAAATATTTTTTACTTCCTTTGTTAGTAAAATATTTTTTACTTCCTTTGTTAGTAAAATAACTTTTTACTTCCTTTGTTAGTAAAATATTTTTTACTTCCTTTGTTAGTAAAATATTTTTTACTTCCTTTGTTAGTAAAATAACTTTTTACTTCCTTTGTTAGTAAAATATTTTTTACTTCCTTTGTTAGTAAAATATTTTTTTACTTCCTTTGTTAGTAAAATAATTTTTTCTTCCTTTGTTAGTAAAATAACTTTTTACTTCCTTTGTTAGTAAAATATTTTTTACTTCCTTTGTTAGTAAAATATTTTTTACTTCCTTCGTTAGTAAAATATTTTTTACTTCCTTTGTTAGTAAAATATTTTTTACTTCCTTTGTTAGTAAAATAACTTTTTACTTCCTTTGTTAGTAAAATATTTTTTACTTCCTTTGTTAGTAAAATATTTTTTTACTTCCTTTGTTAGTAAAATAATTTTTTCTTCCTTTGTTAGTAAAATAACTTTTTACTTCCTTTGTTAGTAAAATATTTTTTACTTCCTTTGTTAGTAAAATATTTTTTACTTCCTTCGTTAGTAAAATATTTTTTACTTCCTTTGTTAGTAAAATATTTTTTACTTCCTTTGTTAGTAAAATATTTTTTACTTCCTTTGTTAGTAAAATATTTTTTACTTCCTTTGTTAGTAAAATATTTTTTACTTCCTTTGTTAGTAAAATATTTTTTACTTCCTTTGTTAGTAAAATAACTTTTTACTTCCTTTGTTAGTAAAATATTTTTTACTTCCTTTGTTAGTAAAATAACTTTTAATTTCCTTTGTTAGTAAAATATTTTTTACTTCCTTTGTTAGTAAAATATTTTTTACTTCCTTTGTTAGTAAAATATTTTTTACTTCCTTTGTTAGTAAAATAACTTTTTACTTCCTTTGTTAGTAAAATATTTTTTTACTTCCTTTGTTAGTAAAATATTTTTTTACTTCCTTTGTTAGTAAAATATTTTTTTACTTCCTTTGTTAGTAAAATATTTTTTTACTTCCTTTGTTAGTAAAATATTTTTTTACTTCCTTTGTTAGTAAAATATTTTTTACTTCCTTTGTTAGTAAAATATTTTTTTACTTCCTTTGTTAGTAAAATAATTTTTTCTTCCTTTGTTAGTAAAATAACTTTTTACTTCCTTTGTTAGTAAAATATTTTTTACTTCCTTTGTTAGTAAAATATTTTTTACTTCCTTTGTTAGTAAAATATTTTTTACTTCCTTTGTTAGTAAAATAACTTTTTACTTCCTTTGTTAGTAAAATATTTTTTACTTCCTTTGTTAGTAAAATAAAGTAGAAATGAAGAAACAATAATTTATGCCACTAAAGTACAAATTTGCCCTTTATTACATTGCCTAAAGGTATACTTATTTGCTTCATATTGGCTTTTGTTTTGTTTTTTACTATAGTTTGTTTTTTTGTTTAGTTCTCTTTTCAGGACTCCTTTTCCACATTGCTTAGACATTAACTTTTTTTTAGATACTTTTTTTACTTTATCACTAACTACTCTATTTCCTTTAAACTGTCGACTTCATAGGTGTTAGACTATGCTGAATAAGACAATCTCTTTTAAATTTGGTGAAGACTAAATTAAAGTAGTTATCGAGATATAATGCAATGCATTAGGCACTGTAATTCACTCTTCTACACATGCACGATAAAAAAGTGTACTTCTCTCCACACGACGCTGCCACCCACCCCCAATTTTTTTTTTTGGTTTATAGTCTTTGTGGGTGGGTATGCTGACAACATATATCAAGGTTGAACTTGGGGCAAATACTTGGACATTCCCCTCTCATAAAATGGGGTGTCTATTCCGAAAGCCGTTCTTACCACGGTGAGGTTAGTTGCGTCTATTCCATACGACGTTCTTAACATGAGGAAGTTAGGGGGTGTCTATTCCAAAATCCATTAGGACGTTGGGAATTGGCCCCCAATAATAGTTTAATTTTTTACGAGGAGGGGACATGCTTCCACCAGGCAACGTCGCTTAACGGGTTCTGCTAGTTAAAAATATTTATTAACTTTCCACGTAACTCTTGCTTTCTTATTTTGTCTTTTAGTCCTCACATTCCATGAGTGATGTTTCTGACGAAGTGGAAGAATTTCTGTTTTCTGAGTTGGAATCTGTTCCATCGCTTCTCTTTCTACTGCTTCCTTGGTGTAGTTTGTTTCAGTTTCGTTGGCTTTTTCAAGAGCAAAGAGAATAGCTACAAATGGTACATGTGACTATTTTCTTATTGAATTAGCTATTTTCTTTCTTTAATTCGTATATATACATATAATTGGGGATTGGCAAACTTGTCTTTATATATATATATCTGTGATTTACTTCTGAACTTTCGCAAAATTATCAGTTTTTCACCTCAACCACTCAACAAAGCGCTAACGCAAAGAACCTTGATCCAGTTTGACTCAATCTAGTGATGTGACGTAGAGAAACTTGAGTGGATGACGTTGTTCTTTTTAACACAGTATTGCCAGCATGTAAGCATGTAATTTTGATATTTAAGTATTTAAAAAATGAAAACAGGGAATTTAAAGTCACATATGGTAGCAAGCGTGTTGCAACATAATAAAATGGGCATTCTAAATAAGTCTGTAGTACATGATTAATTTAATGTCGTTGGTCGTCTTTTGTCTTCCACAGAAAAACTCTTGAGAAGTTATTATAAAATGTAATATAATTAACAGGATCTGACTTTTTTTTTTAATCATTTTTGTCTTCTATACAAAACGAGAGCAGTAGAGCTAAAAAAGTTACCTAATAAAAAGGCGTTTTCTTCACAAAGCTATTGAGGTAAGTGATGTAAAAGCAAAATATACACCGTCTAATGGGAAAATTCGCCATCTATTAAATAGATATAAATAACAATAACATAGTAGTTACTACTACATATACTGCCTAACACAAATTGTTGCTTAAGGTTATTTCAAATATGTTGATTAACAACATCAAGGTCGTACATAATCTATACACACATACAAATAAATACATAATTTATACACACATACAAATAAATACATAATTTATACACACATACAAATGAATACATAATTTATACACACATACAAATAAATATATAATTTATTTCATCTCAACAAAAGAAGGTAGGCAATTTTTGTCTATGTTTTGCTCCCTGCAACAACTTACCAGATAATGCTATAACGATGCCTATCATATCCTTAGACAAATACTCAGAAGACATATCATATCCTTAGACAAATACTCAAAAGACATATCATATCCTTAGACAAATAGTCAAAAGACATATCATATCCTTAGACAAATACTCAAAGGACATCATATCCTTAGAGAAATACTCAAAAGACGTATCATATCCTTAGACAAATACTCAAAAGACATACCATATCCTTAGACAAATAGTCAAAAGACATATCATATCCTTAGACAAATACTCAAAGGACATCATATCCTTAGAGAAATACTCAAAAGACGTATCATATCCTTAGACAAATACTCAAAAGACATATCATATCCTTAGACAAATAGTCAAAAGACATATCATATTCTTAGACAAATACCCGAAAGACGTATCATATCCTTAGACAAATACTCAAAAGATATATAGATGCAATATCTTCTGTCTTCTTTTACTGCATTAAAATGTCCATAAAAAATACAATACCATCAACATCACTGTATAAACATGGTGAGAATATCCAGGCAGGTTCTCTACCTGATCCTAACAGCAAATGCGTTCCGTCCTCTTCATAAACCCAGTACAGCCCATTTTTGAGTGTGTCAACTAAACAACAAATCTCTATGTGGCATGATGAGGACTTGTCTGGAAAAATTTTAATTAAGGTTTCTAATTAACGTATTGAGCCTAATTAGATTATAAAATAAATTTGATTGAAATGATTTCTGAATATCCTTTACAATGATCGATTTAATTGAAAAGGTCATCTTTCGCATTGGGATGACAATGAACGAAATAGCGCTTTAATTTGATTGATTAAAAGGTCATGTTAAGATATTGTCTTCCCGGGTTAACAATGACAGCTGAAAATAAGGAACTCAAAATTGAATTATTTTATTTTTTTATATAAAAATCAGTAATGGACGAAAAGCATAATTGATTTTCACAAGTGTCAACGATTTGATTTTCATGATGACCTTTGCAAAAACCTTAAGTCAGAACAAGCAAGAACTGATTTTATGACAACAATTTTATGTTAAAGAAGTGGAAAGCTCGTGAGAGTAAACTTTCCATATTTAATGAATACCAACTGATGCTAAGGCATGCTAATTCTTATATGACCCAACCCATATTGGAGGCCCATAATTAAGGCTCACCTTTTTTTGGTGAAGACAAGGTTTCTCATTGCTCAACAAATCAAAAACGACAGAATTGTAATTGTTTAGCGAATTAAAAACCTCAAGGCGAGTGAAAGTTCCCAATTAAAAAAAACTATTAATCAGAGGACAAACAGACAGACTGAAAAAATGACTGAGTTAGCTACCTATATGACAAAAATTCAAAAGAATTTTTTTTTTCAAATTTAACCTTCTCTCAGAAACAAAAACTCACAGAAAACTTAAAAGTCTCAGACCAAGATTTAGCACCAGTCAGATTCATCAACATGTCTTTTCTTTCACAACAAGAACAACATTAATTTACTTAAAAATAAATATTGTTACATATCTGTATTCCAATAAATATTGTTATAGTTAACAGCGAGTTTTTCTTGTTTTGGGTTGTCAACAAAATTGACCTAAGTTCCTGATATAGCTGAATCCACACCACAGTTCCATGGATCTTCAACTGCATGAGTGTGGAGTTATTGACAGAGCAGCTAATAGGAATGCATGTGGTCCTCCTCATCTCGGGGCTATGAATAGTGCAAAGTACCCCAGAATACAACTGAGTGACTCCTCCAAGCTACATTAGTATCACACCCTATCTTCAAAAAGATATACACTTAGATCGAGCTCAATAGTTGGCAACCAGGATGGTGACAGGACTCTCCACACTTACATACAAAAAAACAATTAATTGGGCAGAAGTATGCGAGACGACCTGATTCTAGTATATAGCATCATCAATAGGGATGTAAATCTACCATTTTTTTCACCCCAACACTTTGTTGCAGTTTCTGCAGTCACCAGCAGGAAATGTACCATTGTAACTTTGGTGTCAACAGAAGAAAAGCAGCATTCTCTGTCTGTACATCTGTTTTCTGAAACAGCCTACCAGGGAAGGCAGTGATAATGCTTGCCACACCCACGTTTATAGTCGCTTTAGACAAATACTCAAACAGTATACAGATGCAATCTTTTTTATCTTTTTAGATGACTTACTGCATTTTGCTATTTTTTCACAATAAAATTGATTAATTGATTTTCTGAAACTGCATTATCCAGCATATTGTGTTACATGAATTTCATTTTGAACAATAATATTGTGGAGCGTGCATTCATGCAGAAAAAATATATTTTATATTATTTGAATTATTCAGGCTACTGTTTTACTCTTGGGTGTTATTCTCACAACGTTTCAGCCGATGTAACCTCCTTCAGGTGTATTTTTTTGAACTTGGGAATCTTTCTGTCAAACTCGACAATCTGTATGGAATTTGTTTGCAAAGACTTGTGGCATAATGAATAAAGTGTTAAGTATCATCAGTTATAAGTGACAGTCTTCTGCAGGTTGAAGGTTCGATCCTCAGTGAGGGGGATACTTAGAATACAATTGTGAATTACTTAAAACTTCTACCCAATCATGACTGATAAACGAGAGCAAATTACTCCCATGGATTAAATGAAGAGATCTGTTTGAAAATCTGCATGGATTCCCCAGTTTGACAGAAAGACTCCCGAGTGTAACAAAATACACCTGAAGAAATGAAAAGATTATATGGATCGAAACGTTATGAGAGTAACATCCAAGATCAGAAGAGTAGTTGCAAATATTCTTAATTATGTTTCCTCATCTAAAAAAGTACAAAACAACGTTAGTGGTACAATGGGGAAAGAGGTGGCAGGTTATGTTAATGCATCTAAAAGCAAGCTTCTATCTTTACACCATTAATGCTCTGATCCCCATCTGGCATCAATTGAAATGAATGGCTCTCGTCTTGGGAAGGCTCCATGTTTAGACAAGTTTCTGGGCTTGACCTTTACTCCCGATCTAAAATGGAACACATACATCAAATCCGTTGCCAAGATAGCTGGAAAAATGAATGGATCCTTCTATCGATCCATTGCAACTGCAATTCTCTATCTATATAAGAGCCAGGTACGTCCAAGGATGGAGTATTATTGCCACATGTGGGCAGGAGCTGCTAGAAAGATCTTATCCTGCCTTGACAGAGTTCTAAATAGACTTCATAGCCTAGTAGGGGGTGTCCATTTCTCGTCCCTGCAACCTCTTTGTGACAGAAGAGATGTTGCGAGCCTGCCCCTGCTTTATCATTATTTTCATGACAAGTGCTCATCTGAGCTCCAATCTATGGTCTCACCAAACTTTCATGAGAAACAATCGTCTAGCTGAAATCACTATCAATAATTTCCCTTAAGAAAGAAGAAGAAAGAATCTTTGTTCACAGAATATACGTTTAGGTTTAGGCACATATAAAGTGTGGGGAAAATTATTGATAGTGGTTTCAGCCAGACGATTGTTTCTCATGAAAGTTTGATGAGGGGGGACCATAGATTGCTGACTACAATATGGTCGTCTTCAAGTCCAACGTAAACAAGTTCTTGATGAGCTGTTCCCCTTAAGTAATCCAATTTACCAAATTTCCACTACTTAACGATTACTACGATATTGTCCTATTGACTACTGCACACTCTTTAACCCTTATCCTCGAGTTGCCTCCGGGCCTTGTAAACTGGTGACTCCTATGTAAAAAAAAACAAACATTATTTTATTATATTTATAAAATAAAAATAGAGATAGAGCTTCAAAACTAAATATTTTTAAACTACATTAATCGAAGTACATGGATAAATATATTTTATTTGGATCATATAGGGAAGTAGTACAATGATATCAATGGGTCTGTTTTTTAGCCGGACATCAATAAAAATGAAATTTATCTGATACTAGCTGTACCCGGCCACGCGTTGCTGTGGCTCAGTTTGTTAAAATGGAACACATGTGAAAGTAGAGAAAAGTTTGATTTTTTTTTCAAGAGAATGTACAAATTATTTATATTTTTTTAACAGATGTTAAGAAAATAAACAGAAAAATACTTCCATCATTAATTATGCAAAAAAATAAATAAAATACGATAAAACTTGCTGAGTATACACTGTTTTGTGAAAAAAACAAAAAAAAACAAATATATAACAAATAAATGGAAGCCACTCAGGGATAAGGGTTATTGCAAGTACATTACGTTAGTGTGGAGATTTGATGAAGTGTTTACTCAAGGGGGCGGTTCATTAGGAATTTGTTAACATTGGACTTGAAGACATCCAGTGGGAAGCAGGCAGACGGAACAGAGTTCCACAGGCGTGCAGTTCTAAGAAAGAAGCTTTGTTCATGGAATCCGCGTTTTGATTTAGGCACAGATATAGAGTGGGGAAATTTTTCACAGTGGATTCAGCTAGACGGGTGTTTTTTGATAACGTACATACAAACAAAATGACTGAATGCATTGTTATATAGATACAAAAAATGGCCAGAAAAAGAAAAGAATTTAAGAGAAAAAGTTTCCAGTATAAAAGTAAACCCATTTGCTATGTATTGTCTCAAAGCTAGGATGGAATCAGTTCCTCTGAATTGTTTAATTTGAATTTCCAAGCCACAAAACATCACCTCAATGATATTAATATGTGTCTGAACATTTCAAAATGTTGGTTGAAATACTTCATCTAAATCAAATCTCTTTGTTGAACTAAAGGTGGCGGTGTTCTAAATTTAGATCATCCATCTGGTCAACTATAATCCAGCCAAAATTGAAAAGAGACAGACCACGTAGAATAAGTGACATTTATCGCTAATCCCTTGTCTTAACGGCTTCTTCTATTAAAGCCAATTCCTCGTCTACGGAACCACAAATAAAAATACATAAAAAGAGGGAGATAAATCCGATTAAACATTCAGACTGACCAATTTTTTATAAGCTATTACGACTTTAGTGAAATCACATTTTTTTTATAATAAGCTATTACAACTTTAGTAAAATCACCATTTTTTTATAATAAGCTATAACGACTTTAGTGAAATCACAGTTTAGTTAACATTCCAGAAATAGTTAAGACAAAAAAAAAAACAATAAATAATTTAAGACAAAATGAGTACAATAACATTCTTTATTGATCTATATACTTTTAATGTGTGGAAATTGCAATTTTTTTTATTTGATCACATGTCATATTGAAACACAAAAAAGAACATGACAACCAAATATTAATCTTAGCTAAACTTAGCGAGGTTTTACTAGTTGTTTTCTTTTGGGGAGAGCTAGTTACTCGAAGTTATTGAATAATTTTACTTTTAGTATTCAACTATTTCAGAATTAATTCAACCTCAGCAAAGTCTCAGGGGGACAGATATTTTTGTTTTAGGATGACTATAAGCCACACGAACATCAAAAACAAAATTTGAAATTAAAAACGTTAAAAAATATATTTAACTACCTGGTTAAATTATACTGTGTTTGATATAAGTTATTTGCTGTTATTGTTTTTCGGTTTTTATTTATGATTTCTCGACTGTTAACTGTGCTGCAATTTTATTGATCCTTAATTTTATTTCTGTTGCTTCCTAATGCAGGATTCAGTTCATTCAAATATCTTTTCTGCGACTTAACAGACTTGGTAGATTTTTCTATCTTTGAAAAAAAAAATGCTTCTTTATTTTATCTTATTTCATAGCAAAAAAATCGATGTAAAAGAAAAATAAAATAAAATAGCAAAATACATTATTTAGAATCATCAAGGTAGTCTTCAGTGATGCACAGTCCTAACTGACGATTTAAAATTCTACATTATGTCAACTCAAACAGCAAACATAATCTGACTCTGAAAGTACCAGGTTGCTTTCTTAAAAGTGATATGCTATATACATCAACGTTGCAAAATTCATCCAAAGTTATGTGACAAGCTCGGACCATTCATATTGAGACATGTCCATCAACATCAGCCAATGAGAAAGGTTCTTACTTACCGTAATTTTATCATGGTTCCTTTTACTATATCTGTTTGGATTAGGTTGACTTTCCCTGGATTTCCATACAGATAAACTCGTTTGTTCTGTAGAATTATCTAACTAATCTGAATGTTGCCTTCATTTTAACTTTTACTAAACCCGAATCTATATTCTATCTACTAAAACTGGGCAATTGGTCAAGTTTAACCGAACTAGTGTTGGGACAATTAATTGGAACCGAGAATCAGAAGAATCAGAAACTTTTGGGAGCATCAGAATAATTTGTGACTGTTTTCCGATGCCAAACACGATTCTTTGGTATCTGCTTTATTTGCCTGCTTTTATTTAAGACATAATTTTCTAATAATGATAAAATAGGAAATATTCATTGATTTTAAACTATCAGTAAAACCATATTTTTACATTTGCGAAAAATATATGCACATATTACATGAGTTTTTCTAACTAAATATTTAGAAATCTAAAAAGAATCAGAATCAGTAATAGTATCGAAATCGGGAAAAAATATTGGAATCCTCTAATCACCAACTCTGCTTCTCCGATCATTATTCTAAAAATATAATAACCTTGGAATCAAAGGTTAATAAAATGTACCCTTTTTAAATTCAAATGCTTCTATCATTAATAGAAATGTTTCCCTTTTTTAGATTCAAAGACTGCTGTCGTTGACAGAAAAGCCCCCCCCCCCTTTTCGTCTTTGTAAAAGCTTTCTCACTGATAGAAATGTCCTTTTATTGGGTCAAAAGGCATCTCTCACTGGCAGAAAATGTCCACTTTTTAGCTCAACAGTAGAGAGTA
>NC_136494.1:37428831-37468831 GCF_053919585.1 Euprymna scolopes | reverse complement strand
AGTAAATATACATACAAGATATGCTAGTGTGGGTAGATTGATATATTAGATAGGAAAGTTTAAAGAATAAAGCATAAAATGCAGATAAAAAATCGGCCATGCAAAGAAGAGATAAAGAATTAAAATAAAGGATTATTAAATTATAAAGTATTAAGAAGTATGTAGAACAACGATAACGTTAAAGAATTTTTTTTTATATCTATATAAAGGGTAAAAGTAATAACTATGTAATTTCAAAATTGCCATAATTAAATTTGGACTTATGTTTACAGAAAGAGATCAGTTCATTTTTAGAATTTATTATATTGTTACTTTGAGGGGAAGTAGTTATAGTTATAGCTTTGGTTGTGCAAAGGCGACATGACTTAGAGCCTGGAGTATAAGACAACTTTTTTTATGATAGTCCATTTGATTGAGAAGGGGGTGTTGTTAGAGTTAAGTTGTTTAATTAAAGTGGTTAGAGAAGTTCCTTGGTTATTATTAGAATTATGGTTATTAAAAGAAGAAATGTGGTTTGATATTCTTTTCTTAATTAATGTTGAAGTAGCGCCGATATATGTATGTACTTTATTAAAAGCTCGAGGTCTGGTATTAATATTAATTTGCTGATTTGTATTGGTTAAATAGTTTGAATTTTGTTCATAGTGTTCAACAAATGGTGGGACAATGTCTGTATGAGGACTATTTTGGAGGGGATAATGAGTGTTGTTAGTGTAAGAATGGCTGTTAGGAAAAATATTATTATTATTATTATTATTATTATTATTCTTATTATTATTATTATCATTATTACTAGTTGTATGATTGTAGATGGAAGGGCTGCTCGAGTGGTGTATTGGATTAGTAACTATATCAGATGGAGGATGGGAAGAAGAATAACTTGAAGGCGAAATATTAGTGTCTGTTATGGGAGGATTGTGTGGGAGCTCAGTAATAGTGCAAGAACATATAACATCTTTATGGATGCAATCATTATTAAGTGGGCAAAGATGTTTGTTATTACAATTACAGTTAGTTTTGGGTTTAATTGGGAAAGGGATTATTGGGCTGATTTAATTTTTTTGTTATTAGATGTTAAGATTCTTTGTGCTAAATTAGGCATTGTTGAATAAGAAATCCTGATTGAATTCTTATTGAAAATAGAACTATATCTGTTTGGGTATTTGAAAGAGTTTTGTACAATGTTGAAGAATTCCTTAGGTATATTAGTTTTGACATTTAGGCTAAAAGGAGGATTAAACCAAATATTTTTCTTTCTCCTGATACGACTAGGTGGGTTAGAGGCATTGCGATTAGTATTTTGGTTTGGATTATAAATGTAGACTGGTTCATTGTTATTCATAGCGGCAGATCTTGTTATTTGAACTGGTTTCTTACGAGTCATATTGGGTGTGATTACAGATTTAAGGTGGTCTGCAGGAGGAGCATAATTGTTGTATTTAACCTTTTCCTTATGTCCTGAGTTCCATAATGCATTATTGAAGAAAGTAGCATTTTGATTAAAAGTTTTTTTTTATCAGCAGAAAGAGCAGAAATTCTTCTAGAGACAGATGGTACTATAGATTTTATAATTGAATTGGGGTGGTTAGAAGATTTATGGACGTATAAAAGGGTAAGATTAGGTTTATGATAGGGGCTATGAGTTTCAGTGTTAAGATTAAGTGTAACATGTAAAAAAATTAACTCTAACAATACCCACTTCTCAATGAAATGGACTATCATGAAAAAATTAAGTCTTATACTCCAGGCTCTAAGTCATGTCGCCTCTGCACAACCGAAGCTATAACTATAATTACTTCCCCTCAAAGTAACAATATAATAAATTCTAAAAATGAACTGATCTCTTTCTGTAAACATAAGTCCAAATTTAATTATGGCAATTTTGAAATTACATAGTTATTACTTTTACCCTTTATATAGATATAAAATATTTTTTCTTTAACTTTATCGTTTTTCTACATACTTCTTAATACTTTATAATTTAATAATCCTTTATTTTAATTCTTTATCTCTTTTTTGCATGGCTGGTTATTTAACTTTATCATCATTTTTTTTCTTCTTTCTCTTACCTGATCTTTTTTATTTATATATATATATATATATATATAATTAACACCTTAGAACAATAACATTTCAGTAACCTATCTTCTGTCTCCCCCCAAAAGGTCAAAACTAACATAAAAACAAATACAAAATAACTTATGCTGGCCCTGATAAGCATCTCGGTAAATGTACATATATATATATATACACGTATATATAGATACATATATAAATATACATATATACATATATATGCATATATATATATACATATATATATGCATATATATACATATATATATGCATATATATATACATATATAATATATATATACACACATATATATATATAAGCTTAATCGCCATATATATTTTATAACTCGCTATATATATATATATATATATATATATATATATATATATATATATATATATATATATATATGTATATGTATATATAATTAAATAAGTTATTTTGTATTTGTTTTTATGTTAGTTTTGACCTTTTGGGGGGAGACAGAAGATAGGTTACTGAAATGTTATTGTTCTAAGGTGTTAAAAGACACTAGCTAGAAAGGTGATGACCATTAACACCTTAGTCTCAAGAGACACTACTGAACACACATCTGCTTCTTTATAATGCTGGCTCTGATAAGCATCTCGGTAATTCTGGGCTGCAAATAATCAGACACTAATAAATCCAAAAGAATGTTAAACATGACGCGTCGGCACTAAATTGTGTGCATGGAAAGTTACTGATAGAAAGTATCTTAGTTGTAGCCTTATAGCTTTTCCATTTTATTAGGCTGCAAATGTGATAGCAACGTATTATAGTGGAGTTTCTTGATAGATTTGTATAAAAAAAACAAGTGTATTCGTACTAATAAAAAACCTTAACAGCTAAATAAGCATGGGTGTTTTAAAAATAATATCTGTTATATTTTGATCCTTAACATATTCTTTTTCTCCTTCAGTTTATGACATTATACACCCTGTAGTCTTAGAAAAATAACTGAAATATAGGATCAGCTTAATTTGGAAAAACATTAACTCATTCAAGATGTGACCACACAGTGGAATTGAACATATTATATGCCAAAAAAATTTAGAATAACGAAAAGTTTGTTGGTTGATTGTTGGATGTTTTTTGTTTTACGGCATATCAACCCTTTTCAGGTTATTTAATGCCGAATCCAAAGATTTTGAAGAAAATTTTTTAATAGAATATATTTGTTGTTTTCAAGTCGTTTTCTATTTAACCCATAGTTGGGACCCTAACAGGTACTACCATTCTGGGTCAGAGTGGACCTAGGAGCAATGGCAATTACGGGGTGGCTCCACACTCGCCAAAGCCCGCAAGCTGGGGGCCTCAACATCGGATATAGTTTAAGGTCATATCCAGGACCATGAAAAGTTTGTAATGCGTGCGGTTGATAATATTCCTACCAGAACAACTTACCAATAGGGATTTGTTCTAAACTTGTCCAGTTACGGAGTCCATTTGAAGAAATCACCACAGAAGCAAGTAGCAGAACTTCAACCGTATTAATAATAATACCTACAATCATATCAATGATAATACCAACCAATTTTAACTCATATGCTTATTTTTGTCAAAAACTGTCCAATCTAATTCTGATATTTCGAAGTTTAGTGGACTCCTTCTTACTACCGTTGATAAATTTAGTGAATAAATGGAAACAAGATTTTTATTACAACGATAAAAACTTGTGTGTTTCTCTGCTTTCCTAAATCCAAGATTCAAAATTAAATTAAAAAAAAAATAACATTAAAAAAAATTTAATTCTAATCAACTTTCCACTAATTTTTTATTTATTTTTTTTTTTTATTCAATTTTCACCCCAAACAAGGCACAGTGCCACTTTGAAGCAGGGGGCTACTATTAGGGAATTAATTAGCGGGGTCATTATGAAGGGAGAAGAGTAGAAAGATGTTTGTTAACATACACTTGAACTTCTGCATATCATTGCAGTTGGGAAAGCAGAATCCCGGAAGGGAGTTCCAAAGACCCGCAGTTCTGGGGAAGAAACTATTGGAGTAAAAGGCTTTCTTGCACCTAGGGATCTCCACTGTAAAGGGATGAGACTTAGTAGCTTGTCGGGTTTGTCGGGGGTAGTTACGTCGGGGAGGTACAAGTGTTTGCAGTTCGTCAGAGCATTCACCATTAAAGTATTTGTAGAACAGGCAGAGGGATGCAACATCTCGTCGATGGGACAGAGGTTGAAGCCCAGATGACAGTTCAGGACCTATCAGGTTTGCGACTCTTTTTTGAACCCTGTCCAGGAGCGAGAGACAAGCAGCAGATGCACCAGCCCAGATGTGACAACAGTACTCCATACATGGGCGAATGGTTGCCTTATAGAGGTATAGGATACTGGCAGACGTAAGTAGTTTTCTAGCACGGTAGAGGGAGCCAACCTTCCTTGCAGCAGCCTTGGCAATGCTCTCAATGTATCTATTCCAGTTCATATTCCCTGTAAACGTTAGGCCGAGGAGTTTAAAAGAAGTACTTTCAGGCAATGTGTTCTTGGCCATTGCTATTGGTGGTAGAGAAGGTTTCTTGTAGTTATTGAAGGAAACAAGCTTAGTCTTAGCAGCATTGAATGAGACCAACCATTTTTGTCCCCATTCCACTACGGATTGGAGGTCATCCTCTAGTGTTTCTGCCATTTTCTTGGATATGTGTTCATTTGTTTTCCCCTCATATCTGTTATAGAGAGTGGTGTCATCGGCAAATATACCCATCTCCGAAACAATATTATCAGGGAGGTCGTTTATGAATATCAGGAACAATAGAGGTCCAAGGATAGACCCCTGAGGCACTCCCGCATTTATGTCATATTGTTTGGATGTACGTCCGTCGAGGACAACTTTGATTTTTCTATTACTTAAGAAGGATTTAATTACGTTATGAATTCTTCCAGTGATTCCATATGATCTAATTTTCCTTAGAAGACCATCGTGCCATACCCTGTCAAAAGCCTTAGATATATCAAGGGCCACCGCTCTACCCTCCCCTGTTTTATCCAATGAACGGTATATACGTTCAGAAACTACAGTTAAGATATCTGCTGTTGAACGGGCTTGCCTGAATCCATATTGTTTGTCAGTCAAGAGTTTAGCAGCTGTTAGGTGCTGGACTAGGGCTTTATTAACTAAGGACTCAAATATTTTGGCGAAAAGCGGGAGGAGGCTAATGGGGCGATAATTTAGTGGGTCAGTTCTTTCACCAGAATTCTTGAAGACTGGTACCACAGAGGCGGTTTTCCAGCAGTCGGGAAAACAAGATTCGTTAAGGCATTTATTGTAAAGTTTGGACAGAACTGGAGCAACCTCGGCAGAGCATTTTTTTAATAGCACAGCCGGGATGAGATCTGGTCCACATGCTTTAGAGGTGTCTAGGTTTTTTATAATAGCATGTACCTGAGAAGGGGTGATTTTCAAGTCGTCAAGTGTGGCGTCTGTTCGCAGAGGAAAATCAGGGAGTGAGTGGTGTACCGAGTTCAGTGTGGAGTTTGAGGCAAACCGACTGGCAAGCAGATTAGCCTTGTCAGTTGCCGTGCAAGCAACCTCATGATTGTTTGTTAGTGGGGGAATAATTGACTGTCCATTATTAACTACGCTGTTGTAGATTTTCCAAAAATCCCGGGTTCCTAATTTCTGTGCTTCGATGCGCTTTCTGGTGGTTTCAGAGTAATCTGACTTAGCTGTGTCTATCACTCTCTTACAATTATTTCTAGCTTCTATAAACTTCTGTTTATTTGAGCTGGACTTATGTCGGTTGAATCTGCGGAACGCATGCTGCCTTTGACAAATGGCTGCTGCACAAGCAGAAGTAAACCATTGGGGGGAGTGGGGCTTGCTATAGTATTTCCGTGCGGGAACATGTGCTTCAATAGCAGTTTTGAACCATTCAGTTGTCTCATTTGCACACTATTCCGCTGGAAGAGTAAAGATATTTTGCCATGGGGCATCTCTGATGAGCTCCCTGATGGCTTCCCAATCAGCCTTTTTGTAATACCTCGTTGTTTTGAGTAGTGGGTCTTCAGTTTTAGGGCGAGAATTTAGGCTGATTTCTACCATTATCACAGTGTGATCAGCATTCCCGAGTGGGCTATGGGCATTTGTTGTACAGTCATTGGGAACTGTTGTCAGAAAGAGATCTAGAAGTGAGGCATGTTGATCGTGCTGGTCTGGGAAACGTGTCGGAAATGTAACCATCTGAGATAGGGAATGAGATATAGAGAAGCTATATGTGGCGCTACCAGCTACGTCTGTGTGATTTGAGAATCCTAGCCAGTTACTGTGGTGGACATTGAAGTCACCAAATACATGTATTTGTGCGCTAGTATCGAGGGAGAGTGCTATATCTATGCTGTCTGAGACCTTGTTTATTAGGGTACAGTCTTGGTTTGAGGGAGAGCGGTAGAGAAAATATAAGTAGCTAATATTGTGTTGCATATTTAGTCTGAAGCACATAAAGGCCTGGCCCTCTGATTCTAGTTTTATTTCTCTAGTTAGGGGGAGGGTGTTTCGAATATAGACTCCAAGTCCATGCATATGTCTGTCCGAGTCCTTACGGTTGAGTGGGAGATAACCAGGCATGTTAAAGTGGTTAGAGGGTATGGAGGAGTGAAGGTTAGTTTCACTTAATGCTAAGATATCCGGGGTGTTTACAAGGAGAAATGACTCAACATCATCTAAGTTAGTTCTAAGCCCGCGGATATTAGTAAATGCAAGCCTCAAGGGAGGAGGCAGGTTGGTTTTCTTTGAGTTTGGTCCTGGTTTAAACGTAACTTTTGCTTGAGCTGTCATTTCATTTTATTTTATTTAAAAGTTTCAGTTAGGGTGGATGAGTGAGGGGGTGCTGGACAAGTAGTTGTGCAGAATACCAGACATGCAATACAAGTAGACCATCAGCTGTCCTCACCTACAGGATTGTGGCCTCAGGAAAGCCCACCGGGGATGAGTGCAGGGTCCCTTTCCATGCGCGACATGGCACTACAAACATCCCGATATTTTACAACTGTTGATGGAGCAGCCGCTCTAAGCGCTACCAAAGAGTTAGGGCTCCTGTAGTATCAGTTGGAAACAGCAGCCAGGAACTGTCAATCCGGTACCCTCAATCCATTAGGCAAAGCCAGCCCAGTCCAACTGCACTGACATATATGGCACTGAAGCACCCCACTGTGTCCAGTTTAGGGGGATGGGATGTGGCAGGAGTGGGGAAAAGCGGCGTTCATTACCCTAGTCAGGAAACAAGGTCAACCACTGGGTGATTCAAGCGAGTCCCTGTGATAGTACCTCTACGCCTGGCCAATAGGCAAAGAAGGAGTATGAAAGCCGAGCGATAGACAGAGTCTATCTCCTCCTTAAGCAGTTTAGGTTTGCCAACCGGTGATTTGTTTGAGTCACCAGCTCTAGGAAGGTTGTCGTCCAGGACTGAAGAGACCTCCCTCCCCTAGGTTTAGTTTCAGAGTTTTCCTTCTCCTAGACGGATGGCCTGGGAAGACCTACGGGTCCATCAGCTCCGAGGGGGTTCGCCCCGCGCCTGGGTCCTAATCCAGGTATTTCTGCGACCCCGCATGGGTAGTTAATATTTATTGGTTATTTAGGTTAATATCTCCTGGAAAAATCGGGCATTTAGGTTAGCTTCTACAGAAGATTTTCACTCCTCAAGTGTGGTTTAAAAAGGGCATTATTATGCTGTCCATTTTCATTTATACTGAGAGAGGGTATACGTAAAAATTCATGCAGTGGAAGCAGTTAAATTTGCTACAGTATTGGATCGAGAGAGTCGAGTTGATGTATGGTTAGATATAGTTTTGTAAGTTTAGCAATGTATGGTTAGATATGGTTTAGTAGGTTTAGGAATGTATGGTTAGATATGGTTTAGTAGGTTTAGGATTAGGATAAAGTGTTAGAGTATGATCTACTTTCTATTAGAAATTCTGATTTGGTGCCCAAACCGGACATTTAGTAAGACTGAAAGATTAGATATGCTCAGTATAGAGACAAGAGAACATTTGATATGGAGTACAGTTATACCTGATAGATATAGGTTATTGCATATTCTGTAAGTATAGTTAAAGTATAGATGGATGGATAAGTAGTATTGTATACGAATGCATGGAATTTTAGACAATTTGAGTAAGTTGCCTTTAGACTACAACTAAGGAGAATGACTTCGCCTTTCTCTTAATATCCGGAAGTTTTTATTTCAATGAGTACCGGCTAATGATAATAAAGCAGAATCAGGATAAACTCTGCTGAGAATCAAGAAGATCAAAGTGAATGTCAAACTGTATCTCTTTCAAGCCTGTTTGATGAATTAGCTTCAAATAAACCTACTTTAACAAATCTAAACTTAGAGCGAGTAGAGGCTGAGTTAGACGTGGAGGCTGCAATTGCAAGTAGAACAGAAATACAAGTAGCACAACCTAAACGTAAAAGGAGTAAATATCTTATTCATAAATGTACAAAAGAACTCGATCATTATGTAGCTTAACCATTACCTGCAAGAGGTAATGATCCATTTCGGTAGTGGAAAAAGACACAAGAGACAATTACAACTGCCGGATAAACTGGTTTCGATATATTTAATTTCACCTTCATTTGTGGAGAGTGAAAGGCTCTTTTGTACAGATAGTAATATGTATGAACCTATAAAGAACAGACTGTGTCCGGGGAGAAACTCTAATATTTCTATATTACAATTTGAGAGTATTTAACTTTAAATACTGATGAGACTATGAGAGCAGAGGAGACAGGACGAAGTAGAGCAGCAGCAGCAGGTACAGAGCAGATGTAACCACCACAGCATGCCTCAGTAGAAGTAGAACTTCAGCTTATAGTTGTTCGCTTGAAAATTGGAATTTATACATTTTAGTTTGTTTGTAATTTCTTTTTTTCGTATAGTTTTTTAATTATATATATTATATGGAAATTGTACTTTGCATTTTGTCATTTAATTTAATAAATCAAAAATAAGCAAAAAGCCATAATAGCAGCCAGACACTTAACAAATGTCAAGTTAAATTGTAAGTTACTGTGTTAATGTGTCAAAGCTATCTGATGAGTCACTTAACATTCATGAAATGGTTTAGATTTAATAGATACAAGAAAAGTAATTAATTCTCCGAATACAGATTAATCATCAAAATGCCCAATGAAGCCGATTACAAATTACCTGCTGATTAATCAATCCATCTCCATTCACGGCAAACACTCGTCTAGCTACACCAACTATCAAAAATTATCCTCACTCTCTGTCTGTGCCTACAACTAAATGAAAATTCCATAAGCAGAGCTTTCTTCTCAGAATATCTCGTCCATGGAATACAATACTACGAAGATACTTCCCAGCTTACTATAACATGGCCGTTTTCAAATCCAATGTAAACAAGTTCTTGATGAACTGTTTTCTAAGTAAATTACTTCCTATCCATTTTTCACCATTATCGATCATCATGGTGTTATCTCACCCAACACTCATTGACCCTTATCATTGAGTGGCCTACTGCCTTCCTTGAGTGGCTTATGAACTTCCTTGAGTGGCCTTCAGGCCTTAACAAGTGGTGACTATAGCATAAAAAATATCCCACAACTAGAAATTATTCTATTGACCAATTCTCCACATGTTTTATGTTCATTGTATTTATTCTCAACATCTTCTTGTGAGTAAAGAGTGCTGCTCTAGTTAAATCAAACCATAAATACCCACAAATTATTCAAGTGAGATAATTTATAATCCAAATAATTCAAGGGAGTTAACTTATCATTATGAAATCAACACATAGCTAATGACTCGTTTTGAAGTATATTTAAGATATATGATTTTAGGACTGTCAGCAAAAGGAGAAAAATCAATAATATGACTTCGTTTTCTTTTTCTCCCTTTTTTCACCTTAGAATAAAAGCAAGAGTCAGACGTGAAGTAAGTTTTAAATCTGACATTAGCTGACAAAAAGAATGTATTAAAAGATTTAAAGTTTTCAGGAAGATTTCACTTATCCTAGGGTTAAAACATCAACTCGTATTCGGTGGAAAGATTTAAGAAATAATCTTGCAAACTTAAGAGATTTCTCAAAGGAAAATGGGAGAGCTACATAATAGAAAAAAAGGTTTTAAAAAGAAAGTTGAATCAGATGAAATGGAAGTCTAAAAAAATAAAAATAAAAATTGAAAGGAATATGTGGAAAAATGATTTTAAAGGAAAGAAAAAGGAAGAGTTTTTCAAAGGCAAATGGCAAAACAAAGAGGTTGATAAAAAGCTGAATCAGATGAAATGGAAGTCTGTAAAGGAAGTAAAAAATTTAAAGGAATTGTGGGAAATATGGGAATGAAAGCGGAGAAAAAATTATTTAAAAATGAAAATGTAAATACGGAAAGAAAGAGTTTTCAAATAAAAATAGGGGGAAAGCGAAAGAGAACAAGTTTCTTTAAAAAGTTGAATCAGATGAAATGGAAGTCGAAAAAGGAAGTAAAATAATTAAGGTATTATGGGAAATATGAAAATGAAAATTAATTTAAAATTAAAAAGTAAAAACCAGAAAGTGTTGAAATAAAGCTAAAAATGATATAAGGTTCAACTAAAAGGAAACAAGAAAAGTTAAAAGGAGATTTCGATTTAAAAAATATTACTTTGTAGGACTAAACTGACTGGGTTTGATCTCCAACTTCACTGATCTTCATATCATCATTATCATTAGCGGCCCTGCTGTTTTTAACCACAACTTTCCAAATTGTAGAGCCATAGTAATCTCGAGAAGACAAGTAAAGACAGTACTTTCCCGTTGCTTTCCCTCTTGATTCGGGAGGGTGCATCTTCCCCAGTGAGTATAACCGTGGCTACTGAGAAAGAAGGCCGATACATATGACAGCGTAACGTCACTTCCTAATTAAGTTGTAGGTATAGACAGCTTCCGGTATTCAACCACGTGGTCATGCTAACAGGCATAAAAAAATATGGCTATCAATATGTGTTACCGATTGTCCATGTATGTTCTAAAGAAAAAGAACAATTCTCCATTCGGAAAATAATTATTATAATTGCACATTTGGAATAATTTTAATCAAAATATCGTAAGTGAATTCGTGTTTGAACTTTTATTTTTATTGGAGAAAGTTGAATATTTCATTTTATTTATTTATTTTTTACTGCAAAGCAAACAATTTTTGGGTTTGTATTACTGTACACATAGATTCGAAAAAGTTGTCCCAAAACAAATATATAACAAATAAATGTTATCAAAAGCAAGATAAGTTACTTTTCTACCAAACTGGATATATTTTTCGTGTTTTTATTCAATGTAACATGTTTATTCAGCTCGAAAAACATACATTGTTTACCGATGTATTGGAAAATTCAAAATGGCGTCCGACTCTCTCTTTAACACGGTAAGTTCGGGGAAAGGTGTTATAAATAATAAACTAGACAAAACACTATTAAAAAACCACGGAATATATGTCAAACTATGTCATGGTAATATATATTGACCGAGTTTCTAACAGTATTTTGTCTAGTTTTATATTTATAGCACCTTTTCCCAAACTTACCGTGTTAAAGAGAGAGTCGGACGCCATTTCGAATTTTCCAATACATGGGTAAACACAGTATGTTTTTCGAGCTGAATAAACATGTTACATTAAATAAAAACACTGAAAACATATCCAGTTAGGTAGAAAAGTAACTTATCTTGCCTTTGATAACATTTATTTTATTATTTACTTTTTGACAACTTTTTCGAATCTATGTGTATAGTAATACAAACCAATTTTTATATAATATTTTTCAGTCCGTTCTTTTAATAATAAATAAAACTTTTCACTGAGTATTTTCAAATATTTTAAAGTAAGCATTTTTCACGGCAGTGTTTTTATTTTATTTTTATTTTTTTAACGATTGGTGAATTATCAATATTTTAGCACGGGGCGTAATTCATTTCTTTAAATATATTTAAAACTTCAATTTTGGTTTTTTATAACATTTTAACTGTAAATAATTTACATAACGAGTTTGTTTTACTGTACACATAGATTCGAAAAAGTTGTCAAAAAACAAATATATAACAAATAAATGTTATCAAAGGCAAGATAAGTTAGAAACATGCCGACATTTTTCTTTTTAAAATATATTGATAAACATTGTATGATTTTCGAAGCGATTACACGTTTTAAAGTGAGTAAACCACTAAAATCCTTCCCAGATAGGTAGAAGAGTAACTTATCTTGCCTTTGATAACATTTATTAATGATATATTTGTTTTTGACAACTTTTTCGAATCTATGTGTACAGTAATACAAACCTAAAATTTAATTTAACTTGAAAATAATATTTAAAATACACGTGCGTACACTGCACAAGCACCCTTATTATTATCATAATAATAATAGTAATAATAATAAAAAACTGGTGTAGATAACATAGACTGGCGCCACACCACACCAACTAGTTGTGAAGGGTCAGGGAGGATGGAAAGACCGAAGTGAGAGACTACTGACCAAATCTCCACTGGAAGTGTGCAGTTAAAATCTGGTACCTTGGGGAGGCATTTTGTCACCCAAACCTCAGGAAACACCAATGGCCGATGCAAACGAGAAATCAGTGACAACGGTTGTTGCGATAACATGCAATCATCTGCACAAGTGGTCAAAAGGTGGAGAACACTGGAAATCTGGGGAAACTTGTCACTTGGTCTCCAGGGAACACCACAGGTTACTGCCAGTGAGCAATCACTGATGATGGCTTGTGAGACAACTAATACGCTACACATTTTGATGAAAAACATGGGAAAAAATGAACATAGAAGAACAGAAAACCAAAAATTTCTATATTTAAAGTAATAGTTATTTAAATATTTCAACATATAATCTTGTGGAAAAAATCCAGCTTCCCAATAAGGGCCACTCTGGATAGGAACAAAAATAATCTCAGTCATGAAAGATTTCTCCTCCACCGACCGAAGACAGAAAAGGTAAAGTGTAGCATCAAAACAGATACTACACTGATCTTGTTCCGAAGGCCAAAAAATATTTGTGTTTAATGTTTCTTTAATTGTTTGTTCCCTAAATTCATAATTCAGTTTTATCAGTATTAAATTGTATATTGCTTTAAAATTACTTAATTTTGCATAGATAATATTTATATTTTTATTGAATAAAGTTCAGTTTCAGTATTAATCGAACTGTGTTCCTTTTTCTTTTTAAAAATGTTTTATTGCTCTTTTTCAAATAGCCCTCATATAGTACTGACAGTCTGACAAATCTTATCTTGCAGACATTTTTCAGTTAACAGGCCTTCTTCTTACTCTCGGTGGCCGTGGTATAACCCGCCCTCAGATACTAACCTGGAAATTTATATGACATATAGCGTCTAGATTTCCCAAATGATCACCCATCTGGTACTAGCCAGGCTCATCGTTCCTTAACTTTGGTGATCTGCCGAGAACCAGTGTGTCAATGTGATTGTGCCGTCTTCATATACAAGGATATAATTCTGATTGTTCTTTTACTATTAAGTGACCACTTATCAAGGTCAAGAGCCACTCAAGGGTAAGGGTTAACGAAGCGAAAATGATTATCAGCCAAAAGATGATATTAACAGTCGTTTTCGTAGAAAGCCTTAATGATTTCAAGTGTTTAATACATTCAAATAGTCATTCATGATATAACCTGAATATATTCTATTATAATAACGAAAAGTTAGCCGGATTTTTAATTATGATCATCGATACCTTCTTTTCTACAAAATCAATATTTCGTTGTGCCTAGCCATTTTGTTTTGTTGAATATCGGTCCATGTTGTAAAGAACAGTAAATTGTTATTCAAGTTAATTCTTTCCAGAAAATAATTTATCTGGTTGGATATAGCCTCAATTTTTTAAGTAGAGATAACTGCCTTTGTCGGCTACAAACTTTTGAAGAGAAAAATAATGTTAAAAAAATTAAACTTTGTATTCGTCCATTACAGATTAAGTTCCTTTTGTTAGAAGCAAAAATATATTTAGGAGAAAGAAAATAACATAGAATAAAAAAAAAAGGCAAGTACAACCATTGGGCTATAAAAAAGTGACTCCATAAATCTATCCAACTGGGGTATCATAACGTAAAGACAAGTAAGATTTTGAGCTCGATTTAGTCTCACGTTTTGGACGAGAAGATCATCATGTGATATACAAATAGATACGTACCTTATCAAGAAGTAACGCATAGCTGAGGAAAATTATCCATAATTAATTAAATAAAACATATATGTTTTGGACGATAAGGTCGTCATATAATGCCTGCATAAATACGTGTGCTTAGATCCTATTGCAGATTGAAAGAAAATGATCCAGAATTAAGTAAACAAAATATCTATTTTAAGTGAACTATTATAGAGAGAGAGAGAGAGAGAGAGAGAGAGAAAGAGAGAGAGAAAGAGAGAAAGAGAGAGAGAGAGATGAATTTAGTTCATTTTATCAATTCCAGTCCCAAGAAGCAAACAATATATCAGAATTAGCAGCGTTTCTAGCTCTTGATGTTGAAACTATCAATAACTATCAGACTGCTAAGAGTTATCGCCCTTGTTCTATATAGCAAGAAATTAAAATTATCTGCTCTTAGATTTTTTTGGGGGGAGGGGGGTTCTCTCTCTCTCTATTGTAAATTTCTGTAGACAGCTACTTTTGGATAGTCTCCCTAATTAATTTGGTTGGGAGTCTGTGGGAACATGCCAACCGGATGCTAACGTCTCCAGCATAAGAGACGAAATAAAAAATCGTCGTTTGCACATGGCTCCGCGCATCGCTTCCGTTTGGAAAAAGAAAAATAAGAAACCATAAAAAGAATTATGAACCAATGGCAGAGCTCCCCGCCGAAAATAAAGGCCTAAATTATCACAGCCGCTGGAAGCCGGTTTACGACTATAAAAGGAGGGGACCAGAAAGAAAGAGAGGAGAGATTCGCCTAGCTGCGTCAGTGAACGCACGGACAGTCTTCCACCCGACCTAAAGAAATGAAGAAGAAAAAGAAAAGAAAAAGAGATTCGCCTAGCTGCGTGAGTGAACGCACGGACAGTCTTCCACCCGACCTAAAGAAATGAAGAAGAAAAAGAAAAGAAAAGGAGATTCGCCCAGCTGCGTCAGTGAACGCACAGACATTCTTCCACCCGACCTAAAGAGATGAAGAAGAAGAAGAAGAAATAAGGCACCAGTGAACTGAAGCCAACTCCGCTCTCACGTTATAAGCCGAGACGCCTTCAGTTCTAACAATGCCTATCTTACACAAACCAAAGAAGAAAAAGAAGAAAAACACAGGAGGCAAAAACGCCGCGCTGCTAGCTTGATAAATGTAGTCGTCGCTCTCCAGTTAAAAGCCTGACACATATCACCGAAGTAGCACGGCTGGCCGCCACTTACCACCCCCGTCGTCTGAAAAGATAAGTACGCTTTGTTTAATTATACTACCCCCACAGAAGTTAATTCCTTATCAATGCATACACACGCTGGACTACTATTCTCAATTTTCCTACAACAATTATTTTTCTTCCCACGCGCGAACAACCAATAGTGACCCGAACTTCAGATGAAAACACATTTCCCTTCTTGCAACAACACCAGTCCTGCAACGAACATTGGCCACATACGCGCGGACATATTGTAACTAAAACGTTCATTTCTTTCAATAGCAAATAAACAACATTTATCTTATCCATTAACTGAGCCTTTGTTTCCTTCAATTCCTCATTCGTTTCATTATTCTCTTGTAACGGGATTGGGGTATTTATATATATCCTAGTCCCCTACAAGTCTTAATGACTTGAAATCTTTAATATCCTTAAATAGTCATTCATGATATACACACTTCAGTATCTTCTGCGCAATAGTGTTTCATGGCATGTCTCGGAGATGTTTGTTTTTATTCACAGATGGAACTCTGACAATTATGACTTCTAATTAGAGTGTATAAACTAAATAAGCGATAACCTGATGCGTGTGTTAAAGAAAAACATGTTTTTATCTTTTTATTGATTTTATTCTTCAGTCTAGAATATCAAGTTGACTTGAAAAAATGTTTTGACTTGATTGATCCTTGGAAATAACTTATAAATAGTACTGGTACGGAAATCTGTGACTATAGGTCTTACAAAATGTTATTGGCAGTAATATTCTATAATGGCAATCCCATCTAAATAAAAATTGCTCAGTATACAAGATAGAGCAAATAAATCAAATTTTATTAATTCAATGAATTTAAAATGATTAAATTTCAAATCAAAAAAATTTTATTCTTGTATGTATATTATTTCAAATGTATTCTTTGTCTTTCATATAATAGTAAAAGATTTTGGATTTGAAATTTAACCATTTCACATCATAAATTTTAAATTTATTGAATTAATAAAATTTGATATATAAATATATATATATATATATATATATATATATATATATATATATATATATATATATAGGTTTTCGAAATTGAATAAGCTGTAATAAGTTACAGCTTATTCAATGAAACAGTTTTTGCATAGAAATACCAACTTTTGGTGAGACAGGAATAATTACTAATCTGTCACAGGTTTTCTCACAAAAAATACAGATTCAATTTTTGATATATTTAATATATATGTAAGAAAGCTTGGACCTAGCTTGTGTGCGAAACGGCCCCTACCAAACTACTCCGTCAAGTTTTTGTTTACAGACTTGAAACTTAATATATAAGGGGTTTGGACATATGGAACAAATTCGATTTGGGCTTTAGTCGATAAATATTGCTACTAAGAGGCCCAAATTAAAAAAAGTTGGAACTTGGCAGGTATAAGTTGACTAGATGTGTATCTTCTAAACATGCGCAAATTTATATTTATACGTTTAACTACGTTAATTTTTAAAGTTCTTATATGCATATGGGCTTAGCTCAGATGATAACGAATAATACTGGAGAGCTATATGGCTTGGTTTCGATTCCAGCTGATGGCAACCAAGTCATATTTTCTTTTACTTTTGAAATCACTACAATATAATGATCAACAGAGAAATAGTTCTATCATGATAACTACGAAATCTGCATGAATTGAAATCTCATATTTAAGCGTATTTTACGACCGGGCAATGTAGGGCGGTCTGCTAGTATATACTAAAATGCAATGAATAGATTCCATTTCGACAGTCATACTTAGTAAAAATGAATGATGCATTACAGTGAGCAAAACGTTACAGTTTTGTCTCATATCAAGCGATAAACAAAAATAGAAAGAGTGGGAGGAGAGGCACGATTTCAGTCTCACAATTCTTCTTATTCCTCATTTAATGTATGTCTCCTATACCAGACATCGATGCACGTTGGCCGTGGGGGGGGTGCACGAAACGATTTTCTCTATGAAACTCTATCATTTACATTGGTTTTGATCTGCCATTCTTTGGAATCATCTTTAAGTGAGTCATTCAAAAATTTTCTCAGTTAAGATGTGTATACATCTCTTTATCCAACCAGGGCTTCGTTCAACATACTCATATAACTGTAGATGGTCGCAACGCAGAGCTGACTCCAGTCTGAGCACCTTTAGCCTCAATAGCAGAGAGTCAGCACTAATTCTCATCAAGATACACACCACAAATTCATCGAATCATGGCCATGTCATTTCTCTGCCTTTTCAGAAAAGCCTCATCGGGAGAACCCATCATGGGATCTAATGCCTGATCGTCATTCATAGTAATATAATAATAAGAGTGCAAAAGGGACTTATCTCAAATTTTAGGACGAGTTTGTGTAGTATGTAAGGTCTGGTTATGGGCAACAATGAAAAGCAAAATGGTTACCACACCTAATTATATCAAGCCTCGCAAAGTACTGTAAAATCCCCTTTAATCATATGCAAATAAGCTGTCAGCTTATATAAAAAAAAGACCATTCTTAAAGAAGAGTTATTTTTCGAGTCATGATTTTGGACTGCAACATGTGTATGCACAGAACTGAGCTGTGACGAAAAGCAAACCATCACAGCATTCAGTTGCAAGCCACATAGTAGCTATATTACAGAACTTTTAAAAACCGGAGTCAGTATACAGACGAAATGAAATCGCCACTGCTTGGGGTATCTAAAGAACTTAGAAATACAAAAATAAAATAAATATAAATGTTCGACTGAGGTAATGGTTGCTAGTGTGTAAATCAGGTTCAAGTTTTGTCAAGTTTTTCAATAATGCTCCAAGATATGAAGATTCTAACTTTACCTAAGAAAAGAAAAAGCCCAAAATGGGTGTGGAGTTTCTGAAGGTAAGAGATGGCGTGCTTTAACTCTCTTGTAGCCCATGTGGGCAATTTAGTGCCGACATGTCACGCTTAGCATTCTTTTGGATTTATCATTGTCAAGAATAGCATTCTGATTATTGGCAACCCAGAATCGCCGAAATGCTTGTCAGGGCCAGCATTCTCAAGTGGCAAATGTGTGTTCAGTAGTGTCTCTTGAGATTCAGGTGTTAATAGTCATCACCTTTCTAGCTAGTGTCTTTTAACACCTTAGAACAATGATATTTCAGTAAATACTTCGTCTTAAATAAGTGTAACCTATCTTCTGTCTCCTCCAAAAAGTTAAAACTAACCTAAAAACAAATACAAAATAACTTATTGACTTATATATATATATATATACGTTTTATTTTTTGTTACCGTAAATAAAACGCATATTTGCTCTACAACAGTATTGAGCACTTTCTTCAGTTTTTATTAATTACCATCTCCACTAAATATATATATATATATATATATATATATATATATATATATATATATATATATATATATATATATATATATATATATATATATATATATATAATAAAAATGACAATTAAATTTACCAAAATGATCCAAGATGGTAAAACTAAAGTATATTATAAATATTAAAGAATTAATATTTATAAAGTTATCTCAGCCAGATGTAAAAACTCGATAAAACCAAATAGGAGATAGAGCTTATAATAAGAGCAAACAGTTAATAAAACATGTTAAAAACAATTTGAAAAAGAGTTGAAAACATATTTAATCTGAAAAGGAAACATTTGATAAGTGGATAGTCCTTAATCCGCGGAGTTTCGAAGAAATACTTTCCTTCTCATCAGAGGATAGGAATTAGCAAAATGCGGGATCGGATTTTGCATACAAAAGTATTTGATGAAACTACAAGTAAGTCAAAGATCTTACTTGATAACAAAAAGTGAAGCAGAGGGAATATGGTGAAGAAAAAGGTGATTACACGTGAATGGATAGTCTGGTGAAAGGTAAATAATCCAATGACGGTAAAATCCAAAAATATAACACCAAGAAAGTTAATTGAGTTTCCATTTGCACAAGTAAAATCCAAGGAAATGGCGTAATTGGAAGATGGCCCAAAATAATCCAAAAGGCCGAAATCCATGGAATAATTCACAAATATGTACAAAGAAAAGAAAAGGAGAAAATTCCAATAATATTAATAAAAGAAAAATAAAATAAAAATAAAAAAAGAAATGCAAAATCCGATCCCGCATTTTGCTAATTCTTACCCTCTGATGAGAAGGAAAGTATTTCTTCGAAACTCTGCGGATTAAGGACTATCCACTAATCAAGTGTTTCCTTTTCAGATTAAATATATTTTTAACTCTTTTTCAAAGTGTTTTTTAACATGTTTTATTAACTGTTTGCTCTTATATATATATATATATATATGTATATATATATATATATATATATATATATATATATATATATATGCCTATATATATAATACTTCGTCTTAAATAGGTATAACCTATCTTCTTCCTAACAAGGTCAAAGCCAACATAAAAGCACATACGAAATAAGTAATTTCTTATTAATTAAACTGGAGAATTACTTTATTTTTAACATGTGAAATAATGTGCCACCAAATAATGTAAAAAATCGATATTTTTTAATTTTCTTGACAAAATCAATTTCGTTTCGGCTATTTTTGGTTTTTGTATTGGCCATAATGTTGTTTTTACTTTGTAGAATAAGATTATAACAAAAAAATATGTTTTTGTTTGGAAAAAATGTTAAGATTAACTCTACTCAGCAATCCCCCATGAAACACACTGAAAACTTGACAGAAACAAGAAAAATAATTATTTAAGAATTTAGAATGGAGGATCAGTTTCGTATATAAATTTAACGTAAAATAACACCCCCATTCCATGAGTAAAGCTTTTTTCACAGAACTGCTCGCTTCTGAAATATAATACTGTGCAGCTTCCCAGTTGGCCATAACATGATCATTTTCAAATCCAATATAAACAAGTTCTTGATGAAGTGTCCTCTAAAATAAATTAATTCCTATCCAACTTCCACCATCACCGATCATCACGGTGTTGTCTAACCTGATACTTATTAAACCTTATCCTTGAGTGGCCTCTGGGCCTTGATAAGCGGTGATTTTATAGTATTAAAAAATCCTACAACGATCCAGACTGGTTTTGTTGACTATAGTTTTCAGACAGTGGTTTTCAAGTACAGAGAATCTGCATACACCTTCATGCAAACTGTACTAATCTTATGTTAGCCTTGCCTTATTTGTTGCTCATCTGAAAACCAGCTGTTTGTGGCAACAAAAAAATTTCTTGATACACAATCCGATAATGTTTAATGGTCACGGTCAGAGAAGAACGCACAAAAAATTCTGTATAGAATCGTTTTATTGTTATTGTTTTTATTATATACTAGCACTCCGTCAGGCGTTGCCAGGTCATGAAATACACTTAGGTATGATATTTTGATTTATGCAGATTTCATCTTTATTATCATAGAGCCAATCCTCTATTGATTTTTATAGTGTACCTTATATATAATAGCGATTTCAAAAGTTTTAAAAAGACTTGGGTACCATCAGTTAGAATCGAATCCAAAACATTTAGCTATCAGATAAGTACTGTATTTAAGCACTTATGTATTAGTCACGATACTACATCTCATGATTCTTTATGGCAAAATCGTGCAGGTGTCTTTATATATCTATAACAAAATGGCCACCGAATTTGATCTGATATCATATTTATCTAAAAACGAGTCTCGAATGTTGATTCGACATGATTCTTCTTTAAACAATATTTATCAGTAATAGTGATATAAATGAATAATATTTAACAAAAATAACAACTTAAATCCATTTTTAATGCCTATATTGAATTTTTTGCGCTCTTCCTGATCACGGCCTTTAAACATTACCCATAATTCTTCCATTTTCTTTGTTGTTTTCCCATCCTCGCTATGGTTTACAACAGAAGCTATGCATTGCTGCAGATTTGATAAATCAAGTTTTTTGAGAATCTACCACAGTGCCTTTTTACCGGGGAATTCGAACCAAGCTAACATTTTTAACTTCCTCTAAATCATCCCACGTTCAGACAATCCAAGTCTGGGTTAAGCAATTATATATTCAACAAATATGTATTCGCCAGTTTGGTCTGTTGCAAATATGCATTACTCTTTTCTAGTTTCTGTCAGATGTAATTTAAGCCTCCATTGATCAGAAGTACATAAAGAAGAGAGTCTGGTTCATAATCTTTCCCGTGAACACCTTTATCTATTATCAAAAGATAAAAGATAAAGACTTATGGAAGCCAGCAAAGAAAATTTTTTTTTTTCTGTATAGAAAGGATCAAAAGGTGAATCACAGCCTTTAAATAGATACAAAAACTGTGCTAAACCTTTAAGACCAGATTTAATGACAGAAAGCTAAATACACAAACTCTTTCAGATTTACTTGAAACTCTTTACAGTCAGAATCCAAATCCCATTATAAGCTCCTTCCGAATAGTTGCGTGCTGCTGCTTTTTGAAGATAAAGATGAAGAATTAATTCCAACTCAGTGAGTTCATATTTGTTTTTGCATTTCAATGTTGATTTCAATGTTGCATGTTTCTTGGCAGTAATATATTTAAAAACAAATGTGAATGTAGATTCCAGGTGTGGCTGTTTAAAATGGTTATAAGAACCACAGAAAAAAAAGCAAGCCTTTATTTTTCTGTTAGTATTTATTTGCTTCCCCACGAAAGCAAAATGTGACACGCAGTCGTTTTTAATGTGGTGGAAAACCAGATCTGCCCCCCCCAATGCAAAAGGGGCACTCTGGTAGGGAGCAAAAATAATAATTGCCCTGGTATAGATAGTTTCCCCTCCATTGACTAAGTCAAATTAACTTAAGTGTAGCGTCAGAAGAGACACTACACTTTGATAAAGCCAAGAACAACAGAAAAAAAAGCAAGATATTTATTTGCTCCCCCCCCCCGAGCAAATTAGGCACAAGGCCGATTTTTAATGTGAGGAGTGAAGGGGAAATGGGAAGCTGGATAGTGAAAATTGGTATGAAGGGTTCCCCTACATTGACCAAGGTCTTATATGCGGGGTTGCCTCCATATATGGTCTTTGCTTGCAGTATCTGCCGGAACAGATACTACACTTTGATCCTGGCCTGAAGGCAAAGAAAACAGAAAAAAAAGCAAGCTTTTTTTATTTATTTAAAAAAAATACAACTTTTTATACATGGTTCGTGAAATTGCATTCTCTAGCAAAAGATCTAATTTGCATATTCTTTTAAACATTCAATTTAATTAATTCTCAATCAGTTTTTTCAGTTTTCTTAGTGGATGATCACCTTTAGTTAGCTATTACATGTAATTATATTCATGCAAATATTCTACATGATTTATACTTGCGTAATATTTGCGTGAAAAGATTATAGTAAACACAAACCTCTTTTTATGTATGCTTATATATATTTGTTTAAAAAATTTTGCCTACCAAACTCATGTGTCAGTTTTTGATCTACAGGCATGGAACTTAATATATAGGGTATTCAAACCCATGCAAAACTTTATATTTGGGTTTTAGCCGGGAAAAATCGGTGCAAAAGTGTAAACATTAAAAAAAATGGAATTTGCCAGTTGAAGGTCGAATGGCAGGATTGCAAATATGCATGCATAACGTAATAGCTATTGGTTTATGTTTTAACTTTTAACCTTGCAGCAAACATGTCTTCATAACTCAGGCATTAATGCCAAAGGAAAAAGTTAATTGTAAGCTAAACGTGTTGGTTTGATTTCGATTCTCAGTTGTGGCACATAAGTCATTTTTTTTTAACTTTTTAAATAATTACTATACATTTGGTTCAATATAATATCATGAAGGATGAAATTTGCATTAATCAAAATATCATATTTAAGCGTATTTTACGACCGGGCAATACCGGGTGGCCTGCTAGTGTACATATATATATATATATATATATATATATATATATATATATATATATATATATACGAAGGGCGTGCAATAAGTAATGCCGCTGACCCACTTCCCGTTGTCTGATCTAGCTGAAATTTTGCATGTGCAATGATGTATATCTCTACAGATTATGTGGTAAATTACATGTCTGGACTAATTGTGGTTTCTGCTTTACAGGTGTTTGAACTGAGTCAGGTGTGAAATGGAGCCTGTTGAATGTCAAGCAATGATCCGGTTTTTGTATTTGAAAGGACACACACCACAGGGGACTTTTGATGAAATGAAAGAAACTTATGGTGATAATGCCCCATCATATGACCTTGTAAAACGCTAGCATCGTGAATTCAAACACGGCCGGAAGTCTGTGGAAACAGCTCCCAGACCTGGTCGCCCCCCCCCCCCCCCCCGCTTCTGCCATTGATGAGGCATCTGTCCGTCAAGTTGAGGCTGCCATTTTGGAAGATCGGCGCATTACCATTCGCCAAATAGCCCAAGATGTTAAGATTAATACAGGGTCTGTGGAAACTATCATTCATGACCATTTGCATATGCATAAGGTGTCTGCTAGATGGATTCCCAGGTTGCTCACACCATTCCAGAAGCGAGAACGCATTTAGTGCTCGAGGATGTATTTGGAGATGTGCCAAGAAGATGAATCAAAGTTTTTCAAAAGACTGATTACACAGGATGAAACCTGGGTCCATCACTATGATCCAGAAATCAAAGCCCAGTCAATGCAGTGGAAGCACTTGGACTCACAACCTCCAAAGAAGGCAAGGGTGTAGCCCTCCGTTGGCAAGGTCATGCTCACAGTCTTCTGGGACCAGGATGGAGTAGTGATGACAGATTTCCTGGCAAAGGGTACCACAATTACAGGAGCCTATTATACTTCACTTTTGAGGAAATTAAGCGAAGCTATGAAAATCAAGAGGCGGGGCAAGATTAGCAAAGGTACCCTCCTCCTGCAGGACAACACTCCGGTCCACAACTCGCATGTTACCTTATCAGAAGCACGGGCATATGATTATGAAATCATCCCCATCCTCCCTACTCTCCTAACCTTGCACCCTGTGACTTTCACCTCTTCCTAGCCATGAAGTTGTTTTTGAAAGGAAAGCGTTTCCCAGATGATGCAGCCTTGATTTCTGAAGTCACGTTGTGGTTGGAGGACCAACCTGGAGTGTTCTACAAAAACGATCTCCAGAGCTGCATCAAACGATGGGAGAAATGCATAACTCTGGGTGGTTCCTATGTAGAGAAAGACTAATAACTGTGCCAAGTTTTGTTGCTCTACTGCTATGGGAAGTGGGTCAGGGACATTACTTATTACACGCCCCTCGTATATATATATATATATATATATATATATATATATATATATATATATATATATATATATAAGTAGTGACCTACAGTGCGAAGTATAGTAAGACTGTACCTCTAAAAACAAGAATATATTTAGAACTCTGAAAATTCAGACTAGAATTGTCCGTAATACCTGCTGTTTAACTAACAAAGTAGTAGGTAATATTCAATCCTGGAAGTTAAAAGTTTAATCTTCAATTTTTGCGATACTAAGAATACAATTACAAATTCTTTAAGATTTCCAATCAATCATGACTGATAGAACAAGATTAACTAAAGGTTCCATTCAAAATTTTGTGTAGATTCCAGAGTTTGACGAAAAGATTCCAGAGTCTGACAAAAAAAATCCAGAGTTTGACAAGATACATCTGAAGAAGGTAGGAGATTACATCAGCCGAAACGTTTTGAGAATAACATGAGAACAGAAGCCCGATTAATTCAAATAATACAATGATAATTTCTTCATCTGTTAGAACCCCATATGAAAAGTAGGCAGTTTATTCATAATGTGACATAGGCAGTATCAAAGTTGGTAATTTGTGCCTTCCATTTCTTCCAATCCATATGAAAAGTAGGCAGTTTATTTATAATGTGACATAGGCAGTATCAAGGTTGGTAATTCGTGCCTTCCATTTCTTCCATTTCTTCCAATCGAGGATCTTGCTTCAACTCGTGTTTATTCTTCTGTTTGTCTTCTAATTGTTTACTATTCACTTTTCTCGTGGAGAAAGAGTAAATAGGTGAATCTTCTTGCTAAAACCAGATTTAATGGAAGAAAGTTAAATACGCAAACCCAAGATGAGAATAGTAGTTTGAATAATGCAACAAGATCTAAGTTGAAAATATTGTATCACGAGTTTGTACTGAACCCCTCCCCCTCACAATTCCCAATTAATAAAAATCGTGACATAAAAAATGAATAGTCAGAAAATGATGACGAAATTGACATTTTTCACCTTTTGAATTATTGTCCACAAAAGAAAAAAAATTCCAAAATTTCATCATGACAAGTTTCAAGAAAAAATACACGATTAAACCCGGTTCTCCAACTTCCAACGTAGACCCCTACTACCATGTCTCCTTCTCCAACATCAGGGGTCTACGTTCTAACCTTCCAGAGGTTGAAACCCAATTACAGGAGACTAAACCAGACCTTTTATTTTTAAGTGAAACTGGCATTGGACAGGCTATTTCCCTAGATGAGTTTGCAATTACAGGATACTCTAACTTAACTTCTAAATCTGACCCCCAAGATCGCCATGGGCATGGAATATGTGCCTATATTAAAGATAGCTTTTCATGTGGGAGGGACATCTCCAGGGAAGATCCTAACTTACCCTATATGTGCTTCCGGGTTGCTTTAGCTCACACTACTGCATTTATATTTACTCTCTATCGCCCCCACAACAGCGGAGTTACTATCTTTCAAAGCATATCTGAGAAAATTGACCAAGTCCTTTCTACTTATCCTTCAGCTAACATTCACGTATGGGGAGACTTCAATGTTCACAACGTCGAATGGTTGACCCACTCAAACAAGACCGATGATGAGGGGAGGTTCGGTCATGATTTCTCCATTGCCTATGACCTCACTCAGATTGTTCAGGAACCTACCCGTGTGCCCGATAATGACGGCCAGTATGCGAGCCTACTAGACCTTTTTCTCACAACTTGCCCTGAACTATGTTCAGTTTCTGTTCTGTCGCCTCTTGGATCTTCCGACCACTCTGTTGTATCAATTAAGATAAAAATGAAATGTAATAAGTCCCCAGACGTACCTCTTCATCGTACAGTATATCGATACACTAAGGCTGACTGGGATAGCTTCCGTACATTTATATCTGATCTACCTCTGCATTCCATGTTTAAAAAGGATGTGTCCTCTATAGTATTAGACCTAACTGAATGGTTAATTGAAGGTATTGACCATTTCATACCCTCGAAAAAGTTTCAGCAAAAACCTAACAGCCAGCCATGGTTCTCTCCAGAATGTGCTGCTGCCATTGCGCACAGAAATCACTTTTTCCACTGCTTCAAACGTGATAGATGTATGGAAAGTAAAGCCGCTTTCAGGACTGACAGCAACCATTGTAAGAAAGTAATAAGGAACGCAAGAGAGTTGTATTCTCAATCTGTTAAGTCCAAAGTAGCTGAGCAGCGGCTTGGTTCCCACCAGTTTTGGCAAATAGCAAACAGAATCCTGAACAGAAGCGTGTGCTCCATCCCAACTATTATCAATGGACCTGAGGTAATCTCGTCAGCATCAGACAAAGCCAAACTCTTTGTCAAGAACTTTGCAGCTAATTCTACCCTTTGCGACCAAGACCGCCAACCCCCAATATTTCCTCCTGTATCAGAAAACACGCTATGTGATATACGTATATCTGTACGTGATGTTGCCAAGCTAATCAAAAACCTTGATTCCAGTAAAGCAACTGGCCCTGATGGTATTCCAATTATAGTACTCAAAAAACTTCAACCTGAACTAGCGCCCATACTTACAAAACTGTTTAAACGTTGTCTTAAGGAGAATAGTTTCCCATCTCCCTGGAAAATCTCATCAGTATGTCCTGTATTTAAGAATTCAGGTGATCGCTCATCCCCCTCTCAGTACAGGCCAATAAGTCTCCTGTGCGTCATGAGTAAGTTGCTAGAATCTGTGTTAAATACAGAAGTAATCAACCATCTCAACAAAAATAACCTTCTTAGTGACACTCAATATGGTTTCCGTTCTGCTAGATCTACAGCAGATGTCCTTACAGTTATATCGCATAGGATTAGCAAATCTCTCGACGGTGGCAATCTTTCTAGGGCAATTGCTCTTGACATATCTAAAGCCTTTGATAGGGTATGGCATAAAGGTTTACTTCATAAGATCGCTAGCTATGGTATAGCTGGAAAAGTCTTCTCAATTATTAAATCATTTCTTTCTGATAGGTTCATAAGAGTAGTAGTTGAGGGGCAAAAATCAAAAGCTCACAGTATTAATGCCGGTGTCCCTCAGGGATCCATCCTGGGCCCAACTCTTTTCCTGATCTACATTAATGATCTTCCAAATCATATCCTTACATCATTTGTAGACATTTATGCTGACGACACTACCATTTATGGTAGCACATCTAAGACAGTAAACGAGCAAGTTCTCTCCAATTCTCTCTCCTCTGATCTTGAGCACGTAGTACAATGGGGAAAGGAGTGGCTGGTTACTTTTAATGCATCTAAAACCAAGCTTCTCTCTTTACATCATCAACATTCTAATCCACATTTGTCATCAATTGAAATGAATGTCTCTCGTCTTCAGGAGGCCTCAAGTTTTGACAAGCTTCTGGGCTTGACCATTACTCCTGATCTTAAATGGAACACGTATATCAAATCTGTTGCCAAGGCCGCTGGAAAAATGGTGGGATCTTTCTATCGATCCAGTAGATATCTTACTGCTGATGCTATTCTCTATCTATATAAGAGCTAGGTACGTCCAAGGATGGAATACTGTTGCCACATCTGGGCAGGAGCTGCTAGAAAGGACTTGTCCTGCCTTGATAAAGTTCAAAATAGACTTCGTAGCCTCTTAGGAGATGTCCTTTTCTCCTCCTTGCAACCTCTATCTCACAGAAGAGATGTTGCGAGTTTGTCTCTGATGTATCGTTATTTTCATGGAAAGTGTTCAACTGAGCTTCAATCTATGGTCCCCCCTCGCCAAACTTTCACAAGAAACACTCGTCTAGCTGTAAACACTATCAATAATTTCCCCCACTCTTTATCTGTGCCTAAACCTAAACGTAGATTCCATGAACAAAGCTTCTTTCTTAGAACTGCACGCCTGTGGAATTGTCTTCCGTTTTCCTGCTTTCCGGCTGACTACAATATGGTTGTGTTCAAGTCTAAAGTAAATAAGTTCTTGATGAGCCGTTCCATATAAGTTATTAAATTTACCAAATTTTCATTACTAATGATTACTATATTGACCAATTTCTACTATACACTCTTTAACCCTTATCCTTGAGTGGCCTCTGGGCCTTGATAATGTGGTGATGCCTTTGTAAAAAAAAAAAAAAAAAAGAAAATTCCATAATTTTTTGGATGATTTTGATTATTTCCATTATTTAGATTATTATTCTTATCTTCAACATTTCAAACTTGGAAAACTTTATGTAAAATTTGAGAACTCTTCTTTGGGGTAGATTGTTTTATGTTTTTGCAAGCATCTTCTTCTTTTCCTTGTATTGTGGCATGTTAATGCCGTAGATGAAATCATGGGTAGTGTTCTCCATAAGTTTCCATACAGTTTTGGTCCGATTCCTCTGAAGACATCACATGATTTTGAACTTGGCAGAATACATGGGGTGGTTGCCATTACCTTCCCAAACGCAGTGGCTTATGCTTGCACCTATCTGTTGTTGTTAGATAATTCCACATAGCTGCAGTCGAATAACGTAACTCTTAATATCATAGAACCGTTGAGCTGCTTATCCTACACCATGGCCATCCAATGTCCTGCTGCCGATGTCATCAGAGTTACCTTCTAGATGCATGTCTTAACTAAGTCTAAGAGTGCATTTCTCCCAGTGAATTAATGCGCCTCCAGATACCACCCTTGGAATTTCTTATAAATCGGCGCGGTACATACAGTGCCTAGCCTTCCCAAATGGTCACCCATCTAGTACTGACCAGGCTCATCATTGCTTAACTGCTGGCGGGAACTGGTATGGCAATGTGATTGTGCCGTATCAAGCATAATTGGGTAAAAATGTTCATGTTTATTTTATTCTTAGACTTGAACTGTCAACTTCCAGAAGATTTCCATTTAAAACTAGTTGGTGCACAACGCTCATATCAATCCTGAGTTCATGTGGCTGGAAGTTTTTTTGTTTTTTTTAAATATGAGGATACTCGGAACAATCTAAAGTAATCAAAGTTGAAAATATTTCTATATTAATCAGAAGTGTTTTAATAAAATGTTTTTGAGATTTTCTTTTGCGTAAAGGATCACAAAGATAATTGTACAGATCAACATTAGCCTTCCCCTAGGTCGCTTCTTAGAAACTAATGTAAAAGCAAGTCCTATGACAGTGTCATCACTGGCCCTCAGCACATGTCCAAACTATCTGAGTCATCATTCCCTAATCTTGCCCTCAATTAGTACGATGCCATAGTGCTTCAAGTAGCAAGTCTTGGAGATATTGTGTGGACAAAAATATATAACAATATAACAGAAGAGCTAAGATATATAAAAAGAATTTAAAGTAAATCCGATATTTTGATGAGTCTATAATGCCTCAGATACAAATTAGATCAAATCAAACTCTGATATTTCGTCTTTATTTATCAAAAGACTTCTTCAGGTTGAAATCTAGTTTTCATTGATAAGAAAAAGATACTTACCAAATAAAGTGAGAAGTTATGTTGGCGAGAGGAGAAAGCAGAGAAGAACACAAAGATGGGTGGGCATGGGGATAAACGGTAGGAATAGAGATGAGAAAAGATTTGTGAAAGAAACCTACCTTCTATGTATCACAGTCTCTCTCTTCCTCTTTCATATAATAGCAGACTCCACAAGAATGTATGGGACAGAAGAGGCATCACCTCCATGACAAAGATCAAAGTCTATAAAGCTGTCATACTCACCACCTTACTCTATGGATGTGAGTCGTGGACTGTCTACCAACGGCACGCTAGAAAATTAAACCACTTCCACACCATGTAGCCCACATGCCAAACTACATATGCTTCTATTTGCTGTACTCCAACATGGCAAGTGCTCCCATGGCAGCATGAGAAACCGATTGAAAGACACTCTGAAGGCATCACTGAAGGCCCTCAATGTTGATCTGTCATCACGAGAGCAAAAAGCTTTAGATAAAGCCAAGTAGCATGCCGTTGTTTATGACAGTGCTCGCAAATATGAAAGTAACCGAAAAGTTGCTGCAGAGAAGTGCAGAAAGGACAGGAAGGACAATGTTTTAAAGCTCTCGACATCTGCTACCATTCCTTGTTCTCATTGCAACAGAACTTTTCAAGCAAAGATTGGGATTATCAGCCATGTCCGCATTCACCGATGGTGACTCCTCCACACCCATCCTACAGGATAATCAGATGGTCTTGTCCTTCTGACAAATGAACAACACAACATATATATATATATATATATATATATATATATATATATATATATATATATATATGCGTGTGTGTGTGTGTGTGTGTGTGAGTGTGTGTGTGATAAAAAATGAGACCTCTGCTCTTTTACTGCAGCAAAAAGAAGCACGCTCCTTTACATAAAGCCCTGTGTGTGTGTGTGTGTGTGTGTGTGTGTGTGTGTAATAGAAATAGCTTGTGTGTAAATGTTATTTCCTTGATCCTTTCTAGATTTAAGAGTTTTAAGCTTTAAGAGTTTAAATTAGAAATTAGTAATCAAAGAAATGTTTAAAATATAAAAATCGTTGAATTCGAATAAAACTAATTTCTTTTTCTGAAAGCACATGACAATCATTGTAAATTACATAAACATATTTCGATACGTAGGCTTTATTTAGGTAGCTATATCAGTCAAAAAACAACTCTCTTTACTTCCTGTATAAAATATGGTGCTCGGTAAAAACAACCCCAGAAAAAATGGCACGGGAAAAATAGCAAAAGTGAGTAAATAGGTAAAAATGGCATTTTGACAACGGAAAAGTAGGACCATTCAAAAAGTGCCGACTAAGCTCTCATTCCTTTAGTTTAAAATAGGGCTAAGCCCCCTTAGCTTTAGTTTGGAAGAAATTGGTTTCGTTAGGTTCAAATTCTGTAGAAGCACCGAAAAAAAAATAATTATAACGTTTCATTTAATAATTATTTTATCATAAATACTTATGTATGATAATCTGGACAAATTTTACCGTTGCCATATTTACCTGAATTTAAATTTTTTTTTTTAATCTTGAAAATAGAAACTTAATTCAATTTAATCGCTGGTGGCCACTGCTTTTAATTTTCTTGCACCAAAACGATTTTTACTTGTTAAAAAAATGTTATTATACAGAAAATTGGCAAAATTAATTGACAAATTTCCATTTACAAATAATCATAGGAATGTTAGGTTTGTTTTAAAATGGACTTTAAAACGTTTATTCGGTTAAAAAAAAAAAAAAAAAAGTAGTGTCGAGCGTTTCTCGCCAGAAGTTATATTACTGATAAAGTTTAATATCAGGAAAAGAATCAGATCAAACACTGTTCGCTACTACTTTTGAAGCAGGTACTCTTCTGGTTTGCTAATATTTATGAAATTATCATAGCCCCATTCCTACTAATGTAAATGCATATTAAAAATATTTATTAAATTATTTTTTGTGTGGGAGAATAAGTCCTATTTTAAATTATACAATGGAAGCTCAGCCCTCACTTATCGAACGGTCCTACGATGTCAAAGTGCCATTTTTACTTGTTTATTCACTCTTGTCATTTTTACCGGTACTAGTTTTACCATGCTATTTTCCAGTGCCATTTTTATCTAAATTCATAAAATATACGTTTATATAAAATTTGTAGGCAGTCAATTCCAAATTATTAACGATTTATTTGTGTAGCAATAATGTCAAAGAAATTACAAAATTACTAATAATGTCAAAGAAATTACAAAAAAAGAAAAGAAAGAATAATGACAGTATGGTTGGGATAGAAAAACAAACATTTTATAAGAGGAAAAAAACGAATGGACATTCGAAATCCACTTGAGACATCTCGCTGGAAATACATGTCACCAGGAATAGTATCTTCCGTGAATAGGCTTAATTTCTGGAAAATAACGAAAGATTATTCAATGGATACTGCCAACAGGTAAAAGGTAAAACTTGTACTTTTCCGGCAAAAAGAATATATACCAAAAAGCTTAAGAAAAAGAAACGTTGATGAAACTGCGATTAGGTTTGAAATGTGCTTTTGTTGAGGAGGGGAGCGGAAGTTTAAGATATGTCTAAAATTGATGTTTTTGTAAACACCTCTTCCATGAAGACAGCAGTATTTTTATCAAAATAACACACACACACACACACGCGCGCGCGCGCACGCACGCACGCACACCACACACACACATACTGATTGATGGCATTCAAATGATCAAACGAAAGAATCAGTCAACACTCATAGTTTTTGCTTATTTTTTTAAATGTTTATTTCGACGAATGCCTATATATTGTTCTTTGCTATCTTATGTGTATTTCGCTGATGGAAAACATTGTCTTTAGTCTATGTAGCTACTCATCAGAGACGATCAAATATCAGTGAAAACCAGCACAGTGGATAAAACAAAATAAAAGGAACAAACATTCTTAAGAATGATAAGAAGAACGATAAGTTAAAAAACATGAAACACTCACTTTAAAAATGATAATCAGACAATAGAATTCGCTGAAAGAGACATTTAATACCACGTTTGAAGTTTCTGAATCTACTATCTCATATATATATATATATATATATATATATATATATATATATATATATATATAGTAGTGAATATCTGCAAACCAGTTACTGCTAACTTTTACTTTATATAATTTCTTTTACACAAATATGTATTAAATTAGGTTGCTTGTTATCGAGATTGGTCATGAATCTCTGCGGTTAATCTTTCCCAGACAGTGGTGGGATAAAGACAACTATTAAATAAAATAAAATTTACTGGATCCTAAATTTTACTAAACATTCACAAAAGCTACATCAGTGCCAAACACTGATTAATCTTTTTTGTGAATGCTGAGTAAACTTGAATCTCTGTATATAATAAAACGGAAACTCTTTTTGATCAGCCACTTTCGACTTTATAGCATTACTAGCGGGAGTACCCAGCGTTGCCCAGTTGTTTGGAGGTGGAAGAGGGGGGGAATGTAAAGAATAAGCGAAGTAATAACCCTGTATAAATTTTTAAAAAAAGAAAAAAAAAACCAGCGAACAAACGTAAAACTTCTTTAAAAAAGAAATCGGAAAAACAAAAAGCATAAATTTCATTCCAGTTTGTTTAATCAACTAAAAAACGAAATAAAGCGAAAAAAATGGCATAAATAACCCTTCGATTCGGTTAAGTCCACGGTGCGTTTCACCTTGTAAAAAGCATAGAACGAAAAGGAATGTTAAAATTCCATTCCAGTTTTTTTTAAGCAACTACGAAGTAAAGAAAATCCAAACTGGTGTTCTTTCGTAACTGTCCCTTGTGAACGATCCCGCAACGGTGTTAAGTGGTGGCGGGGGAAGGAGGAATTTAGTAGAGAGAAAAGATTTTACCACTTCCATTGATTTTAACCGATTTTGGCAGAGAACTCTCAGCAGGAAAAATATAGGAATCTACGATTATCGAGAAAGTGGAGAGATAATAGGCTATGTGCTGCAGTTTGTGCATCTTACATTTGCATGAAGTGTCTTGATTTTTAATCCTATTAAGGTCAAAATCACAGGGGAAAATGAGTTCATTTTATATATATAGGAATGACACTCATATGCACAACTTTTACGTTCACCACTTACAGTTATTGCTAAAGCATCTTGTTAGCCCAAAATACATACCTCTTGTCCGTGTTTTACAATTCTTATGTTTTTCCTATCAGGCGCACTCTCTCAAATACGTAAACCCACTGAGAGATTAGCAAAGGCTTTCACTCCGTTGCAAATTTCTTCTCCATAACTCAAACCACCGCTTACTTTTCTTTTTAGGTCAACTTTTTCGTATGTAGCCGGTTTATTATTTGCCTTTTAACACATTACTATTTTATACATAATGCATTAAAGTTACAGATTCATTTAATAAATGTTCCTTTATTCTTAATCATTTATTGGAATAACAGTTTAAACCAAACCTACCAGCTCACTATATATATTACGCTTGCATACACTTAGTTTTAGGAATTGCAGATTGTAATAAAAACAAACATCCCAGCTTGCACCAACATGGCCGACTTTGCATACAAATAGCATGAAAATAAACTGTGTTATTGCCATGAATTGGCTTCCTCAAGACTTTTAAAAAATCAAGACTTTTAAAAAATCTTTAAAAATAACATTTACCCAAGTGTTACAATAAACATATACGAAGATTCCATTCATACGATTCTAAACATTAACGCACTCACTGTATGGTAACCTGTACGGTAGCCCGAACAAACCAAAACACTCTCTCCCAGAACTCTTTGCTCCCATAAGATGATACGATGAATTTAGGTGCTTATAGACAACCTTGCAAATTCACCAATAACGTACAAAACCGGAACGTGTATAGGATTTGCAAATTGCATTATTTTCTCTTTCTGCATTTCTGTTTATTACATTGTTTGATTTACGTAGACACTATGTTTACACAGATTATTGAACGTGTTGCTTTCTTTCCTTTGTAGGATATTCAAGTTCAATTAATTTTTTTAGGATATTTGTATTTATTACCTTGTTTAGAAACGTAAAACTAACAAAAAAAAAAAAACACGCTACGAATACCCCAACTAAAAACATTTATCCATGTAGGTAGAACAGTAACTTATCTTGCCTTTGGTAACATTTATTTGTCATATAGTTGTTTTTTGTTGTTTTTTTTTCTACATTTGGCCCATTTTGTTTCATTAATTGTTAAGTGAAATTTTATTCCTTCTATTTTCAAAATAGTTTTCGAAATCGTATTGTTATTTTTTCAGCATGGCACATAATCAATCGGGGAAAGATGTTTTTATATGCTGTCGGTGTTCTTATTAGGTTACTTTTGTATAAGAAAATAATTTTTTATACTTTCTTCTTTGAACATCTTTTTAAAGCTGTTCAAACGTGTTAGTCAACAAATAGTAGATTCTTTTTAATCGGTTTTCGGCCATAAATTTGACTATCAAGGGTCAAAGTTCAACGATTTGACCTTTGAAAACTCTACCAAACGCCTCCGTCAATTTTGGGTCTAAACACTTGAAATTTTAGATGTAGGTTCCTTGAACGTGGATCAATTTTTTTAATTTGATCTGAGCCCAAACAATAAATGTTAAGAAGTCAAAATATGGGTCAAAGTTTAAAAAAAAACTTGACCTCTCAGCCAATTTTTTTGGTCTAAACATTTGAAATTTTACATAAAGTGTATTCAGAGATAGCGCAAGCTTTTTAATCGGTTTTTGACCGAAAATTTGGCTACCAAGGGGTTAAAGTTCAAAAGATTTGCCCTTTGCGGTATCTAGTAAACTATTCAGCCAATTTTGGGTCTAAACATTTGAAATTGTACATAAAAGGTATTCAGACACGCAGCTAGCTTTTTGGACAGTTTTTGGGCGAAAATTTATCTGCCAAGAGGTTTAAGTTGAAAGAGTTGACCTTTTCAAACTCTACCAAACTCCTCCGCCAATTTTGGGTCTAAACATTGAAATTTTAGATGTAGGTTACCTGGACATGAGTCAAGCTTTTTAATATATATATATATATATATATATATATATATATATATATATATATATATATATATATATATATATGCACATACAGTTATAAACAGTACATAACAAAGCCGGGCTTGGCTTCAGAAGGAGTGCTAAGCCTTTGTACCCTTCTCTCATTGGCCCCTTCTCCTCCTTTAACCTAAACCAGTTGAACTACTTCGTTTGGTCATACATCGAGAACATCACCAACATGACCTCCCACAACACCGAAGCCAGCTTGATTGCCGCCATCCACCAAATATTCCCAGAATTCCCGCTGGAGCTTGTGGAAAAGGCATGTTCCCAGTCCGGACGAGGTGGTGATGTAGGCTGAAGGCAGCTACATTGAATAAATGTCAGCTCTACGACATCAAGTTATCTGAATTGATTTTTTTTAAATAAAAGTTTTAAAATAAAGCTGTAGTGTTGTTTTCTTTAGGGGGGCACTTTTACCGTGCCACCCTGTAGAATACTCAGATGTTTTCTAAATCAAGACAGTGAAAACGTCATTATTTCAAATAATAATCGGCATGCCTCTCCGAAGCTATTAAGGCAACTAAACAACAAAAATAATTCAATAACAGAATAATTCCTCCATCGCTCTCTGAGCCACTCGACCACAGTGTCTTCTGCAAGTTATTCCGTTATTACAGAGTCTCGTGATTCTTGCAGGTGTTTCTTTAACACAAAACCATTCCAAATAACAAAGAATCTTTTTTTACATTCTTTTTTAATATTCTTTGCAGAATTTAATTTATCTAATGGAGAATCCACGAGGAGTCTGTCTGCTTTTGACAGAAGAATGTGATTTAATTTTTCTTAGAGCAAAATAAATTTGAAAAATATTAAAATGCACCAACTTTTATTTTTTTTTAAAGATATTTCCGTAAGCAGATGTCTTAGGATTTGGCTTTTCGAAATTCGTTATGACATGTGTACAGAAAATGAGAGACGGGTTTGGACATTTTCAAAATTTATATACTTTTGATTTGCTTCAAATTGTATACAACTGATACATTTTGATATAGATACACACACATACACACACATACATACACATACATACATACATATATATATATATATATATATATATATATATATATATATATATATATATATATATGCACACACATCTCTCTATATATATACATACCGTATATTTCGGCGTATAAGGCGACCGTCAGATAAGACGAGATAAAAATTGGAGCAAATTTTAATAAATTTATCATATATCGGTTGTATAAGACTACTGCTAAATTACGAAACCATGTTTGTTTAACCTCGGCTAGAGAATGCAACACCCAGTATCTTATGAAATATTGTTTTTTAAAGAATTTTTTTAACTTTATAGGTCGTCTTATACACCGAAATATACTATATATATATATACATACTATACTATATATATATATATATATACTATACGAAATATACTATATATATATATATATATATATATATATATATATATATATATATATATATATATATATATATATATAGTGTTATAATGGAATAATTCCAGAGGAAATCCGGGTATGAGAGCTCAATGTGGCAAACAGAGCAATAAGATAAAAAAATATAACACGGAAATTACATAATTGTCGATGCAATAATTTATTTCAACCGTATGGTATTTTCAAGCATCTAACCCAGACAATTACATTTTCGATACTGAGTATCGAAAATGTAATTGTCTGGGTTAGATGCTTGAAAATACCATACGGTTGAAATAAATTATTGCATCGACAATTATGTAATTTCCGTGTTATATATATATATATATATATATATATATATATATATATATATATATATATATCGTGTATATTTAGGCAGAATTTTTTCATTTAAACAAACATTGTTAACGACAATAAAGAGCTTTTGTTTAGATTGTGCTGACAAGGCGAATGCTAGTAACAGTAGTAGGTGGAAAACAGTTAGTGCGCGCGAAGCCATTTGTGGGGAGGGAGGGAGGGAGGAAGGGAGTTTCTAGCTTTGAGGTGAGGCCAGGATCAAAAAGGATCAGTTGGTGACGATAAGCATTTTAAAATGTTTGGGCTGGTTTGAAAAGTAATCATATTTAGGACAGGTTTCTGTGTTCTCATGTATACCGCTTTCAAAATTTTTAATCTTTTAACGTTGGTTTCACGGTTTATTATTTGTGTGTTGCAGACTACAATTTCTCCAACTTCAGATCGGGGGGGGTAGTTATGTTTTTCTGTAAATGTTGTAATATAACACTAGATTCTACATTATGCATAGTAAGGCGGTAGGATAACGTGGTCGCTGTGTAACCGACGTAAATAACGTAGCTACTGTTTGTTTTTTGTTATTATAGGAGTTAAACTGTCCTAGCGGGCATTTCAACTTATAGATGACGTTGGTTCGTTCTAGTGGTTTGAGGATAGGAAAGGCATCGTGTTTTACGACTAGGCTTTAGGATTAAAAATTTTGATAATCTATTATATAAATCTTAAACATCGGTTTGTGTGCTTGTATGTTTGTGTGTGTGTTTGTATTTCCGCTAAAAACTTTTGTCAGCCACATCGGACTGGATCGAAACTAGTACCATCTGAAAAAGCGATCCCTCGGACGCATAATACCTGAAATATTAGAAAAAACATTCTGTAGTGGTCAATTGGATCGTTTTTTGCAGGGAATCACTTTTTTCACAGTACCATTTTTGCAAGTCACATACGCGTATCAAACTGAAACTACGGTTATACACGTTATTTTGAAGGGTAATGACGTCATAAGTCGTCGTGGTCCGGCGTGCAAAAGCGTTTGCCACTTGCTTTTTTTTCCTTTCTTTCCTACTTTCGTGTTTCAGGTTCGAGCCTGCCTACCGCGGCTATTTTTTTTTTGTTTATTTTTTTTTGTGTTTATTTTTTGTTGTTGCTATTTTGATTGAAACAAAAGTTTTGATTCATTTTTTTAGGTGGGGGGGAGGTCAAGGTTGTCACCTACGTCTTCCGTTCTTTTCTCAATATCCTTTGGTAAAATGCTTAGAAGCTTCTAGAAGTTTCAGGAATATGCAATAGTGTTGTGAGACTGGATTACACCCCATAATGGACTCATCCAGATCCTATATAATCAGCTCCTAAGGCTTGTACGGTGGAGCAAGATCTCAACAGATATTGTACCTCGGGGAGCAAGATCTTACTGATAACTGCAACTACTACTATTCACTTTATCTTTCTCTATATCCTTGTACCTTTCCATAATACACTCATAAACCACCTACTACGTGTTTTCCCGTGTCGTTCTTGTGGACCCAACTGAGCCCCACAATTAATAGATATCGAAGTAAGCAATTAGTAAAAGTATTGCGTCATTCTTTATCTAATAACCGTATTGTAAGCAACCACATCATGGAAAAGAATAAACAGATTGGTCAAGAGCTCAAAAAACGAATTGTAAGTCTTCATCAAAGTGGATTGGATATAGAACAATATCCAAACAGTTGATGGTTCTATTGAATTTTGTTGGAACAATAATTCGGCACTGGAAGTCTTACAAATCAACCCTTCCTCTGGCCAAATCAGGTCGTCCTTGCAAAATAACCAAACGTGCTGAAAGGTTATTAACAAGGAAGGTCATGAATTCGCATAGAATTACTCTTGGAGAACTGCAGAAGGACTTAGAAAACAGTGAAATTAAAGTTAGCAAGGATACAATATGTAGAACCCTTCACCTTAAAGACATCTTCTCTAGATCAGCAAGGAAAACTTCCCTTCTTAAGCCAAAGCATGTTCGTGCTAGGCTTGATTTTGGAAATGAGTGTGCAAGCAAGCCTCTAGAGTTTTGACATAACGTGCTTCGATCAGATGAGATCAAAATTGACTTGTTTGGCACTCTAAAAACACCAAAAGTTTGGAGAAAAAAGGGTACTG
>NC_136494.1:37408831-37423831 GCF_053919585.1 Euprymna scolopes | reverse complement strand
TATATCGCGGATTATTCATTCATTTAATTCACCCCATGTAGTTTTATAATTTTTTTTTACCCCTCTCTTCGCCTCCATTTTTCAATTGTGTAAATTGTTTTATTTTAATCGCTGTCGACGTGATCTCTTGACAAGGGTCGGGCAAAAGGTACCTCGAGGTTCTTTTTTATTTTAGTCGAATAGTCTTTTGTACTATTTTTAGTGTCTATTTTTTCTCCTTGCATCGATCTTCCCGCAAATTCTAATGACTCCACTTATCCTTTTAAAAACTGTAATAAAATTTTATACCACAAAAAACTTTATATATATATATATATATATATATATATATATATATATATATAAGCCTAAAGCATATACAACACCTGGAATTCATAAATGGTTACCTATTTACAGTGCCGGCAAAAAGAAAGTCCGCACTTGTAATTTAAAAAAAAAACTGCAAATTTAAACAACCTCATTTGATTCGCCTTTTATTCCTCTATAATTTTACTTGTTCATATTTGACTTTAAATTGAAATATTTTAGTCTTCACTTCAATTTAAAAAAATAACTTGGAATTTAGGAGGCAAAAAGAAAGTCCACAGCAATAAATTCGCTTAAAACCAGCTGAAATTATCGCCCCTAAATCAGTTTAAAATATCCACCAACAGGCAACAAAGCATCTCTAATCGTATTTGTTGTTGTTCCAAGTTATACAACAATTTAGTCCATATGCCACAACTTTCTCTTTGTGATCGTCAGGAGCTCATTAATCTCCACCTTTCTGGTTTTTCCAATTGAGAAATCGGCCGCAGATTGAAATGTGATGAGAAAACGGTATGAAAGACTGTGTAAAAGCACCAAATCACTGGCAGTGTTCGTGATGCCCCTAAATCTGGTCGTACTAGAGTTACTTCTAACAGGGAAAACAATGCTATCAAGATTCGCAGCCTAAGAAACAGATTTTAAATGGCTCCCCAAATCCAACAACAGTGCAATCTTGTTAAAACATGTTCTCTTTCTACTGTCAAGAACAGATTAAAGGAATTTAATTTGCGAGGATATGTTGCAAGATGCAAGCCAATGATTTCTCTAAAGAACAGAAAGCGCCATCTGGACTTTGATCATGACTCTTCATATTGGTCAAAAGTGCTTTTTAGCAACGAAAGCAAATTCAATAGGCTATTAGTGATGGTAGGCAGTACGTCTGTCAGAGGAAAGATGAAGAATTTAATCCTAGGTGCTCAGTTTCAACACTGTAAGGTGGTGGAGGTTCAGTTTTGGTGTGGGGCATTATTAGTACCAATGGTCCAGGGACGATATTTCGCTTGCAAGGTCGAATTAATTCGACCAAGTACATTAATATGTTGACTGAGCATTTTCTACCCCACTTTGGTCGGAATTTGGATGATAATCCCATCTTCATACAGGATAATTCTCCTATTCACACAGCTGGCAATGTCAAGAGGTTCCTGGAAGAGCATGATATTTTTGGATTAACCTGCACAATCTCTAGACTTCAATCCTATCAAAAACATTACATCGAGCAATAGCTACGCAATGATAAAATTTCAAATCTGGAAGAACTTTGGACAAAAATTAAAGAAAAGTGGGATGCCCTTTCCCAAAAGTATTGCTGCAGTCTAATTCAAAGAATTCCCAAAAGAATGCAGGCTGTCAAATCGTAAAAGGGCTATGCTACTAAATATTAACTAGCATATTGTGTTCCTGTTGTATTTGTGTTGCATTAATGTCCTAAAGTTACATTTAAATAACAATTTTCCATTGTGTGGACTTTCTTTTTGCCTCCTCAATTTGACGTAAACACTAGAATATTTCAATTAAAAGTCAAATACGAACAGGTAAAATTACATAATAATAATTATAGAAGAATAAAAGGCCAATCAAATGAAGTATAGCTTGTTTAAACAGTTACATTAAATTTAGCTTAAATTTGCAGTTTAAAAAAAAATTACAAGTGCGGACTTTATTTTTGCCGCCGGTGTAAGTACTGTTCAGGCTCAACGTTACTTAACTTTGGTGATCTAGACGCGAATGGTGTGTCAACGTGATTATGCCATATATATATATATATATATATATATATATATATATATATATATATATATATATATATATATATATATAAACGTCTGTTGTGATTATTATGCCATATATATATTGTGATTATTATGCCATATATATATACATATATATATATATATATATATATATATATATATGTATGTATATATATATATGAACGTCTGTTGTGATTATTATGTCATATATATATATATATATTGTGATTATTATGCCATATATATATATATATATATATATATATATATATATATATATATATATATATATATAAACGTCTGTTGTGATGAAAATTCAATTTTAAACAACAAAAACACATAACAGATTGACGGACAGAGCTTCTTATAGAAATGTTTGGATTTGTGGGTTTTTTTCTTAGTACATGGAGTTCCAGATCACGTGACGATAGAGCAGTCAATCATCTGTTGATTAAGCCATGAAGTCACAAACATAAAAGGCGTGTCTTAGAAGTTAATTTGCACTTTTTCTTTTTTAGTCTGACTGTTGAAGTGACAAGATCATCTGTCCTCATCTTCTCCCCACCACAAGCCAATTCTGTCGAGGTACCTTTCAGACAACATGCAGTTAGTTTCCTCTCTATTTACACTAGTTTTGTAGACATGCTATAGGAGAATAGATCTCTACAATGTTTGATAAATCTGTCTTTCTGCACATCTCATGAAACTTTAACATGTGTGCATATTTTAAGCCTGAATAAATCCTCTCATCTCTTTCTCTCTTTCTCTGTCTGTCTGTCTCTCTCTCTCTGTCTCTCTCTGTCTCTCTCTCTCTTCGTCCATTCCACTTTTTCTCGAAAACTACTGAGCTGATTTGGCCGAACTTTTGTATGGATCTTTGTTATATGGTGCAGCGAACTAATTATTATGGTATTCATTCGATACACAGTTTAATTGCATTTAATTCAAAGATGAACACAAATTTAACCATATTCAACCATCAGTTTGGCGTAAAGCGCTCATTCTAAGTCAACAGGCTATAACTTTTGCCCGCTATTAACTTGTTAAAATGTCTACTATTTTTATAAGCAACAGTTTCAGCTCTCTTTTTGTTTATATGCTAAAACGAATACAAAACCGATAAAATATCATAAACATAGTATTCGTTCTGATTAATGAAACGTCACTTCATCTATTCTGTTGTTGATCAGTAAATTCTTCCAGGGCTGAGGTAATCTTTATTTATGTCCTGTGTGTCTTTTGTGAGGTCTAGATTTTTAACCACATTAAGAACCCCACGCCCAACCTTCCCAGAAGGTACATTCAGCGTCTAGCCTTCCCAAATGGTCACCCATCTGGTACTGACCAGGCTCAACGTTTCTTAACTTTGGTGATCTGGCAAGAACTGGTGTATCAACGTGATCTTGCCGTACATTCAGTAAATAGGGACTCATCTAAACTAAGATGCATATATTTATGTGTTTAACGATTAAGATTCTATTTCAAGTTAAGCGTAACAGACCAACTGATAGGAATACATTGACGCATCTAAAAATATTTAAAAATATTTAAGAAGCAAACATGTGGCGAAATCTAATAATGGTTGATTGCCAAAGTCGTCACATGATCTCAAGTATGATAGACTGAATAAAATGCACTTTCAGATTTAAACATGACAGATCAACCTCACAGACAGAAACGAAATTCAGTATGTAAAGATATATGTAAATATTTAATTATTAGCAAAAATAAAGTAAATATTCAATTAATTGCAAAAATTATCTTTCAATATGCGTTTATGTTTCTGAATTTTTTAGATGAGGATTGACAATCTTCTAAATATTAATTTACTTGTCCATACGTCCAGTGTCACACGCAAATATTAATTGATCAGTTAAAAATCATTAAAACCATTTCCTCTCCAAACATTAAAAAAAAACAAGATGACTGTCTGTTTACGGTTTCAAACTGACTATTTTACTTTATAATTAAAAAAAATTATGTTGAGAGGAGACTATAAGTATTTTTTATTATAATTTCTTTTTAAAAATAAAAAAAAAATGAATTGATATGTGTTTCATTTATAATTTATATAAAAATTATTCAGTAAAAAAAAACAAAAAACAAAACAATATATTGTGTGTTGAATTTTCATTGAAAAAAATCTAAATTTTTTAAATCAATTCTTTTTTGCTTTAAAAGTTAAAAAAGAATTTGCTTAAAAGATTGTTTTAAATTGGTCATTATTTGTTTATATATACAGTTGTTTCTTATTTTTCAGGTAATATTTGATTCCTGCCAGTGCTATAATAGTATACTTAATTGGAAATGACTCAAAAGAAGCAGCTTTCAGAGATATAAAAGGCACAAATTGTTGCTTTATCTGGTAAAGGATATTTTCAGATAGAAATTGCCAGGAAGATGGAATGTTCAAGGAAGGGAGTTCAGACAACAATTAAAAGGTACAAGGAAACAAATTCTTTCAAAAACAGAAAAGGACAAAGCCATAAAAAGTCTACACCTGCCAGGGAAGACAGATCTTTGAAAAGAGCATCCCTTGCAGATAGGAAGAAAAGTTTTTCAGAGCTTGCTGCTGAACTTGGGGAGGATGAAAAAAGAAAACATATCAGCTCTTACAGTGAGAAAAAGCTTATCAGAAACGAGATTAAAAGGATGCAAAGCAAGGAAGAAGCCATACTTGTCTCAGGCCAACAGGAAAAAACGACTGGCATTGCAAAAAAATTGAAAATTGAACACCTGATGATTGGGTCAAAATTGTTTGGTCTGATAAAAGTAACTTTGAGATAAGTTAACAGCTTCTATATCTTAAACTTTGGAAGGAACAATTGAAATTTTTATGTGAATACACACCCATAATATCTATTCAAAATTGTATCAAATTTTCATTTTTCGTCATCAGATTTTTTGGCACCCCTGGATCGGTTTATAATCGCAGTAGGAAAGGAGAGGCATTTCATCCTGATTGTGTGATTGCAACTGTGAAATTTGGAAGAGGAAGCGTAATGGTTTGGGTTGCATGGCTTCTTCAGGCACTTGACTGTTGTACACATGTAAGGGTAGCATGCTCGACCAGGTTTACCAAACCTCTTTGACTAAAATATTTAATGATAACATTCAAAGTGATGTAATCTTCCAACAAGACAATGCCTCCTGCCATAGGTTTCAACGGGTTGTTTGGAGAAAAAAGGGATTAATCCCTCAATCCTCAGACCTAAATCCCATTGAAACTTTGTGGTCCTATCCATGGAAAAGTGAGAATGCACAAATGTTAATCAAAAAAAAAAAAAAAAAAAAATTAGAGGCCAAACTTCATGAAGAGTGTCAGAAAATAAATCTTATCACCTGCAACAATTTAGCCAATAATATGCAAAAAACGAATAAAGGCTGTTATAAAGGCAAAAGGATGACATATCAAATATTAATTATGGTTAAAATAGATTTATTAATGTTTACTCCACTATTCTTAACCTCGAAATATATAAGTTTGAATCATAATTTCGATTTTTCATTGGTTCTCCATAATTTTGACCATGGTTTTATTTTAGAATCAGATCTTTTCGATTTTTGATATTCATCAGATGAATTTCTGTACAAAACATATCTAAGAACACTGCCAGACATATGAATTTGCTTTGTGTGAAATTTGCAAAAGATAGGCTCAGCCGTTTCAGAACCTATGAGGAAGAAACTGATACACACACACACACACGCACACACGCACACACACACACACAAAGTGACTTTTATATAATAGTAGAGCTAGAGATCTTTTACTTTTGAAATCACTATTATATATTCTATCTATACGTATATATTTTATCCTCTCTCTGTAAATCTATATATCTATAAAAATGAGATTGTGTGTCTGTGTGTGTACATTTCCCTACCAAATTACTCTGTCAATTTTCAGTCTACAGACTCGAAATTCGACATAAGGGGTATTGAGATTGTGAAAATCTTTTTAATCGGTTTTCGGCCAGAAATTTGGCTGCCAAGGGGTCAAAGTTCATCGATTTGACCTTTGAAAACTTTAACAAACTCCTCCACCAATTTTGGGTCTAAACACTTGACATTTTAGATGTAGGTTACTTGGACATGGATCAAATTTTTTTTTATTTTGATTTCAGCCCAAAACAATAAATGTAAAGGAGTCAAAATTGGGGTCGAAGTTTTTAAAAAAAATTTACCTCTCAACCAATTTTTAGTTTAAACATTTGAAATTTTACATAAAGTGTATTCAGACATAAGGCAAGCTTTTCAATCGGTTTTTGATCGAAAATTTGGCTACCAAGGGGGCAAAATTCAAAAGATTTAACCTTTGCGATCTCTAGCAAACTATTCAGCCAATTTTGAAATTGTACATAAAGGGTATTCAGACATGCAGCAAGCTTTTTAATCAGTGTGCTTTTTAATCAATGGGCGCAAATTTGGCTACCAAGAGGTCAAAGTTTACAGAGTTTACCTTTGCAGACTCTACCAAACTTCTCCACCAATTTTGGGTCTAAGCACTTGAAATTTTAGATGTAGGTTACTTGGACATGAGTCAAACTTTTTAATATATATATATGCATATGCACATAAAGTTATGAACAGTACATAGGACCCAAGCAAAGCTGGGCTGAACTGCTAGTATAATTAATTAAAATATTATATTTAAGCATATTTTACGACCGGGTAAGGCCAGGAGCCTCTGCTAAAAATTAGGCATCAAATAAAGTGAATTTCTGAATGAATAGAATATTTTATTAGTTAGATTATTTTATTGGTTTATCTAAACTGAATTCTTCATATTCGAATCATATACGAATCTATAATTTTAGTTTCCTTTTATTTTTGATGTAAGTGCATAATCGATTAAAAGTAAACGAATACTTCAAAATGTATTTCTTCAATGTGATTGATAGGCAAGAAATGCAGACAAACGCGAGATTAGGATCAGCATGGAGTAATCTGTTCGATCGTATAAACCCATTCTCCCAAGTATTACCTCCTCCTTTCAGAGACTAGATGTTTTTATTATTGCATACTGCCTAAGGCGCCCTCTGTTGTAAAATGTTGTCGATAGGACTTTGCAGGTAATTTATATTTTGAGTTCAGGATAACCATATTCGGGATAATACATTGTGAACGCAATTTGCAATACAATAAAATCAAAAGGAGGAAAGGTATTCTGCAATGTAGTTGTGTAAAAATGTAGAAAAATTTTATTGCAAAGAAGTCATCATTGGACATGAGCGACAACGAATTGTAATATTAATATTAATGAATATTGCTATTTATAGCAATATTCATTAATATTAATATTACAATGATGAATATTGCTATAAATAGCAATATTCATTAATATTAATATTATAATGATGAATATTGCTATTTATAGCAACATTCATTAATATTAATATTACATTAATGAATATTGCTATTTATAGCAACATTCATTAATATTAATATTACAATGATGAATATTGCTATTTATAGCAACATTCATTAATATTAATATTACAATGATGAATATTGCTATTTATAGCAACATTCATTAATATTAATATTACATTAATGAATATTGCTATTTATAGCAACATTCATTAATATTAATATTACAATGATGAATATTGCTATTTATAGCAACATTCATTAATATTAATATTACAATGATGAATATTGCTATTTATAGCAATATTCATTTATATTAATATTACATTAATGAATATTGCTATTTATAGCAATATTCATTAATATTGATATTACAATGATGAATATTGCTATAAATAGCAATATTCATTAATATTAATATTACAATGATGAATATTGCTATTTATAGCAATATTCATTAATATTAATATTACATTAATGAATATTGCTATTTATAGCAATATTCATTAATATTAATATTACAATGATGAATATTGCTATTTATAGCAATATTCATTAATATTAATATTACATTAATGAATATTGCTATTTATAGCAATATTCATTAATATTAATATTACAATGATGAATATTGCTATTTATAGCAATATTCATTAATATTAATATTACATTAATGAATATTGCTATTTATAGCAATATTCATTAATATTAATATTACAATGATGAATATTGCTATTTATAGCAATATTCATTAATATTAATATTACAATGATGAATATTGCTATTTATAGCAATATTCATTAATATTGATATTACAATGATGAATATTGCTATTTATAGCAATATTCATTAATATTGATATTACAATGATGAATATTGCTATTTATAGCAATATTCATTAATATTGATATTACAATGATGAATATTGCTATTTATAGCAATATTCATTAATATTAATATTACAATGATGAATATTGCTATTTATAGCAATATTCATTAATATTGATATTACAATGATGAATATTGCTATTTATAGCAATATTCATTAATATTAATATTACAATGATGAATATTGCTATTTATAGCAATATTCATTAATATTGATATTACAATGATGAATATTGCTATTTATAGCAATATTCATTAATATTAATATTACAATGATGAATATTGCTATTTATAGCAATATTCATTAATATTAATATTACAATGATGAATATTGCTATTTATAGCAATATTCATTAATATTAATATTACATTAATGAATATTGCTATTTATAGCAATATTCATTAATATTAATATTACAATGATGAATATTGCTATTTATAGCAATATTCATTAATATTAATATTACAATGATGAATATTGCTATTTATAGCAATATTCATTAATATTAATATTACAATGATGAATATTGCTATTTATAGCAATATTCATTAATATTAATATTACATTAATGAATATTGCTATTTATAGCAATATTCATTAATATTAATATTACAATGATGAATATTGCTATTTATAGCAATATTCATTAATATTAATATTACAATGATGAATATTGCTATTTATAGCAATATTCATTAATATTAATATTACAATGATGAATATTGCTATTTATAGCAATATTCATTAATATTAATATTACATTAATGAATATTGCTATTTATAGCAATATTCATTAATATTAATATTACAATGATGAATATTGCTATTTATAGCAATATTCATTAATATTAATATTACAATGATGAATATTGCTATTTATAGCAATATTCATTAATATTGATATTACAATGATGAATATTGCTATTTATAGCAATATTCATTAATATTGATATTACAATGATGAATATTGCTATTTATAGCAATATTCATTAATATTGATATTACAATGATGAATATTGCTATTTATAGCAATATTCATTAATATTAATATTACAATGATGAATATTGCTATTTATAGCAATATTCATTAATATTGATATTACAATGATGAATATTGCTATTTATAGCAATATTCATTAATATTAATATTACAATGATGAATATTGCTATTTATAGCAATATTCATTAATATTGATATTACAATGATGAATATTGCTATTTATAGCAATATTCATTAATATTGATATTACAATGATGAATATTGCTATTTATAGCAATATTCATTAATATTGATATTACAATGATGAATATTGCTATTTATAGCAATATTCATTAATATTAATATTACATTAATGAATATTGCTATTTATAGCAATATTCATTAATATTAATATTACAATGATGAATATTGCTATTTATAGCAATATTCATTAATATTAATATTACATTAATGAATATTGCTATTTATAGCAATATTCATTAATATTAATATTACAATGATGAATATTGCTATTTATAGCAATATTCATTAATATTAATATTACATTAATGAATATTGCTATTTATAGCAATATTCATTAATATTAATATTACATTAATGAATATTGCTATTTATAGCAATATTCATTAATATTGATATTACAATGATGAATATTGCTATTTATAGCAATATTCATTAATATTGATATTACAATGATGAATATTGCTATTTATAGCAATATTCATTAATATTAATATTACAATGATGAATATTGCTATTTATAGCACTATTCATCATAAGATCTCATAAGAATTCAATTGGAGATTCTTTAGTAAAAGAAAACATGATTATAATCTAATTAGAAGTTGCGACAAGATAAACCTATCATCTTTGCGTGCTGGTGTTGACGAATTATTTGGCTGTATTTTATAAGGAAAGTATGATTGATAACCTTTGATTTTCAAAATCAAGTTCAGACAGACACATGGATTTCTGGCGGTACTCAGTGCAAGTAGGATAACAAAAAATCTGGATGTACGATGCATAGACTATGACCTCAGTACGCTGAGGCATGTAACATGGTTTGAAATAATTTCTGGATTCAGTCGCATGATTGTTGTGGGATAATTGAGGATTAGACAATTTTAACAGACTTATTGTTACTGAATTCAGTAGTCAATATTTAGCTGTCTGACCAATTGAGCTTAACTAGTAACCTATAAAGTTGATTTATAAAACGACTGGGATGTTCTATTAGATTTAGATTGGCAAGTCCATTACTGATTAAACAAATAAATACCATTATTACATTTAATCGTTGTGTGGATTTCTGCCTGGTTGGTTGGTTGTTTTTGTTTTATGGCATATCAACCTTTTTCAGGTTATTCAATGCCGAATCTAGTTATTTTGAGGAACGATTTTTAATGGAGTATATTTGTTTTTTTAAGTTGGATTCTATTTAACCCATAGTTGGGACCCTAACAGGTACTACCACTCCGGGTCAGAGTGGACCTGGGAGCAATGGCAATTAAAGGGTGGATCCACACTCCCCAAGGCCCGCGAGGTGGGGCCTCACCATCGGATATAGTTTAAGGTCATATCCAGGACCGATTTCTGGCTGGTATAAGCATGTTAGAAAAGTAAATGAGACTTTTCTTACTATATCACGATTTGATTCATACCTTACTAACTTTTACTTACGTTGTTTTTTATTTTTAAAGAATTGTTCAGGTTTTTTATGTCAGACATTTTTGGTTCACTTTTTTCAGTTCATCTTTAACGAGTTTTATGATTTTATTGGGTTTTGAAGCGAAATAAGAAATCAACTCAATAACTCATCCGTACGCCTAGCGTTAAGCGAAATTTACAAAAACAGATCTTTCTTATTGAAATTAATAAGTGCTCAACTGACTGACTGGTTGATCGCAATTAGAAAACTGATATAGAAGCTCAGAAAGTTGGCTTATAAGCAGGCTAGGAGATTCTATTATATTTAGATGAGCAAGGCCGTTTTGGGGGGTTCTGAAAGGCTGCTAATCTATCATATATATTGGTTCATTCAAGTAAAAATTTTCCTATCAACTTCTAGAACACCTTATGCTGGCAAGTATCAATTTGATTCTATAAGAGTTTATTGGTATTAACATTTAACAAGTAAGGTGGGGGTTTTTTTTCAGAAGATCTTAATTTCTTTTGAAAAATATATAAAAATTTCCCAAGTTTCCAGCCTGTGCTATTTCAAATATTAGAATCAAGATGGCTGCCAAATACATAGACTGATTATAGTATCTGTATTTTCTTAACAGTTTTTAATAATATTGATATCGATTGATAATGTGCAGTTTGAATGCAAAAGACGTGAAAAACAGTATGTTCAAAATTGCAACACCATCACAAAAATATGTTGCACTTCAACAATACACCAAAATCATGTTCGACATTATGTACTACCAGCATATTTTGTTTGCTGTTTTGTTTTCAATTGAATGCAATTCTCTATCTATATAAGAGCCAGATACGTCCAAGGATGGAATACTGTTGCCACATATGGGCAGGAGCTGCTAGAAAAGACTTGTCCTGCCTTGATAGGGTTCAAAATAAACTTCGTGGCCTGGTGGGAGATGTCCTTTTCTCTTCGCTGCAACCTCTATCTCACAGAAGAGATGTTGCGAGTTTGTCTCTGCTTTATCGTTATTTTCATGGAAAGTGTTCAACTGAGCTTCAATCTATCGTCCCCCCTCGCCAAACTTTCACAAGAAACACTAGACTAGCTGAAAACATTATCAATAATTTTTCCCACTCTTTATCTGTACCTAAACCTAAACATAGATTCCATGATTAAAGCTTCTTTCTTAAAACTGCACGCCTGTGGAATTGTCTTCCGTTTTCCTGCTTTCCAGCTGTCTATAATATGGTTGTCTTCAAGTCCAACGTGAACAAGTTTCTGATGAGCCGTTCCACTTAAGTTAACAAATTTACCGAACTTCCATTACTATCGACTACTATATTGTCCTTTTGACTACTCTACACTCTTTAACCCTTATCCTTGAGTGGCCTATCGGCCTTGATAAGTGGTGACGCCTATGTAAAAAAAAAATAAGATTTTACTCGAATTTTACATTTGTAACGTTCATCGTTTTATTGTATAATCTCTCAATTTACAGAAATGTGATTTATTGCATTTTGTATTCAATTCCATAATTAACTTAAAAAAGAAAGTTTTAATCACCCTTCAAACATCATATTGCCATTGATACATATTGTGATGCAACCTATAATACTTTAAAATATCTTCCTATTTAAAGGAAATTATTATATACTCTACAGTTATCTCTCTTACCCAAAGACATTTGGAAGTACAATTTTTGGATACGCTAATATTCCCTTAATTTTTTAGACAACAACAAAAAAGAAGATTCAAATAGAGATGTTTGCCAACAAAACATCTTTTTTTCATAGAAACTTTTTCACTTGTAGAATTGTTAATAAAATAATTTATTACTGTTGATTCACATAAAACCGTTGCCATACATTTATTTCCTAATATTTGTGCTTTTCAATGTGATTTTGGGGGTTTATTTTTACCATTCGTGCAACAATGAGTAAAAATAAATCTCTCTATCACAATGGGGTGAAATAAAACGCCACGATAAAAAAAAAAAAAGTTTTACAACGAAGTAAGCTTAACACATCTTCCATTTCTCCTTATTTTTACCTCCCAGGTAACAAACATATAGTCTCCCCAAGATTTTCTGATCCTTTTCAACTTCTTTCCATTTTGGATTCCATCTTGCTCGGAAGTTACCAGAGTGTAATGAATAGTTCGATGATGCTGCCGCTTCACCTTTCAGATATGCTTGCTTGTTTGTTTGTTTAGAGAGAAGCATCTCTGTTGACCTTCTTCGCCATATACCCATCAAAAATGTTTATTGATTTGGAAAACTGGATCTCAAAGAAGTATTTCATGACCTTCGGTATTTTCGGAAATGAGAAATTCCGAGTGATTCTGCAAATCCAAAAGGCCACAAGCCAGCCAATCAATTTCCAAATAGAAATGCCTTCCCAGCTTAGCTTAGCAAGAGGATTATATATATATATATATATATATATATATATATATATATATATATATATATATATATATATATATATATATATCGTTTTATTCTGTAAAAGTCTGAGGATGCTACAGACGGCAAAAAAAAAAAACGGCCAAGTAGCTGAAACAATAATGTAACTTAACAGACTTTTACAGAATGTAACTTTACAGAAAGATACGGTAATAAAAAATAAAACGCATATTTGCTCTACAATAGTATTGAGCACTTTCTTCAGTTTTTATTAATTACCGTTTCTTATATATATATATATATATATATATATATATATATATATATATATATATATATATATATATATATATATATATATATATATATATTGATTGATTGTTGGAGAGCTATTGGCTACACATTAGCAAACGTGTTTCAATGACCCCCTAGCAGGGAAAATCATCTCATCAGGCCAAAAACCATCCACGAAACTTTCAATAAAGACCATTCCTTTATATTAAAGTCAACTTTACAGGGTTGAACCATTCCAAACAGAAAGAGGGGTACTAACAACCTATATCAAAACAAATATAACCTATTCACAAAATAATGTTAGGTTTTTCAAGGTATAATTCTGAAGCAGATTTATTATAAGTTGGCATTAAATTTTCTGGCTCCAACCATTATAATTATAATTGTTTTTCGTTTTTTTTGTTAATACGGATTTTTAGAACTATTACTCCAATATCAGAGCAATCAATAAATTTAACTAAGGTTTTTTTTTTCACTTAAAATTGAGATATAAACATATACATACATTACTAAACTATAAATTTAGCGCTATTTCTCTAATACAAAAGTACCGACATATATACAAACAAACGTGAAAATTTATATATATACACATTACTCTTATAATATGGTGAAGAATATTAGTAACTAAGTCTAATTATATTATTCACGGTAAAAATTACACTAAAAATTATTTTTATAAAAATTAATAGATTCTTCGTTAAAAATTAATTTCACTATATACATAAATTTAGCGTTTAAAATAGATTTGACGTTTAAAATAAATAAGTAAATAAGATTTAGCGTTTAAAATCCTGAAATAAATAATAAAGCATATTACAATATATAAATTGATGGTATGATTAATTCGTTAATATTCTTATAATTTTTTCAATTAATGTATTTGGAAATGTTTACAGGAAATTGCTGTTTCCTGTTTAATGTTCAATAGTTTCTCCCGGTCTTTAAAATTCGTTATTTCTAATTTTTCATGAAGGTATAAAAAGCACAGTGCGTGTAATGAATTACATACTTTCGATCTTCTTATGATCCGCCATTCTAACTTTGGAGTTTTATTCACTTTTTTGGAATGACATATTGTGTTGTTGTAGTAGTTACTGAAAAGATTCTACCAACAGTATAATAATAATATATATATATATATATATATATATATATATATATATATATATATATATATATATATATATATATATATATATATATTCGTTATTTCTATATATATATATATTTAGAAGAAACGGTAAAAATAAAATTAGCGTTATTTTGAAAAACTTGAACTAAAAGAGATATTTGATATTTTGATCAAATAGATCCTTATCGGTGCAGATG